>NC_092730.1:12393624-12693624 GCF_047496885.1 Scyliorhinus torazame | reverse complement strand
TTCTCCCCGTGTCTACGTAGGTTTCACCCCTACAACCCAAAGATGTGCAGTGTAGGTGGATTGGCCATGCTAAATTGCCCGGGAAAATTAATGTTGCCCTCTGAGTATTTTCTTTTATTTTGTTTTCATGTACTTAATGATCTGTTGAGCTGTTCGCAGAAAAATACTTTTTACTGTACCTCGGTACACGTGACAATAAACAAAATCCAAATCCCCAAAAATGAATTGGGTACTTACATTTTTTTTTTTTTAAAAAGGCACATGGCGTGCTTGCCCTCATCAGCCGGGGCATTGGGTACAGGAGTTGGGAAATCAAGTTGCAGCAATATAAAACCTTGGTTAGGCCGTGTTTGGAGTATTGCGTGCAGCTCTGGTCACCACATTATCAGAAGGACGCGGAAGCTTTGGAGAGAGCGCAAAGAAGGTTCACCAGGATGTTGCCTGGCCTCGAGGGTGTTGGCTATGAGGAGAGGTTGAATAAAAAGGGTGGACAGTCAGGGGCTTTTTCCAAGGGTGGAAGTATTAATAACAAGGGGGCACATGTTCAAGGTGAGAGGAGGATAATTTAAGGGGGATGTGTGGGGCAGATTTTTCATGCAGAGAGGGGTAGGTGCCTGGAACGCGCTGCCAGAGGATGTGGTGGAAACTGGCACATTAGCAACATTTAAGAGGCATCTGGATGGGGCCATGAATAGGGAGGAATTAGAAGGATATGGACTGAGTAAGGGCAGAAGGTTTCTTTAAAAGTTGGCATCATGATGGGCAGAGACCTGAGGTCCGAAGGGCCTGTTCCTGTGCTGTACTTTGCTTTGTTCTTTGGTGCATATGGCTCTCTACTGACTTTACTCCCTGAGCTAATGGGGAAGTGTAAGCTTCATTTTAACGTGGGAGATTATGAATCTGCTGGGTGTCATTTTATCATTTCCACCCTGCTGTACCCCGGGGGCATCCTGACAGACTGCTCACTTTAGATACCAAAGTAAATGTGAAAGAAAACACATTTTTAGATAACTTTGGGGGTTTACCAGGATGAAACTTGTTTTCCGTCCTGTTTCTCAGGACCTCTGTAATTGTAATCTACATGGATGTGACTGCAACCAGTTTATTCTTCTCCCTGGTAGAAGCTGTATCGCACAGCCATACTTTCTGTCCACATAACTCCATGTCCTGAGTAAACAGGGTGCCCGTAGTCACTGCAGTTGCACTGGACATTCAGGAGCAGTAATGTTGCAAATATTGTGAAAATTGAGTGCATGCTCGAGTTGTGGTTAAGGGCAACTGATACTAATTGGGGTACGGTTAGGGCACATCTGTATTGCAAAAAAAGCAAGTGGCAACACAACAGTGCACTTTTACATGGGGATGGGTTTCTTGGTATATCAGAGTATCTGTCTGAATATTAAACTATTAAAAACAGTTTGGAAGGGCAGCACGGTGGCGCAGAGGGTTAGCCCTGCTGCCTCATGGCACCGAGGTCCCAGGTTCGATCCCGGCTCTGGGTCCGTGTGGAGTTTGCCCAGTTAGCAAACAGGGATTTTTTTCACTCTGAAGACCACTTTCCTGCTTCGTGCCCCTTGAGGCAGTCATACCTTTCATTCCTTTAGGGAGGGAATTCTGTCTTCCTTACCTGGTCTGGCCTACATGTGAATCCAGACCTACAACAATGTGGTTGACTCTCAACTGCTCCCTCAAGGGCAATTAGGGATGGGCAATAAATGCTGGCACACCCAGTGACACGCACGCCCCATGAACGATGAAAAAAAACTAGTTGACCGAAAATACCCCTGTGCTACCCACTCCACATCTCTACGCTTTATTGGCTATAAAACACATCCTGAGATTGTGTAAGGTGTGCTATGTAAACACACACTATTTTTATATTTAAATTTGGAAGAGTGAATTGAAAGATTTAATCTCCATAGCTGAGTGATGATCTGCCCCTCTCTCGTTGTGTCTTGCTGTTTCTCTCTCGCCGTCTCTCTCTCTCTCTCTCTCTCTCTCACCTTCTTTCTCTCTTCTGCCATCTCTCTCGCTCTCTCTTGCTGTCTATCTCTCTCTTGCTGTCTGTCTCTCTCTCTCGATGTATCTCTCTCTTGTCGTCTCCCTCACTTGCCCTTGCTCTCTAACGCTCACTCATTCGCTCCCTCTCTTTGCTGTATCTCTCTCTCCCTCTCTCTCTCTTGCTGTATCTCTTTCTCTCTCTCTCTTGGTGTATCTCTTTCTCTCTCTCTCTCTCTTGCTGTATCTCTTTCTCTCTCTCTCTCTCACTTGCTGTATCTCTTTCTCTCTCTCTCTCTCTCTCTCTCGCTGTATCTCTTTCTCTCTCGTATCTTTCTCTCCCTCTCTCTCTCACTGTATTTCTTTCTCTCGCGCTCGCCATCTCCCTCATTCACTCGCTCTCTCTCTTGCTGTCTCTCCCTCTCTCTGGCTGTCTCTCCCTCTCTCTGGCTGTAGCTCTCTCTCTCTCTTGCTGTCTCGTTCACTTGCTGTCTCACCCACACACACCCTGTTTATGTATAAGCACATGTTGTGTAACCTCTAACCCGTAGAAGCTATCCAAGGCATTTATCGGATTAAATTCCTTGCGGAGTGTTGAAGGTTTAGACATTACTTGCAGCTCAATAGTTAATATCCAATCTACACCGACTGTTTGGATGGTTCAAATCGACTGTTCTGTTTACACTGCACATGTAGAAATTTAAAATAATCTTTCTCCGTGAATGAGGAGTCCGTGCTGATCCAGAATATTAAAGGTTTGTAACACAGACTGACCTTAAAATGATATCAAACGGTTTAAAAAAAATTTAGAGTACCCAATTCATTTTTTCCAATTAAGGGGCAATTTAGCGTGGCCAATCCACCTACCTTGCACATCTTTGGGTTGTGGGAGTGAAACCCACACAAACACGGGGAGAATGTGCAAACTCCACATGGACAGTGACCCAGAGCCGGGATCGAACCTGGGACCTCGGAGCCGTGAGGCAGCAGGGCTAACCCACTGCGCCACCGTGCTGCCCTTCCAAACTGTTTTTAATAATTTAATATTCAGACAGATACTCTGATATACCAAGAAACCCGTCCCCATGTAAAAGTGCACTGTTGTGTTGCCACTTGCTTTTTTTGCAATACAGATGTGCCCTAACCGTACCCCAATTAGTATCAATTGCCCTTAACCACAACTCGAGCATGCACTCAATTTTCACAATATTTGCAACGTTACCGTTCCTGAATGTCCAGTGCGTGTGGACATTGGCTAAGGACAGGATTGGGCAGTTTAAACGCCTCCTGACATCCCTTTTCTGTCTTTACTGTCATGTGAGGGTACCTTTAAGAAATGGATGTTTAAGCAATGTACCTTTAAGAAATGCAGTGATGTCAGAGTGTGGGTGGAGCTTGGTTTTAGATCAGCCATTTTGCAGTTTTTAAATTTCAGTTTTGAGGAAAAGAGCTTGGGGGTGTGTGTCTGTGTTTGCAGTGAGCTGGATCTGCTGTGATCTCTGCCATGAAAGACTATCTCTGGATCATTTGGGTGATTTAAACTCCTAAAAGTAAAAGCCTTTAACCTGATGTGTTTCTGTTCGAAGGTGTTAGGTTTTGGGGATGTTGAAAAGAATAACTGAAGGATTATTTAGTGTTGTAATATTTTTGGGGTTATCTTTGAAGTAAGGGGTGTTAAGAGATCCAATATTTATTTAAGAGGTTAAGTTGAGTTCATGGAATAAACATTGTTTTGTGTTTAAAAACCCACGTGTCCATTATTGTAATATCACACCTGGAGAATAAGCCGTGTGCTCGGAAAAGCAACAAATAGCATTAAAGGGGGAGGTTGGTTGGAATCCATGATACATTTTGGGGTTCTGAAAACGCCTCGCCCATAACAATTGGGGGCTCGTCCGGGATAAAAGTCTATCTATTGGATTGGCTTTTGTGAACTTAAAGACAGTGAAGGATTGTTGCTTTTCCGGTGTGGTATTTTAGTTTAAGTGGGGAGAGTGTTGTGAACAATGGCTCTTTCAGAGGCTCAGAAGCTTTTGGGGGTGGAGAATGTTAAACGCAGTACCTTACGGACAGAGACTAAACGCAGACTGTTGGGTCTGGCAAAAACATTGCAGTTAACATTACCTGACAAAATGCGAAAAGTTGAGGTAATTATGGCGGTGGTTAAGCATTTAACGTTGCCTGAGATAGAGTTTGACTCATTGGAAATGGCAAAAATTCAGTTGCAAATTAAACAAATGGAACATGAGAAAGAATTAAAGCAGCTTGAATACAAGAGTGAGAGAGAGAGGAACAAGAAAAGGAGAGAGAAGACAGGAGAAAATAAAGAATAGCTCTAGCAGAACAACAAGAAAAAGAAAGGGAGATACAGATCAGGGAAAAAGATTTGGGCAGCACGGTAGCATAGCGGTTAGCGCAATTGCTTCACAGCTCCAGGGTCCCAGGTTCGATTCCCGGCTGGGTCACTGTCTGTGCGGAGTCTGCACGTTCTCCCCGTGTGTGCGTGGGTTTCCTCCGGGTGCTCCGGTTTCCTCCCACAGTCCAAAAGATGTGCAGGTTAGGTGGATTGGCCATGCTAAATTGCCCTTAGTGTCCAAAATTGCCCTTAGTGTTGGTTCAGTGGGGTTGCTGGGTTATGGGGTGGTCTGGGCTTGGGGAGGGTGCGCTTTCCAGGAGCCGGTGCAGACTTGATGGGCCGAATGGCCTCCTTCTGTACTGTAAATTCTATGAGAGGGAGTTTGAACTTCAGAAAATGGCCATGAAACATGACAATCAGTTAAAATTGGCAGACGTAAAGGGAAACGTACAGTTGGGGGATAGTGATGAGGATCGTGAGAAAGAGCGTCATAGTCGAAGGCTTGGTGGGAATCTATTTAAATATGTCCAAGCATTGCCAAGGTTTGACGAGAAGGAAGTGGAAGCCTTTTTCATTTCATTTGAGAAGGTAGCTAAACAAATAAAATGGCCACAGGACATGTGGGTATTACTGATTCAAACAAAGCTGGTAGGTAGAGCTAGTGAAGTGTTTACATCACTTCCGGAGGAGGAATCTGGAACGTATGAGGAGGTGAAGAAATCCATCTTAAGTGCATATGAGCTAGTGCCTGAAGCTTACAGACAAAGGTTTAGAAATTTAAGGAAAGAATTGGTCAAACATACATGGAGTTTGAAAGGCTGAAACAGAGTAATTTTGATAGGTGGATAAGGGCTTTGAAAATAGACCAAACGTATGAAGTTCTCAGAGAAATTATACTTTTGGAGGAGTTTAAAAATTCAATTCCTGATGTAGTGAGAACTCATGTGGAAGAACAGAGGGTTAAAACTGCGAGATTAGCAGCAGAAATGGCAGATGATTATGAACTAGTTCATAAATCGAAGATTGGTTTCCGACATCAGTTTCAGCCGGTGAGCGATAGAAACTGGGGACATGAGAAATACTCAAGTGGTAAAGGTAAAGGTGATCTGATGGGAGACAATAAAGAGAGTGTACCTCAGATTAAAAAAGAAATCCAGGAGGGTGGTAAAGAGATGAAAAGTTTCAAATGTTTTCACTGTAATAAACTAGGCCATGTAAAGTCACAGTGTTGGTGGTTGAAGAAAAGCACTGGAAAGGCTGATGTGGTAAAACAGGATAAAACAGTGGGATTTGCTAGAGTGGTAAAGGAAAGCCCAAGGGAAGCAAAGGAGGTGCAAACGATTGTACAGCCTGTTCAAGAAGTAATTGTTAAGAAGGTGCCAGATGTCTTTAAAGAATTTACTTGCGTGGGTAAAGTTTACTCATGTGTATCAGGAGGAGCAGGTAAAGAAGTCACAATTTTAAGAGATACAGGGGCTAGTCAATCTTTAATGGTAAGAAATGAGGAATTATGTAGTTTGGGAAGAATGTTGCCAGAAAAGGTGGTGATATGTGGAATTCAGGGTGAGAGGAGTAGCGTTCCATGATATAAGGTAAGGTTGGAAAGTCCAGTGAAGAGTGGTGAAGTGGTAGTAGGAGTAATAGATAAACTATCTTGTCCAGGAATACAGTTTATCTTGGGTAATGATATAGCTGGATCGCAAGTGGGAGTGATGCCTACTGTGGTTGATAACCCAGTGGAAAATCAGTCAACTGAAGGGTCGAAGGACAAATATCCTGGGATTTTTCCGGATTGTGTAGTAACAAGGTCGCAACGTCACAGGTTAAGACAAGAGGAGAAATCAAAGAGTGAAGATGAAATTGAAGTGCAATTATCATAAACGATTTTTGATCAGATGGTTGAAAAAGAACAAGAACAGGTGGAGGATGAGGCGGATATTTTTAGTTCAGGAAAAATGGCGAAGTTACAAGAGAAAGATGTAGAAATAAAACGGATATATCAGAAAGCATATACGGAAGAGGAATCTGAGAGTATACCAGAGTGTTATTACCGTAAAAGTGAGGTCTTGATGAGAAAATGGAGACCTGTACATATGCAGGCGGATGAAAAGTGGGCAGAAGTTCATCAAGTAGTTTTGCCGGTAGGGTATAGAAAGGAGGTGTTGCGAGTTGCACATGAGGTACCAGTGGGAGGTCATTTGGGAATAAAGAAAACTCAAGCTAAAATCCAGTAACATTTTTATTGGCCTGGACTACATAAAAATGTAGTTACATTTTGTCAATCATGTCACACATGTCAAGTGATAGGGAAACTTCAAGCAGTGATAAAACCAGCGCCCTTAATACCCATTCCAGCATTTGAAGAACCTATTACAAGGGTTCTAATTGATTGTGTAGGACTGCTTCCTAAAACAAGTGGGAATCAATATCGTTTGACTATAATGGATGTGTCTATTAGGTTTCCAGAGGTCATTCCAGTACGTAATATTACAGCTAAAAGGAATGTGGAGGAGTCACTTAAATTCTTTACTAGATATGGACTACCCACAGAAATTCAATCGGATCAAGGATCAAATTTTACTTCAAAGTTATTCAAAGAAGTTATGGATAGCTTTGGAATAAAACAATTTAAACGGGAGTGTTAGAAAGGTGGCATCAGACATTAAAGACAATGTTGAGGGCGTATTGTCAAGATTATCCAGAGGATTGGGATAAAGGAATCCCATTTGCATTGTTTGCAATTAGGGATGCACCTAATGAGTCTACCAAATTTAGTCCTTTTGAATGAATTTTTGGTCATGAGGTAAGAGGACCACTTAAATTGATTAAGGAAAAATTGGTGGGCGAGAAATCGGAAATTACACTATTGGGTTACGTGTCAAATATTAGGGAACGATTAAATAGAGCAGATGAATTGGCTAGACAACATTTGAAAGTTGCACAAAATGTGATGAAACGGGTAGCGGACAAGAAATCCAAAGTTCGTAGTTTTGCCAGTGGGGATAAAGTTTTGGTGTTGTTACCAGTGATAGGGCAGCCTTTAAAAGCTAGGTTTTGTGGACCGTATCAGATTGAAAGGAAATTAAGTGAGGTGAATTATGTGGTAAAAACACCAGATAGAAGGAAGACTCACCGAGTGTGTCATGTGAATATGCTTAAAAGGTACTTTGAAAGGGAAGGAGAGAAAAAGGAGGTTTTAATGATTCTAACTCAAAGTGACAAACCAAATCCAGATGACTGTGAATTTGACATACCTCAAATTAAGTTGTAAAATGAGGATCTTCTTAAAAATTGGGATGAATTGTTAAGTTACCTTCCAGAGGAAAAACGAACTGACCTGAAAGAGTTATTGATATCACATGGGCAAGTTTGTAGAGATAAATTGGGAAGTACTAAAATGGCTATACATGATGTAGATGTGGGAAATGCTGTTCCGATCAAACAACATCCATATCGACTTAACCCTTTAAAATTGGCACAGGTTAACAGAGAGATTGAGAGTATGCTGAAGAATGGCATAATTGAAGTGGGTTGCAGTCAATGGACCTCACCCATAGTGATGGTACCTAAACCAGAAGATACCCAATGGTTGTGTGTGGACTATCGTAAGGTGAATGCAGTTGCAAGACCGGACTCTTAGAATATTCCGCATTTGAAGGATTGCTTTGGGAAATTGGGACAATCTGCTTTTATTTACAACTTCCAGACATGGAAAGAATATTTAATACATCGTATGGAGTTCTTCGATCGACTTCAGGAGGCGGGTTTGGTGATGAACCTAGTCGAAAGTGAATTTGGAGAAGCCCGAATCACTTTCCTTGCGGAGTTTCCGATACCCTGAAGACAAAGGGAAATAATGCGATCTCCTAGCATGAATGAATTTGATCGAACCTTTGTGCGCAAGATTTGTAACGTGATTACTCCACTGATGGGCTTGCTAAAGAAACGTCAAAAATTTCAATGGACAGGGGACTTTCAACAGGCATTTGACTGCCTGAAAGCTGTGATCACCAATGCTCCTGTATTGGAGAATTGCAAGGGACTCTGTGGCCAGATTGAACTAAATTATCTGATTCTAAAGAGAAATGCCGAGGAGTAGAGTAATGGATGGATCGTGCAGAGACTTTGTTCAAAGAGACTGTCAATTGAGAAGGTTTTCTGTTGGAGGAAGAAGAACGAAGAAAAATGGACCATATTATTATACCTGTTTGAGTATGTTGTTTTCTTTAAATTAAAATGTATATTTACTGTGTGCATTTCTTAGTGGATGGTGCAAAAGTGAAAAATGAAACCATCTTGAAATTGATGGGGTTTTTTTTTCCTTGGGGGGAGGTGTCATGTGAGGGTACCTTTAAGAAACGGATGTTTAAGCAATGTACCGTTAAGAAATGCAGTGATGTCAGAGTGTGGGTGCTTGGTTTTAGATCAGCCATTTTGCAGTTTTTTAGTTTTAGTTTTGAGGAAAAAAGCTTGGGGTGTGTGTCTGTGTTTGCAGTGAGCTGTGTATGTGTTTGCAGTGAGCTGGATCTGCTGTGATCTCTGCCATGAAAGACTATCTCTGGACCATTTGGGTGATTTAAACTCCTAAAAGTAAAGCCTTTAACCTGATGTGTTTCTGTTTAAAGGTGTTACGTCTCTGGGATGTTGAAAGGAATAACTGAAGGATTATTTAGTGTTGTAATATTTTCGGGGTTATCTTTGAAGTAAGAGTTGTTAAGAGATCCAATGTTTATTTAAGAGGTTAAGTTGAGTTCATGGAATAAACATTGTTTTGTCTTTAAAAGCCCACGTGTCCATAATTGTAATATCACACCTGGAAAACAAGCCGTGTGCTCGGAAAAGCAACAAATACATTAAAGGGGGAGGTTGGGTGGACTCCATGATACATTTTGGGGTTCTGAAAACGCCGCGCCCATAACATTACATATGAGGGCATTTTGTTGGCGAGGTAGCAGATAGCTGCAGGAAACATTGGTATTAATAACAGAAAAGGTGGTAAGAAAATTAGACGCTATAAAGCAAAGATATTTGATTTCACCACTGCGGTTTTGTGCCGGAAACAGAATCTTGGAATATGTTAAGACACGAGCTAGGTAGATTCTTGCTTTGACAAGGGGGCGAAAGGTTATCGGGAGGTCGGCAGGAATATGGGGCTGAAGGTACAATGGGGTCAGCCATGATCTTACCGAATGGCATACCTCACGGAGGCTCGTGAGGCAGAGTGGCCTACCCCTCCTAATTCGTATGTTCATATACCATGGCAAATGTTTTGTCCCCTGCTATGCAGTTTACCCCTTAGTGCAGCGGTTTAAAATTATTTAGTGGTGCTCTCAAAATTGTTTTGTGTATCACTTCTGGGGCGAAATTCTCCCGAAACGGCGCAATGTCCGCCGACTGGCGCCCAAAACAGCGCCAATCAGACGGGCATCGCGCCGCCCCAAAGGTGTGGAATGCTCTGCATCTTTGGGGGCCGAGCCCCAACATTGAGGGGCTAGGCCGACGCCGGAGGAATTTCCGCCCCGCCAGCTGGCGGAAATGGCCTTTGTTGCCCCGCCAGCTGGCGCGGAAATGACATCCCCGGGCGGCGCATGCGCGGGAGCGTCAGCGGCCGCTGACAGTTTCCCACGCATGCGCAGTGGAGGGAGTCTCTTCCGCCTCCGCCATGGTGGAGACCGTGGCGGAGGCGGAAGGGAAAGTGTGCCCCCACGGCACAGGCCCGCCCGCGGATCGGTGGGCCCCGATCGCGGGCCAGGCCACCGTGGGGGCAACCCCCGGGGCCAGATCGCCCCGCGCTCCCCCCAGGACCCCGGAGCCCGCCCACGCCGCCTTGTCCCGCCGTTCAAAAGGTGGTTTAATCCACGCCGGCGGGACAGGCAATTTATCGGCGGGACTTCGGCCCATCCGGGCCGGAGAATCCAGCGGGGGGGCCCGCCAACCGGCGAGGCCCGATTCCCGCCCCCGCCGAATATCCGGTACCGGAGACGTCGGCAACCGGCGGGGGCGGGATTCACGGCAGCCCCCGGCGATTCTCCAACCCGGCGGGGGGTCGGCGAATGACGCCCCCGGTTCTGGTGCTGTCCTCGCTTGCTGCAATCCTGTTCAGTCCAGTTAGCTGCAGGCCGTGGCTGTATTTAACATGTTAATCTGCCTTCTTATCTCAGGTTATGTTTACTCTGGCTACATCACCCCACAGTCAAGACAAGATTTTCAATTCACCAGCCACTGTTTTACTCATTCCTTCAACTCTTGGGGCTGTTTAGCACAGGGCTTAATCGCTGTCTTTGAAAGCAGACCAAGGCAGGCCAGCAGCACGGTTCGATTCCCGTAACAGCCTCCCCGATCAGGTGCCGGAATGTGGCGACTAGGGGCTTTTCACAGTAACTTCACTTGAAGCCTACTTGTGTCAATAAGCAATTTCCATTTCATTTCATTTCAACTAGTCCAAACAATAGAGAGAGCGCGGGGTGGATGCTCGTCAATGGCAGAGTGCCCACTCGAAGGGTCGGTGCAGACTCGATGGGCCGCATGGCTTCCTCCTGCACTGTAGGGATTCTATGAGTCGTGACGATGCTCATTTCACGATCATGATGACCACTGGCAGGGGCATTAAAATCAGTGGATGGAATATGAAGAGTCGTGCTGAGGCCATTACTTTGTGTTTTAGACACAGTGAGAATTGAAAATGTTTTGCCTCTGGGTGACAGTGAAGGATCGAGCAGTTTCTCGGCAAAAATCAGCTACTCCCGAGGACAGTAGGCAGAACTTGTGACTCCATCCTGACTAACTTGTATGAGCACGTGATACCTTGCATCCGATGCACCATTATCACAACGTGTAGAAACAATTTGAGTACAAAAGGGCAACGCGATGCCCAAGATTAGCTTTGAGAGAGAATTTCTGCTGTAATTTTTACCCAGCTCGGGTCTCGTCTTTCTTTGAGTGGCTCAATTGGTAGCCCCTCTCTCCCCTGGGTTACAAGATTTCCAGTCCGTCACCACGAATGGAGTGCATAATCTGCGATGATACAGCACGCAAGAGGGTTTAGTCCTTCATACACAATTTTGAATATGTCCAGTGGGTGGCACGGTAGCACCATGGTTAGCACTGTTACTTCACAGCTCCAGGGTCGCAGGTTCGACTCCCGGCTTGGGTCACTGTGCGGAGTCTGCACATTCTCCCCGTGGCTGCGGGGGTCCCTCCGGGTGCTCCGGTTTCCTCCCACTAGTCCCGAAAGACGTGATTGTTAGGTAATTTGGACATTCTGAATTCTCCCTCCGTGTACCCGAACAGGCGCCGGAATGTGGCGACGAGGGGCTTTTTACAGTAACTTCATTGCGGCGTTAATGTAAGCCTTTTTGTGACACTAAAGATTGTTACATTACATTTTCATGTGCTTGCGATTTTTATACCTGCAATGATAAGTCAGTAAAGTCGGCATTCTGGAACAGGACAAGCAATTGGACTTCTTTATTCAAGCTAATCCTGTCGCCAGTAACAGCGATTCCAGCCAGCCTTTCCTCTGTTATCCAAAAAGATATCTGCCCTCGGTATGGAATGGTGACCCCTGAATTGTCTAGTGCTGGAAGAATCTGCTGATCTGTTAATTCACCCCATTGTTTGCGCACTTTAATAGGAAACATGGATCGGAAAAAAAACCATAAGCCAGTGGTACTCTCACAGGTAAATAATGTGAGCAAACATTTATTTTAATACAAATGTGATAATAAATGGCCCGTTATCCCCAAACTACATTAGCTTGAAGAGTAGAGAGTGTTTGACTGATGTCCAGCTCTTCATTGTGCTTTGTCCACTTGATCATTTATGGCCCTCAATTCATGCTTCATTTTCCTCGTGCTCTGAATTCACTGTTCCCTGTAGTTGGTGCGTTTGAGCTTTTTATATATTTTGACACAACCTGGCGATAGCTCTGCTCAACCCACCCTTGCGTGTGGTTGCTTGACAAGGCAATGGCCTAATCTTGTGATTATGTCACCGGTAATTAATAGGTGGAGTTAAATTTTTCATTTGGCCTTTACTATGAATTCAAATGTCACGCACAATAGAACTATTACCGCCTGTTTTTTTTTAAATCAGCTTTGTAATTTCCTACAGTGTCTTGGCTGAACCCTGTACCTATAGTGGTGATATGGATTCCTAATTCGTTAGTCATTGTCTTGTTGAAATCTTGGCTAAGGTTTGGAATGCGGTACAAACGGAATCAGATAGAGACGTCTCGATTGAAGATTTCCCTTTCCTAGCCCTGGGCTAATTATCTGCCCCCGTGGCTGTCATAACCCGGATTGGGAAAAGATGCTTTCCCTATGGTTTTAGGAGGGTACTTGTACCACCGGTTCCCCATGCGTGGCTCTTGTACAGCTCTCCGCTCATAAAAGAAGAGTCCTTTTCTGTGATCCGCCTCAGCAATTCGAGGTAATTTCCAGTAGATTAGAGGCCAGCTGTGTGAAATCCACGGGCGCGATTTTCCAGAGGGACGGGGTGGTGAATAACAGGAGAGGCCGAAAACGAGAACCGCGCCAGGCGCTGAACCGTTTGCAAAGCCACCAGCCCGTTCCCGTAAGCGAAAGCAGGATCCCGCCGTAGCGTGGTGAGAAACCAATTATCACCACTTCAGCCCCATTTCCATACAATTAACGGGAGTCCCCCCCCCCAAAAACACCCAGTGGCCTCCCATGATTCAGCGGCCTCCCCAGCAAGTGGTCACGCTGGGGCCGATTAGTACTCCTTTTGAAAATCTGTGAACCTGGCGGATGGACTGCTCCGGGGAGCCGAGGAGGTGAGCAGCCATCTTTGGGCCACCGTGGGGGTTGGGGGGGGGGGGAAGGGGAAGGGGAGGAGTGCGTGGACAGAGTGTCGCTGATGGGATGAGGGGAGGGGGGGGGGGGGGGGGGGAGGCACGGGATTGGTGGTCGGCCTGCAGCGCGGAACGAAGAGTCAGAGGCATCAGACCGGTTGTACTGAGGGAATTTTAATGTTCCTCGTACAAGTGTACACCACTGCCCCACTATGCCGATGGTATCGTCTGACTTTCCTCACCCTCTTTCCTTCCCCGCACATCGCCCCTCCCTCCCAACGCACACTCCTCTCCTTACCCACCACCTACCCTCGCGCCCCACCCCACCCCCAGTGCCCTCCGTGATCCTTGACGTGCCTAGCCGTCCTTGCTCTACCGCTACGTCTAGGTGTGTCCCCAGGATCCACATCAAAGGTGGAGGCAGCCAGCTGCTTACCACACCCCGTGGCCTTTGATGTGCCTGACGGGCGCCCTCTGGGGGCATTGGGGATGGAGTGCTCCGGCTGCACTTGCCAGCGGCACATATACTGCCGTGCAGCCCTGTTCCGGGTGGTGGTTGCGAGACGTGGCCCCATCAGAGGGGTGCTACTCGGGGGATCCACCGGATGAGTTCGGGTTGCCCCCCAGTGTCTCCTCCTCCCGCTCGGTGCGCATAGGGCCCGAGGGTTCACCTCGGTATGACGGGGCAGCTGGATTGAGCTCCCTTATGTCTGCACCGTGGTGTTGACGCCCTCGGTGGTGCTCCTCAGTGACCTGCTCTGTGACTTGGCAATGCCCACTTGCAACTGGGACAAGCTCTGCAGCGCCTCGGCTATTCCCATCTGAGACCGTGACATGTCGCACAGCACTTTATCAAGGTCAGCCTGTTACTGGGTCACGTCTCCCAACGAGACGGACAGCCTGCCGAGGCCCTCAGCCATGGCCGTCACCGACTGCGCAACGCCTTGGACACCAACACTCACGCGGCTGATGTCGTGCACCAGGCTCTCCACTGCGGTCACCACCCTAGCAGTGTCGGTCTCTCTCTCTCTCTCTCTCACATATGTCTGCTCCCATCTGTCTAAATCAGTCAGCATAATCTTTGATCCCTTCTCCCTCGCACGTTTAACCAGCTTCCCTGAAATACATCCTTACTATTTGCCTCAACTAGCATCTGTGGTAGCGAGTTGCACATTCTCTCCACTCTCTGGGTAAAGGAGTTCCTCCTGAAATCCCCATTGGAGTTATTAGTGGCTGCCTTGCAGTTACGGCCCGCACGCTTTGGTCTCATCCACAAGTGGAAACATCTCCTCAACTACCCTCTCTGAAGCCTGCCATTTGCAAAACACCTTTCTCTCAGGGTTTTCTTTTTCTCAGAGCCAGAAGAGCCTCAGGCTGTTTGTTCTTTCCTATTCAGTAACACCTCGTGAGTCCTGGTGCCGTCTCTTCTGTCCACAGATGTTGCCTTAACTGCTTTCCTATCTTTTGTCTCTGATTGAGCGACTCTTCTCTGCCTGACCCTTGAACTGTTTGCATCAATTTCAAAACTGGCCGTTTCCTTGTGATTCCTAAATATGGTGTAATCTTTCCTGCGATGAGTTACTTCAATGCCCACTTCCTGCAGTAGTTGAAGAGCCCTCTGATTTAGTCTTGCTACACGTTCAATTCATTATCAGCATGCAACTGTAGAACCATGATTCAAGCACCTGGAGCCCTTGGCTTTAAGGTTCCCGTTCTCACCTCCCTGCAATGCTGTTGATTACACGTAACACTTCAAAAATCAAGACTTTTGATGGGAATGCTTCACAAGTGCACAGAAATGCTTTCATGTTGTTGAGCGCTTTTTTGTTTGCTTCCTCCAAGTAATTTCTTTGTGGCTTCAGCCATTAATAGTCGTTAAAGTACTCAAATTTTATGAATTTTTATTTTTGAAATAAATGCAGAGTAAAAGGGCAGCACGGTGGCACAGTGGGTTAGCCCTGCAGCCTCACGGCGCCGAGGTCCCAGGTTCGATCCCGGCTCTGGGTCACTAAATTGCCCCTTAATTGGAAAAAATTAATTGGGTACTCTAAATTTATATTTGAAAAAATAAAATAAATGCAGAGTAACCAATTATTTTTTTCCCAAGTAAGAGGCGTTTTAGCGTGATCAATCCACCTAGCCTGCACTTCTTTTTGGGTTCTGTCTGTGGGAACCACGCAGACACGGGGAGAATGTGCAAACTCCACACGGACAGTGACCCGGGGCTGGGATCGAACCCGGGTCCTTAGCGGTTGATGTACTATCAATTACGACGAGACGAGAGTAGAGAGGTACCGAGGCTTTATTAAGCAGAGACGTGTTGCCTCCTGCAGCTGCTACCAGAAATGGCTGCAGCTCGGTGTCCACAGACATTTATACTCCGCCCAATGGGCAGAGCCAGCAGGCAGGGATCTATCCCCATACCTGTAGTACAGAAGCCTTACCGTATTACCTCTAATACAAGTATTATACAAACAGTGGTGACTACCACAGCGGCGTGAAGCAGCAGCACTAACTGCGCCACCATGCCGCCCTTAAAGTACTCAAATTTAAAAAAAAAAAATCTTAGCTGTTTACACTTTCTGTGCACGTTCAAAGACGTCCCATGTGTGAGTACGTTTTGTGAATTATGACCGCATCATGGCAGCATTTACTTTCAGCCTATCTTCCAAACCTGTCAGATTTCTATCTTCTCGGTATCTTGTAATCTCTTCTTGGTGCCTGCAGCCAGTGTTGTATCATGAATGTTCCTTGGGTTGTTTATCAGTTATACCTTGATCATGAGGCGAGCTTTTAAGTCACCCAGTGTGCGTGTCTGTTATAACGAATGTATGTGCTCAATAAGTTGAGCGACAAGCGCATACCTTTGTCGCATTCCTCTTCCGATCTTTATTCACCTTGTTAACTCACTAGCAACTCCTACGCTGCTTGTTCCCACTGTCTGTGCGGAGTCTGCACATCCTCCCCGTGTTTGCGTGGGTTTCCTCCGGGTGCTCCGGTTTCCTCCCACAGTCCAAAGATGTGCAGGTTAGGTGGATTGGCCATGATAAATTGCCCTTAGTGTCCAAAATTGCCCTTAGTGGTGGGTGGGGTTACTGGATTATGAGGATAGGGTGGAGGTGTTGACCTTGGGTAGGGTGCTCTTTCCAAGAGCCGGTGCAGACTCGATGGGCCGAATGGCCTCCTTCTGCACTGTAAGTTCTATGATAAGTTCTATGATAAAGAGTCTTGATGAGATTCGTGAACTTGCCCTCAATTTGCCGTACCTGTTAATTTTTCCTGCTTTGGACTGTCAAATGCTTTTTAATAACCTATCTGTAAAGCATATGCTTACTTCATCCCTTGTGCCTGACGGGAAATTAGCCTTGAAGGAAGAAATATAATATTTCTTTCTGCACTGTATTCCCATCACGTGTTTTCATTCACCCCAGCATGATTTGTCGGAGCATTTCTTACTGTGGCTCATGTCACCAGTTCCACGGTCTCCGCAGTCAACATTTTTGAAGATGCTTATGAATAAAGACAGACTTGTTTTCATAAAACATCTCACCAAGTGCAGTGAGTTATTCAAAAGTGCAAAGGCTCTTGTTATCTAGCCATGACCAGACTTTCTTTTTTTGCACACTAAAATCCTGCAAATGTCAGTGAGAATTAATGCCGAGATGAATTGGCTGTGAGAGAAAGGGCACCTGTGCTCCACAAATAGTGCTCTGGAACCTTCAGTATTTAATTGATATTGCTCTCGGGATCAATGGAACGTTCAAGCCTCTGCACCACGGCAAGTTGGCAATCCTATGTCCATCAAACTCCACCAGAAGCAGCAGGAGAACACTGGGTTACCTAGCTGATTGGACCTCAGAAAAAAGATCAACGTTAAGCGGCTACAAGAGCCAAGCAAACTTCCAACATTGTCCTCTCCAAAATCTCCAACGTGTTCATTCTAATGGAGTGGAGGAAGACTGGAAAGAGCTGAAGGTAGCATTCATCTCAAGCTGTGAAGAAAACATCGGCTACAAGACCAGGAAATACCAAGACTGGTTCGATGAGAACGGCCACCCCATCCAAGACCTCGTCGACAAGAAGAGGCAAGCTCTCTGCGACTGGCGAAACGACCGAATCGCATCGTGTCTCCTCTTTGAGTCAAGACGTCTGCAAGGAATCGAATGTGAGAATTTTACAATTGAGCAAAATGTTTGAGTAAAGTTGGGCAGACCGGGCGTCAACGTCGATCAGCAAACACAAACGATGAGTGAACGGGATTTGACGTGAACAAGGATGCTACATGACGGGGGAAAAACGCTCAGCCTCCGGAGTCAGTGAGATGCACGTGTGAGTGGTACTAATGGAGGGGTTTCCATTAACCTCTAGCGATGGGATTCAGCCTCAGTAATGTGATGGACAATAGAACTGATCTAGATCCAAATTGCAACGGTTGACAAATGACTGTGGGCGCAGACTCGATAGGCCAAAGTGCCTCTTCTGTACTGGGTGCCTGGTGACTCAGTGAGTTTATGTTGTCAACGCCAGTATATTTTTTTTGTAAATGACTGAAATCCATTGAAGTTTGGCTTTGAAACCCCAGAAATCGCAAATTACTGTTTTATGTTCCAAAATCAAACAAATAGAGATCTTTGAGAAGGGCAGCGATGAAAGAGACCAATAACATTTTCAGGTCTGGTTATCTTTGGAAAATGTGAAGTTCGTGGAGCTTGTGTGTGTTTCTTTCAGGATCAAAAATGGGCAATTTGAGTTCGGGGTGGGGATGGAGGGAGAGAGCCAATCCTCCCTTTTGAGAGGGTCACAAAGAATCCAGCACGAGTTTGTAGAGTGAGACGAGACCGAAAGTAACTATTTACAACAATATGTACAAAGTGCCAGCAATTCCCTACTGATTCCCCCTCTAACCGGCATCACACTGGCCTCAGCTCTATTTATTCAGCTGCACTGCTAATGATTGCCCCCCCTCCCGCCCAAATGGGGGAGCTCCTATTGCTCAAGGAACTCTGGGTTACCTAGCTGATTGGACCTCAGAATAAAATATGGGACAACCGATTGTCCCCAGCCAATAGAATCCGGGCAGGCCATAATGCTCCGAAAAGTAACTTTTGCTGTTATCTCACCTGTAGCCGTGGTTGGTTCACATTTACAAACTCTGGTGCGGTACAGAGGTAGCACACAAGTAACCCAGTTTGTTTGTGACGTGCTACTTAGCAAGGGATTTCCCTGGCAGATGGTGAAATTTGAATTCAGTGGAAAAAATGGAATTGAAAGTCTAATGAAAGGGGCAGCACGGTAGCACAGTGGTTAGCACAGTTGCTTCACAGCTCCAGGGTCCCAGGTTCGATTCCCGACTTGGATCACTGTCTGTGTGGAGTCTGCACGTTCTCCCCCGTGTCTGCGTTGGTTTCCTCCGGGTGCTCCGGTTTCCTCCCACAGTCCAAAGTTGTGCAGGTTAGGTGGATTGGCCAGTCTAAATTGCCATTAGTGTCCAAAAAGATTAGGTGGGATTACTGGGTTATGGGGATAAAGGGGATGGGGTGGAAGCATGGGGCTTAAGTGGGATGCTCTTTCCAAAGGCCGGTGCAGACTTGATGGGCTGAATATCTCCTTCTGCACTGTAAATTCTATGATTGATTCTATGAAACCATTGTCGGTTGTCGTAAAAATCTGTCTGGTTCACTGATGCCCTTTAGGGAAGAAAATCTGCCATCCTTTCCTGGTCTGGCCTACATGTGACTCCAGACCCACAGCAATGGGGTTGACTCTTAAAATGCCACTGAGCTCGTGGGCAATTAATAATAATGAGCTTTATTCATGTCACAAATAGGCTTACATTAACACTGCAATGAAGATACTGCGAAAACCCCTTAGTTGCCACATTCCAGCGCCTGTTCGGGTACACAGAGGGAGAATTCGGAATGTCCAATTCGCCTAACAAGCACGACTTTCGGGACTTGTGGGTGGAAACCGGAGCACCCGGAGGAAAACCATGCAGACACGGGGAGAACGTACAGACACCGCACAGTCAGTGACCCAAGCTGGGAATCGAACCCAGGTCCCTGGCGCTGTGAAGCAACAGTGCTGACCGCTGTGCTACTGTGCGGCCCTAAGAGATAGAAAAGTACAGCACAAAACAGGCCCTTCGGCCCACGATGTTGTGCAGAACCTTTGTCCTAGATTAATCATAGATTATCTTGGGCAACAAATGCTGGTCTTGCCTAGAATTTTAAAAACGATTAGAAAACTGTTTCACCTGGGTTCCAGGGTTTTAAACTGACTGTAACCTGTGCAGATGACAACGGAGTCTGCACGTTCTCCCCGTGTCTGTGTGGGTTCCCTCCGGGTGTTCCGGTTTCCTCCCACAAGTCCCGAAAGACATGAATAATAATAATAATTATTATTATTATCTTTTATTGTCACATGTGTGAAGTTACTGTGAAAAGCCCCTAGTCGTAGACATTCTGAACTCTCCCTCTGTGTACCTGAACAGGTGCCGGAATGTGGCGAATAGGGGATTTTCACAGTAACTTTATTGCAGTGTTAATGTAGGTCTACTTGTGACAGACTGGAAGAGCTAAGGGAGAGGGTAGAGCTGCCGAGGGGGAGTGAGTTCAGGTATCTGCAGGTTAGGGCATTTGCGCGAAAGGTCTGGAGGGGGGTTCCCTAGGTTACCGGGATACACCCTGCTGGAGCAACTGCTGCTTCCGGATGTGGAAGGGGAGGGAAGAATTGGGGATATATGTAAGTGGCTGGGGGAGCAGGGAGGCGAGCGGGTGGTGAAGATTAAGGAGAAATAGGAAGGGGAGTTGGGAATGGAGATCAATTGGGGAGTATGGAGTGAGGCATTGTGTAGGGTAAACGGGACCTCCTCTTGTGCAAGGATGAGCCTGATGCAGTTTAAGGTGGTGCACATGGTGCATATGACTCGGGCGAGAATGAGTGGGTTCTTTCAGGGGATAGCAGATGAGTGTGAGAGGTGTGGGCGGGGGCCAGCGAATCACATGCACATGTTTTGGGGGTTGGGAAAAATTGGGAAGATTCTGGGCGGGAACGTTTGCGGTCTTAGCCAGGATAGTGGAGTAGGAGATGGACACAGACCCTTTGGTGGGGCGATATTTGGGGTTTCAGAGAAGCCGGAGCTCATGGAGAGGAGGAAGGCCGATGTCGTGGCCTTCTCCTCTCTGATTACACGGCGGCGAATTTTGCTGGAGTGGCGGTCGGCATCGCCACCGGGGGTAGCGGCTTGGTTGGGCGACTTGCTGCGATTAGAGAAGATAAATTATGAGTTAAGGGGCTCTTCAGGGGGCTTTGAGGAAAGGTGGGGGATGTTTGTGACCGTGTTTGGGGAGCTGTTTGTCGTGGAGTGGGAGGGGGGGGGGGGTGAAAAAGGGGAAAATTCTGTACAGACTGTGTAGTTGATGTGGGGAAGTATGTTTCCTGTGGTATTTATTTGCTGTAACCTGTTTTGATGCATGTTTGTAATAAAATACATTTAAAAAAAAGTAAGTCCACTTGTACAGTAACAAAGATTATTATTATTAAGAGAACCATCATATGTTGGAAACCTGCAATGGGAAACGAGAAAATGCCTGCAATGCACAGCGGATCCCAGGAAGAAATGTTAACCTGAGCCAGCTCTGGGGTTTTCACAGCTCGTCTCTTGGCCTTCCTGAATGCAAAGTAGTATGTGTACGTGAGCTGAAACGCAGCCAACTCCCACTCTGTGTAACAGGATACAGAAAGGTGAACAATCATAAGAATCAGCCTGATGCTTGTATTTGCAGTGTGACTTCTGATCCTGAATTTCTGGTTTGTGTGGCTCAGTTAGCTGATCTTAGTTGGACATCAGTTTTGATTGCTAAGATCAACCCTGGGAGGGCGGAGCGGCCTGGGCTCCAGACCCTGACTGTTATCCAGTGGCAGCTATTACCACAGTGCCCGTGAGGTGAGAGCTTTGCTGCCATAACCGTGGTGGTCGATTAACCAGGCCATATAGGCATTGGACATAATAATAATCTTTATTGACACAAGTCGGCTTACATTAACACTGCAATGAAGTTACTGTGAAAAGCCCCTAGTTGCCACATTCCGGCGCCTGTTCGGGTACACGGAGGGAGAATTCAGAATGTCCAATTCGCCCAACAGCACGTCTTTCGGGACTTGTGGGAGGAAACCGGAGCACCCGGAGGAAGTCCACACCGACACGGTGAGAACGTGCAGACTCCGCGCAGACACCCAAGCCGGGAATCGAACCAAGGTCCTTAGCGCTGTGAAGCAACAGTGCGAACCACTGTACTACCGTGCCGCATCGCTCATTGACATGAGGAATTCCTCACCGACATGAAGAATTGCCAGTCGTACAATCTTGAGCGGGCGGGAGCAATGCTCATCATTCACCTTTCCCCTGAAACCTCTTGACGCTGAGCAACGCTGCTATGGTTTGTATGAAAGCGACGGAGACTTTCTCAGCCTTGCACAGCAGCCAATCCTGCTCTTCATTCCTCGCTTCAGAAGATCTTCTGGCAATCACTACGTTTTGGCAAATGATTGACTGAATGGGGAGCAGCAATGTACAAAGTCTGAAAGGTTGCAAAGGAAAACCTTGACGATCGAAAAATACCTGGCTAGTCTCCATCATGCTCCCCACTCTGACTTTTCTAAACCGTGCTTTAATTTTGAAAACTGAGGTATTTTAAAATTGGGTGTAGAATGGGAATAAAAAGTAAATTTCAATTTAAGGCAAGTTCTGGTATATTTCAATTGATTTCACTGCGTACATCTGAATTCTGCAGATAACCGGTATTTTGGAGATAATTCTCCCAAGTATAGCCGTGACAGCCACATGTGGCTGCGATTTTCTCATGTGCTTGAATATTTGCCTGCTTAAATCATTCCTGCTAAAGGATTGCTTTTGATAAGAAACCTTTCAACTATATGGCCAGAGGAAAGAAATAATATGAAATGACAACTCACCCCCATTATATATCCAAGAAAGCTGCCTCCAAAAAGACTTGGTAAACTATTTCTTGAAAGCCACACTCCACTCTCGTGTACAGATAACTTCTATATTAGGAAGCTCGTTGAACGTTTAAAATATTTTTTGTGGGATGTGGGCATTGCTGGTTCGGTCAGCATTTCGTACCCACTCCTATCTACCCTTGAGAAGTGGAATGTGTGATCAGGTACACCCACAGTACTGCTGAGAAGGGAGTTGATCCCACTGCAGTGAACAAACGGTGATAAAGTTTCAAGTCAGGATGGTGCGGCTTCGAGTGGCACTTGCAGACAGTGCTGTTTCCATGTGTTTGCTGCCCGTGTCCTTTTAGGTCACAGATTTGGAAGGTCCTGTTGAAGGAACCTTGATGCAGTGCATCTTGCAGATGGTACATGCGGCTGCCGCTGTGCGTCGGAGGGAATTAAATGTTGAAGGCGGCGGATGGGATGGGGCGGCACGGTAGCGCAGTGGTTAGCACTTGCTTCACAGCGACTCGATTCCCGGCTTGGGTCACTGTCTGTGCGGAGTCTGCACGTTCTCCCCGTGTCTGCGTGGGTTTCCTCCTGGTGCTCTGGTTTCCTCCCGCAAGTCCCGAAAGATGTGCTGTTAGGTGAATTGGACATTCTGAATTCTCCCTCCGTGTACCCGAACAGGCGCCGGAATGTGGCGACGAGGGGATTTTCACAGTAACTTCATTGCAGTGTTAATGTAAGCCCACTTGTGACAATAAAGATTATTATTCTAATCAAGCGGGCTACTTTTACCACACTCTGGTAAAAGCAGGGCTCATCACAGCATCACACTTTAAATCGATCATTCTCGGGATTGCTAACTGTTAACCACTTTACACTTCCCTCAGTCTCCCCAGACTTTTTAAACTTAATGTCACCTAATTACGTTTTTGTCATTTACTTAATCTTCTCTCCCCTTGTTTTCATCCTATTTGGTCTTGTCTTAGGAGTCAAGGCCTTTCATTAAGTCCCTCAGTTAACAAATCGCGCCAATATCTTGCCGCTTTGATGAATTCGCTGATACCCCTTCTGTACAATTCTGTGCTTCTTTCCCTACATTTGTATTGTGACCCTTGACTGTGCCCTGGGGTGCATGGAGAGGTCCAGTTAGGGACCAATAATGTTTTGTTTAAAGTAGATAAAGTTTGTGATTCAACACACTTACTAAGTAAATAAAACCACAAAATTCCATGGGTTTTGAACAAACAAAATTAACTTTGCCATACCAGTGAAAGATAAAACAAATGACAGTATCTAATATTGCTAACATTCAGGGTAAGTATGAGGTACATGTAAATTAACAGGCATTACAAGATGTTGATCATGGGAAATTTGACTTTCAAAACGTACTGAGACGATTTTGGTGACCTCTTTCATAAGATGGCACACTCCTCTATCAATTTTCTTCTCTCTTTCTGGAGGGTGTTCCTTTCTGGTTTACAGGCCCATAGACACCGTCATTCTCCAAGATATTAATATGTATTAGGCCAGGTGCGGGTCGCGATCCGCGGGCAGGTGTCTGGAGGGTCGCGGAGCGATCGGTCTCGCTGCTCGGGTGGTGGTTCCGATCGTGGGAGAAGCACCCAACAGCCGCTACTGGCTTTTACATCGAGAATGGCGCCCGCTACCGCCTTTTAAATGGAAATAAATGAGGCTGTGTGAAGGATTTTGGCCGCAGGCGTCAGCAGAGAAGCAGGTCACGCTCTCTGCATGTACATTTGACCTCCAGCCCCCTCCAGGAACGTGCTTTAAAAATTTTTTTTAGAGTATACAAATCATTTTTTCCAATTAAAGGGCAATTTAACATGGCCAATCCACCTAGCCTGCACATCTTTGGGTTGTGGGGGCAAATCCCACGCAAACACGGGGAGAATGTGCAAACTCCACATGGACAGTGACCCAGAGCCGGGATCGAACCTGGGACCTAGGCGCCGTGAGGCAACAGGGCTAACCCACTGCGCCACCGTGCTGCCCTTAGGAACGTGCTTTTGCTGCTAAATCGCGGGTCAGTGTTGCTTCCATTTTCCAGCTGCTGGCAAGCAAGGCAAGTGAACTGTGAAGATGAATGGTTTTCTTAAAAGCAGGAGTCGGCCAGAGGCTCAAATAGGCCGTTTACCTATTGGACAGGATATCACAATAGAATCTGCTGGAGAGAACTGCTCAGGAGAGTCCAGGTCAGGACAGAACAGTGCTAGTGTTGGCTCTGTACAGCACTTCAGAGCCTCTGGTTAACAACCGACAAAGAAGAAACTTAACTTGGAAACAAAGCAGTATAAAAATGATTTCTTGAGGTATGGTTTTGTGAATTGTGTCAATGCAAATAAGGGTGCAAAGCCCATGGGTGTTTTTTGCAGTGAAGTACTGGCAAATGAGAGAAGTTTCATATTTTGAAAGAGAAGTGTTGGGTAAACAGTTTCTGTTGAGGTTGAGACCCCAGAGTCAGTTATTAACTTAGAGCTGACTCCAAATTAAAACAACGTTGGAAAACAACGTCTGAATACAGACGTTGAAAGATGCCCTCGTACGAACGGGATATGGCACTCGACTCATCGATCGACAGTTCCAACGCGCCACAGCGAAAAACCGGACCGACCTCCTCAGAAGACAAACATGGGACACAACCGACAGAATACCCTTCGTCGTCCAGTACTTCCCCGGAGTGGAGAAACTACGTCATCTTCTTCACAGCCTTCAACACGTCATTGATGACGATGAACACCTTGCCAAGGTCATCCCCGCACCCCCACTACTTGCCTTCAAACAACCGCGCAACCTCAAACGAACCATTGTGTGCAGCAAATTACCCAGTCTTCAGAACAGTGACCACGACACCACACAACCCTGTCATGGCAATCTCTGCAAGATGTGCCAGATCATCGACATGGATACCACTATTACACGTGAGAACACCACCCACCAGGTACGCGGTACATACTCGTGCGACTCGGCCAACGTTGTCTACCTCATACGCTGCAGGAAAGGATGTCCCGAAGCGTGGTACATTGGCGAGACCATGCAGACGCTGCGACAACGAATGAACGGACATCGCGCAACAATCACCAGGCAGGAATGTTCCCTTCCAGTCGGGGAACACTTGAGCAGTCAAGGGCATTCAGCCTCTGATCTCCGGGTAAGCGTTCTCCAAGGCGGCCTTCAGGACCCGCGACAACGCAGAATCGCCGAGCAGAAACTTATAGCCAAGTTCCGCACACATGAGTGCGGCCTCAACCGGGACCTGGGATTCATGTCACATTACATTCATCCCCCACCATCTGGCCTGCGAAATCCTACCAACTGTCCTGGCTTGAGACAATTCACACCTCTTTAACCTGGGGTTACCCCATCTCTGGATGTGTAAAGATTTAATCACCTGCTAATGCTCGCATTCCTAGCATTGTTTGGCATCTTTGAATTTGTCTATATATGTGTTTCTGGAACAGACCTCTTCATTCACCTGAGGAAGGAGCAGCGCTCCGAAAGCTAGTGACATCGAAACAAACCTGTTGGACTTTAACCTGGTGTTGTAAGACTTCGTACTGTGCTCACCCCAGTCCAACGCCGGCATCTCCACATCCAAATTAAAAGGCTACGCTGCTGTAGCTGACCTGTAATACCACATTTAATACGCATCAAGAGCCCATGAGGCTGTCAGCATTCTGGAGTCGCATCTCCCAGGAGTATCCAGTGCTGAGTAAAACAAGCATTTTGTTGCACTTGCCCTTCACGATGACCTACATGTGTGAGGTTGGATTTTCCATAAAGATGAAGACGGCACAAAGGAACTGGCTGAAGTCTGCATCTGACACGCACATTGCCCTCTCTTCCTTTGAACCTGATTGAAGTGATATCGTGAGGACCGAGCAGGCTCCCCTTTCGCATTAAATATAAGCAAACATGGCGAGTGTCAAGGAGGTCGCCGGCGTGTGTCCTGAAGGTGGGCCGATTGGCAAACGCGGGTCCCGGGGAAAAAAGTTTGAAAAACACTATTCGGTGAATGACATAGGCTGATCGACTCTGACTCTAAGGATCAAGGGGCATTGTAGCACAGTGGTTAGCACTGTTGTTTCACAGCGCCAGGGTCCTAGGGTTCGATTCCTGCTTGGGTCACTGTCTGTGCGGAGTCTGCATGTTCTCCCCGTGTCTGCGTGGGTTCCCTCCGGGTGCTCCGGTTTCCTCCCACAAGTCTCGAAAGACGTGCTGTTCGGTGAATTGGACATTCTGACTTCTCCCTCTGTGTACCAGAACAGGTGCCGGAGTGTGGTGACTGGAGGCTTTTCACAGTAACTTCATTGCAGTGTTAATTTAAGCCTACTTGTGCCAATAATAACGATTATTATTATTGTCCACGCCAGTCACTAGGTAGCAAGCGGGAGCAGAAATCCTGGACTTGTTCTTCTCTTTGAACCAAGAGTATGGGTGAACAAATGGAACAACTCATGCTGCAAGCTCAGCACAGGCCAGCTCTAAACCTGTAGCTGCCCTGCTCTGTATCCCTCAGCTAGCTATGCATTGAGTAAACCTGCTGAGCCTTGGGAGTGGTTCGAGTGTGACATATCTTGAAGGTAAAAGCTAATAAAATCTGTTGACGAATTGACCACTGAGGTCAGAAATTAAAAGCCTGGAACTGAACTCAAATGCAGCTAGTATTCAAAATCATTTATGGAGCATGTTGAAGTATTATTGATGCTCCACTAGGTTAACTTTCAATATCCTGTGTCACAAGTGAGACATTCAAAGCTCTAGGTAATTTTACCTTTCTTGCTGCTGGCCATCAACTAATGCTGCTCTGAATTTGGTCCTTTTGGTGTGCAGCAATGCCCTCTCCACCTGATTTCTACCCCCTCCCCCTCCCCCCAACCGCACCGTCCACCCAGCTTCCTCCCTTTTGGTTCCAAAAAGCATCCAACTTTAGACCAGCAACAAACTGATGTATTGGGTTTTGCAGGTGCGGACTGGTTGTGCAAGGTCTGTAGCCTGGCTAGGAGAGCATGTTGTTTGATTCGATCAGCCAGAATAACATATCTACTGTTAGATGTGATTCCGCAATTGGGCAGCACTTTCTGAGCAATCCTGAATGCGCTAATAGCCCATTAAAAATAATCCGTGAAGCTCATAACAAGGCTAATTCATGCTTGCCAGAAGCACCATACATTCATATGCAGGGGCCCGTCCTCTGCCATCAAAAGTAATATGTTCAAGCAATGCACCTTTTTGAACTACCTTTTGAGCTTATAATTTCCCTTTGTTTTCTCCGCGGTTATGTTGATTTGTCAACCTGTCCTTCCCTTTTCTCCTCTGGTTTAAATTGTGGTGATCATTTGAAATTTGGCATTCTTGTGTTTGTCCTGATGAGTGCAAGGTGATAAACTTCGGCAACATGCACCTTTTTCCAGCAATATTCAAGTTCTGTACTATCCACCGATTTTAAAAAGTAGTGGACTTGTTTCTGCATTATTTTGGGGGGGGGGGTCCAGTGTATATTCTGGTGTTTGGCACCGGAGGCCCGACTGCTGCCAGGATACAAAATAAACGGGCGGGTATCTGTTCAAAGTCTGTCGTCGCTACGGCTGCTCCTGCACTTGGATGACTCTGAAGAATTTTATTTTCAGTCGGATGAAAGTAAGCCATGAAGTTAAAGCATTCTGGGTTGATTCGGTGTACTGATGTAGATCTTTTCTGAAAGAATGTTACAATACGTAATCCATCAAACGTTTGGCAAGCGAGAGGCAACTGGACTTGCTGCTGTTTTGGGAAACGCGAACAACCCCCCTTGTTGGAATGTAGCATCTTGCTGCAGACTTACACTCTACAGGCAAAACGCCCATTTTTCACTTTTTGGTTCGAAAAAGCCCTTTCACTTTCAAAGGACGCTGGTTTCCCTTTGCATTCGATGTGTTAACTTGTAAATGTCTGACTTTGCATGTTCTGGAGTAGAACAGAGAAGTGCCCCAGATCTGAAGGAAACATACATCTCGATTTTGACCTTCCAAGTGGGATTATCCGTGTACCATCCAGGTTGGGGTGCCGACCTGGATGGTACACGGCCTCGCTCTGCACCCCGTGAGGTCAGGGAGATTTTAACCTGACAACATCCAACTTAAATGTGGAATCTTCAGCCAGGTTATGGCAGATTCCGGGATTCTCATTAAAAAGGATGAGGTTCAAGTGGGAGGTGGCGTGGAGGAGGGGCTAGGGTGTGAGGCGTTGCGGAGAGTGAATGCCTCAACCTCGTGTGCGAGGCAGGGGTTGCGAGCGGTGTGGGTGGGGTCCGGCCACACAGTACATACGTTCTGGTCCTGCCTGATGTTGGATAAATTTTTTAGCACATTGTCGGCGATCTTGCACTTGGATTTGGAGCCCAATCCCCTGGGGGCCACATTTGGGGTGTCGGACTTCGGGGGGGGGGGGGGGGGGCTATTCTTTGAGTTATTTGGGGGTGGGGGGGGCTTGTTCTCTTGGTTTCTTTTTATGTATTATTTTAAATTTAGAGTACCCAATTCATTTTTTTTTTCTCAATTAAGGGGCAATTTAGCATGGCCAATCCACCTACCCTGTACATCTCTGGGTTGTGGGGGTGAGACTCACGCTGGCACGGGGAGAATGTGCAAACTCCACACGGACAGTGACCCAGGGCCGGGATCGAATCCGGGTCCTCGGCACCGTGAGGCAGCAGTGCCAACCACTGCGCCACCGTGCCGCCATTTTATGTATAAAATGTTGAAAACCGAATAAAAATATTTTTAAAAGAAGGACGAGGTTTGAAGTATGAAATTCTAACTCTCTGATCGTCTAGTGATGTGAGTGCTCGCGCCCAGGCCGAGGACTACGTGAGGGTTTCTTTCACTCGCTGGCCAAGTCAGAATATTGGTAGAGGCTTTTGAGGGGGGAGATTCCAAACGTGTGGCTGTCACTTGACTGTTTGTCATGCTGCAGAATTGTGACTTTGAAGTGAGCTGTGCAGAACTTCAATGACCAGGAAATGCAGATGTTGGAAATGTGAAACCAAGGGGCGGCACGGTAGCACAGTGGTTAGCACTGTAGCTTCACAGCACCAGGGACCCGGGTTCGATTCCCGGCTTGGGGTAACTGTCTGTGTGGAGTCCGCACGTTCTCTCCGTGTGCGGGTTAGGTGAATTGGATATTCTGAATTCTCCCTCCATGTACCCGAACAGGCACCGGAGTGTGGCGATTAGGGAATTTTCACAGTAACTTCATTGCAGTGTTAATGTAAGCCTACTTGTGACAATAAAGATTATTATTGTCATTAAAAGAGGACACACTAGAAATATCCTGTGGGGAGACGTTGGGTAATGGATAACGTCACTGAACTAGTAATCCAGAGGTTCTGGCTAATGCCCCAGGGACGTGGGTTCAATCCCACCATGCAGCTGGTGGAACTTAAAATTCAAATCATAGCACGACGGCGCAGTGGTTAGCACTGCTGCCTCGCGGCGCAGAGGTCCCAGGTTCGATCCCGGCTCTGGGTCACTGTCTCACTCTCTGCTACTTGTTAAACATTAAGCAGGTGATCATTGGCAGAGCTGACGATGAATAGAAAACAAACAATTTAACATGTCTGTTTACATTTTCTGCAAAATGGTTATTTCGCCAAATATGGAGGAGAGGTTTACACTGGGGTGGAGAGCTTGTCCCTGTATGATCAGTATCTGGCTTTTGACCACGTTTCCCACTTTTGATTCTTGTGCACTGGGCTGCGTGAAGAACAGCTGCATTGCTTTAATCACTCAAACATTTTTGAATTCTGCCGAATTGTTACCACTTTTCATTCTCCTCCCTCACATTTCCTTCCATCTGGTACGGGTACCGTCCACGTGCCCAGCACCTGCCTCTTTCCTTTTAGCCAAGTCACGCCTTTTTTTTTGCCGCTTTCGGGGCGGCACTGTGGTTAGCACTGCTGCATCACAGCGCCAGAGACCCGGCTTCAATCCTGGGTTTTGGGTTACTGCCTGTGTGGAGTTTGCACCTTCTTCCCTGTGTCTGCGTGGGTTTCCTCCGGAGGGGCGAGGGGCTAACTCACTAAGTCATTGCGTTACCAGCAGGAGGTTTGGAAGCCTATTGAATGAGACGTTGGAAGAGAGTTGGGGATTAAGCGCGACTGCTTTTTCGAAGAACGGGCACAGGCGCATCAGGCAGGACGGACTCCTGTGTTATAAGTTTCCGTGATTCCATGAAACTGAGGCTTCCCACAGCATCATTTCCCAGGAGAGAAAGGGCATTGTCCCTGGTGGACAGTATTTATCCCTCGACTAACATCAGTGAAACAATTATCTGGTCATTATCACATTGCTATCTGCGGGAGCTTTCTGTGCACATTTGGCTGTAACATTTCCTGCGTTACCACAGTGACCGTGTTTCAAAAATATTTCATGACTGAAGCCCTTTGGGATATCCTGGTGTTGTGAAATGTGCTAGATAAATGCAAGTGCTGGCCCCTTTCTCTTTCTCTCTAACGTTTAATGGACATCTGCCAAATCCCTGTTTTGACTTTTATAATAAAACATTACCCTGTTTATTTTGCATAGAGTTATGCTTCTGTTAATGTAATGGAGAGGGGAATTTGATGGAAGAACATCACATGTTTGTATGATAGCATCGCTAAGAGTGACGTAAGAGTAAAAAAGCGAAAAGCAGCAAATTGCTATGATCTGGATGGCGAGCGCTGCCTGACAGGGTGATGTAGTCAGATTCAGTCACACTTTCAGGAAAGAATAGGGGACGCGATTCTCTGAAATGGAGACAGAGTGTTCGCGCCGTCATGAACGCCGTTGAGGTTCACGACGACGGAAAACGGCCCCTATCCCAACCGATTGGCCCGGAAATGGTCTAGGAGCGGCGCCGCGTCATTTACGCGCGCCAGGCCTTGGCACCGCGTAAAGGCGCCGCGGCATACATGACGTGGTCGGTGCCGCATACATGACGTGGCCGGCGCCGCATAACCCGCGCATGCGTGGTTGCCGTCCACCCCGCAAGAAGATGTCCGACGAATCTTGCGGTGCTGCGGAAGAAAGGAGGTCCTCCTTCAGAGAGGCCGGCCCGACGATCGGTGGGCACCGATCGCGGGCCAGACCCCATTTGAGGCCCCCCTGGTGCAGGATCCCCCCCAGCGTTCCCGCGCTGTTCCCGCCGGCAGCGACCAGGTGTGGACGGCGCCGGTAGTAACCCGCCGTTTTGGGCAGGCCGCTTGGCTCATCCGGCACTGAGAATCGCGGGGGTACCGGTGAATCGCCATTTTGGCTGTCTCGGGCGATTCACTGGACCGCGCCGCGCAAAAGGCGATTGTGCCGATCTGGCCTCTTCCGTGAGTTGCGGGAGGGCGTTGGACCGGCGTCGCGGGAAAATTTGGCGACCCAGGCGATTCTTTGAGATGGCGCGGGAGCAGAGAATCGCGCCCAGGATTTCTAGTTAAAGGGTAAAGGTTTGCATGGTTCTGGAAATCAGGAGAGTGGGACAAATTGTTTCTCTTCTTCAAAGCGCAGCCACAGGCATTATGGGTCTCTTCATATATTGTATCGCTCTACGATTCTACCCTTCTCCCTTGTGCGGAATTTTCCGATCTTTTCTTCGCTCCCCAGATCTTCCTGTGCCGCCCTCGACGATGCCCGCCGCTGGCGGGATCAGGAAACCCGGCCCTTGCCGTTTGCACCTTCACAGCGATGAGTTTTCAGTTAGTTGAGATGGATTTTGTTAATAATTAGAATCCTTTTACAGAAGGGCACTGCTGTTTAATTTCAACCGTGGCTTTTTGGCGGCCGGGTTATCGAGTAAATTAATGTGCCTTCGTTGTCTCTGGGGGCATTGAGATCCAGCTAAACAGCTGATTGTTATTCAGGCCCATTCGTTTTGGTGCCATCTACGCTGAATGCATGGACCCATCACTCACCAATATGACTGTAGAAATCACTTTTCTTTAAATTTGTTTCCTGAAATGAATGGCACCAGCAAGACTGGCTTTATTGCTCATCACTCGTTGCCTTGTGATTACAACAAACCTATGTCGTGGGATGTTTTAGGACATTAAAGGCGCTGTATTTAAGTTGTTACTAGAATACCTCAGAGTGAATTAGGCAGTGTGGGATTGGAGACACACACGGAAGGACCGAAGTGAATCGTTTGGAGTTTACCGATGATACAAAGATAGGTGGAGGGGCAGGTAGTATGGAGGAGGTGGGGAGGCTGCAGAAAGATTTAGACAGTTTAGGAGAGTGGTCCAAGAAATGGCTGATGAAATTCAACGTGGGCAAGTGCGAGGTCTTGCACTTTGGAAAAAAGAATAGAGGCATGGACTATTTTCTAAACGGTGACAAAATTCATAATGCTGAAGTGCAAAGGGACTTGGGAGTCCTAGTCCAGGATTCTCTAAAGGTAAACTTGCAGGTTGAGTCCGTAATTAAGAAAGCAAATGCAATGTTGTCATTCATCTCAAGAGGCTTGGAATATAAAAGCAGGGATGTACTTCTGAAGCTTTATAAAGCATTAGTTAGGCCCCATTTAGAATACTGTGAGCAATTTTGGGCCCTACACCTCAGGAAGGACATACTGGCACTGGAGCGGGTCCAGCGGAGATTCACACGGATGATCCCAGGAATGGTAGGCCTAACATACGATGAACGTCTGAGGATCCTGGGATTATATTCATTGGAGTTTAGGAGGTTGAGGGGAGATCTAATAGAAACTTACAAGATAATGAATGGCTTAGATAGGGTGGACGTAGGGAAGTTGTTTCCATTAGCAGGGGAGACTAGGATCCGGGGGCACAGCCTTAGAATAAAAGGGAGTCACTTTAGAACAGAGATGAGGAGAAATTTCTGCAGCCAGAGAGTGGTGGGTCTGTGGAATTCATTGCCACAGAGGGCGGTGGAGGCCGGGACGTTGAGTGTCTTTAAGACAGAAGTTGATAAATTCTTGATTTCTCGAGGAATTAAGGGCTATGGAGAGAGAGCGGGTAAATGGAGTTGAAATCAGCCATGATTGAATGGTGGAGTGGACTCGATGGGCCGAATGGCCTTACTTCCGCTCCTATGTCTTATGGTCTTATGCTCTTTACTGCAGAAATGACAGGATTTGCAGATTTTAGTTTCACAACTCCTGGAGGTGGGATTTGAGCGCACAAACTTTGGGTTGTTGGTACAGTATCAAAACCCCCCCAACACCGTACCCTTTATTAAATGTCTGCAGTGTTACTAGTGTATTTTTAATAAAGACCTGTCCACTGTTTTGGCGGAGGTTTTTATTTACCATTTAACAGGATATTGCTTTGTTAAAGTAACGTACAAATGATTATTGTACAAACACAATACCTGTGCACTAATGTCAAGAATTGGGCGCCGTGGTGGTTAGCACTGCTGCATCACGGCGCCGAGGTCCCGGGTTCGATCCCGGCTCTGGATCACTGTCCGTGTGGAGTTTACACATTCTCCCCGTGTCTGCGTAGGTTTCGCTCCCACAACCCAAAGATGTGCAAGGTAGGTGGATTGGCCACGCTAAATTGTCCCTTAATTGGAAGAAATGAATTGGGCACTCTAAATTTATTTTTAAAAAACAAACAACTAATGTCAAGAACATCTGCTTGTGCTAAATTCCCATTTGCGCCATGTCAAGCGACTGTGAAACAAAAGGCGCTCTTCGGCTGAAAGTGGCCAAGGACTGTTAATACCAGCATTGCAGCAGAATTGGAGTGCAGAACTCTGAGCTGAGAAAGAAGAAAAGGAGAAAAAAAATACTACACATTGACCAGATCCATCTTTGTGGATTCTCGTAGATTAAACCCTCACATTTGGCCCGTTAGCTATCTATTAATTGATAAATGATGTACGTGCTTGACATTTTATATGATTGTTGCAACATTTGTTGGCGGTCCCGCAGGGAACAGGATCCGAATTGCAACGTGATTGTGCCAAATATATTAATTCACCAATTGTATAGTTTTGCAGAACTTCCTGATGACCCAGGGAATTTATTCCGCGAGGAGCTGACCCAAATTTAGGAAGAATTAGTTGCATAACCAAATTGCAGGAGGGAAAAATAATTACTGTGGCTTAGTTGTTGCAACATGAAGGCCAGCGACGAAACGGCAAATTGTGCTTGGAGTGCCTCAAGGGAAGAGCATGCACAGTGGTTAGCACTGCTTCCTCACGGCGCCAGGGGCCCGGGTCCAATTCCAGCCTCGGGTGACTGTCTTTGTGGAGTCTGCACGTCCTCCCCGTGTCTGCGTGGGTTTCCTCCGGGTGCTCCGGTTTCCTCCCACAGTCCAAAGATGTGCAGGTTGGGTGGATTGGCCATGCTAAATTGCCCTTAGTGTCCAAAAAGGTTGTGTGGGGTTATTGGGTTACGGAGATAGGGTGGAGGGGTGGGCTTGGGTAGGGTGCAGGTTAGGTGGGGTTGCGGGAATGGGGCGGGGGGAGTGGGCCCCTAGGTAGGGTGCTCTGTCAGAGGATCGGTGCAGACCTGATGGGCCGAATGGCCTCCTTCTACACTGTAGGAATTCTATGGAAAGAATGGACTCTAAGCGGCAGTAAAGGATTTAGGAGAGATGGCCAAGTACGTGAGGTTTGGTGGGGGGGGCGGGTGAAGGTGAAGGAAGGAAGAGATTTTGAGAAGGTTTTTATAAGCAGGGAGAATTGGCAAAGGTCAATAAATCTGCGAGCGACTTCCATTGAGTAGGATTGAGATAGATGAAAAATGCTGCCACTGAAAGGGACAGAGGCTACATTGGCGATCAAAAATAATGAATTGTGGACTTCCGGTGACGGCGGGCGGGAGGCAGCCGCACATTGGAGGGCTCCCGTTCGGGAACGGCATTTTCGCGGAGTAACGCCCGGTCCTAGGGCCAGCGACGGCACTGGATGTCGGGGGCTAGCGCAAGGAGAAGAAGGATGTCGAAAATCACCAAAAAAACGGCCGGGAAAAAAGCGGCTGAATGTCCGTTGGAGAGGGGAAAGGTCACCGCGGGGTCAACAAAGAAAATGGAGGCTGGAGCACCAGGGGAGGCCGCAGTGCTTACGGCTGAAGAACTACCTAAGGTGATGGCTGCGGAATTCCAAAAGCAGTTGGCGCAGATTGAGAAATGTATGGAGACGGTGAGGAAGGAGATGAGGGAGGTTTTGAATGTGCTGGTGGAGGAGGCGGTTTCCCCGGTGAAGACGGCGGTGGCGAGTGCAGTGGCGGAGGTGCGAGAGCAAGGGAGGCGCTGAAGGAAGTGGAGGAGACGGTATTGCAGCACGGTGATCAACTTGCCTCGATGGGGAAGGAGATGCGGAAGGTGATGGACGTGAACAAGAATCTGCGAGGAAAAATGGAAGACCTGGAAAACAGATCCAGGCGACAGAATTTGAGGATTGTGGGGCTGCCCGAAGGAGTTGAAGGACCGAAGCCGACTGAGTATTTTGCCGCGATGCTGGCAAAACTACTGGGGGAGGGGTAGGACCCCTCCCGATATGAACTGGATCAGGCTCATCGGTCGTGGAGGCCTGTACCAAAGGCGAGTGAGCCGCCAAGGGCAGTGACTCTGTGCTTCCGTAGGTACAGGGTGAAGGAGAAGGTCCTGAGCTGGGCCAAGCAGAAGCGGGTGGTGCAGTGGGCTGGAGCTGGTATACGTGTATACCAGGACTTTACGGTGGAGCTGGCGAGGAGGCGGGCTGCCTTCAACCGGGTGAAGAGGGCACTGTACATTGGCAAGGTGCAGTGCGGCATTGTATACCCAGCGAAGCTGAGGGTGACTTACAAGCTCAGGGACTTTTATTTTGGAATGGCGGAAGCAGCGGAGGAGTTTGCGAAGGCAGAAGGACTGTGGCAGAACTGACAAATTGAGGAATGGTCATGTGCCGATGTAACCTCATGACTGTATTTTTTTTTTTTTTGTATCACTGCAGAGGCTAAAGGAGCCAATGTTGCATATATTTGGACAAGGGAAGGGACGGGACTTTCACTATAAAGGAGGGCTCTTTGGGGTGTAGGTGGATATGCGGGTTTTGTGTGCTAAAAGGGGAACTTTGGGCTTTCCTAGGGCCGGGCAAGGGGGAAAGGGACCCGGGTGGGGGCCTCCACGCTGGCCGGTTTAAGCCGGCCAGTGAACGGGAGTGAGGTGGGGGGAGGGGCTGCGGCCATCGGAGCCTGACAGAACAGGGTCCGAGTGGTCTAGCCGGGGTGGAAAGTTGGGGGGAGGGAACCGAGGTTGGGGGAGGGAGCCGAGGTTGGGAGGAGGAGTTTTACAAGAGGCATTGGACGGGAGGAGCTGGAGACTTGGGGGGGGGGAGCTCTTAGAGGCTGGATGGCGTTGGTTGGGGGTGGGGGGGGGGGGTGAAGAGCCGTGTAGATTAAGGGTGACTACGGGTAATCCCTGATTCCTTTTTGTCATTTGTTTATGTAAGCATGTGGGTTGAGGTTTGGGGGTTGGTGGGCGGATGGGATCGTTGTTATTATGGGGATTGACATATCTTGTTGATAATTGTTTATTGTTGATGGGTGTAAATGTGGGAGAAAACATGAAAAAGGAGGAGAATAAAAAATAAAAAATAATGAATTGTCGGACACAGGCAGGACATGGTCCTGAAGGAGGTTGCAGAGATTTGGAGGACCACGATCACGGTGGGCTACGTAACGAGGCAAAGTATTTTGAATTCATAAATGTTAGTTTCAGGATTGTCAGCTGGGCCTGGTGATGGGATTCTTCGTAGTCGGGGGTCATGGTTTCCGCGCCCCTGTTCTCAGCCTTGAGCGCGTTGTCTCGGTCGTCACTTCTGTGCATGGTCTGATGTCTCGTTTTGTTTTGGAAAGAAATGTCAAACCGAGGCCTGTTAAAGATCCCACAGCGCTATCGGAAGAGGTGCAGGAAGAGTCCTGGTACTTGGCCAACATTCCACCCTTAAGCAGAAACTGGCGATTTACAATGTGTGACCTTGCTGCTTACAAATTGGTTGCCGCTGCGTTTGGCCACAGGCAGTGACTACATTTCCAGAAGTTGCTGATTGGCCATGCAGCATCTCAGAACATCTTCCAGATGCAAAGAAAAAATGCTGTATAAATGCAAGTCTTTCTTTTTATATAAATAAAACCGAGCCGATGGCGCTTGGCCGAATTTCATACGAGAATGATCCAGGGAGTCTTTCCTTGCAGTCCTTTGTTGGCGCGGCCGCGCTCTGCTGTACTGAATCAATCACCTGATCTTGTGAGAAACACTTTGTTTCAGATTAGCTTTCCGGCAAGGCCGAGCTTTCATCCTGAGTTAACATTTCCGTGCAGATGCTCGGGGAGGTGGGTGTGCCTGGCCCCTGCCCTGCTTTTGAGGCAAGGACAAGGGAGTAACGGTATCCAAAACAAACTGGCAAAGAGCTTGGCTAATCACAGACCTGCCAGGGAAACAAGCCGATTGTGTGTGTGTGTGTGTCCCGAAAGCCGCTGAACCTCAAACAGCCACTGATTAAGCAACCTGAAAAGAATGTTTCAGTGCAAGTTATTAAGGCAGACACTGAGCGACACACTATCCTCCCGTTTATGCTGTGTTACTTTGCGCAGTATTGGGTAGGTGCCCCCGTCAGAGTGGCGGAAGCAAGCAACTGTGATTACGTCGGAGGGGGTGAAAACTGAGCTCCGTCCACCTGTAATTAAATGGTGGAGGCCCTCTGGCTGCACTTGGGCCTGGCCGCCAGTGAACCCTCTGCTGACGGAAAGGAGCTAGCTCCGACAATGTGGGTAGGAGTACTGTGGCACAGGACCAGCATAGGGTCGGAGTTCGAAGCTGCAGCAGGTTGGGCCTATGTGTCCATTGAAGTTGAGAAGAATGAGATCCTGATGAAATTTAAAAAAAGATCCTGAGGGAATTTGTTAGAGAGTGGGAGGACGTTCCCACTTGTGGGAGAGAGGAGAACCGGGGACACAGTTTAAGAATGAGAGTTCGACCATTTAAGACGGAGATGAGAAGAATTTTCTTTTCTCTGAAAGGGTCGTTAGTCTGTTCCCCAGAGAGCCGTCGAGGCGGGGTCATTGAATTTATTCAAGGCTGATTGGACAGATTTCTGACCACCAAGGGAGTCAAATTGTGTGTGTGTTGGGGAGGGTTATATGGGGCAAGCAGTGAGTAGGGGGTTATTTGGGGGAGTGCAGTGAGTGGGGGGTTTATATGGGGGGTGCAGTGAGTGGCGGGGTTTATATGGGGGAGTGCAGTGAGTGGGGGGGGGGTTATATGGGGATTGCAGTGAGTGGGGGGGGGTTATATGGGGAGTGCAGTGAGTGTGGAGGGTTATATGGGGGGTGCAGTGAGTGGTGGGGTTTATATGGGGAGTGCAGTGAGTAGGGGGTTTATATGGGGAGTGCAGTGAGTGGGGGGGGGGGTTATATGGAGAGTGCAGTGAGTAGGGGGTTATTTGGGGGAGTGCAGTGAGTGGGGGGTTTATATCGGGAGTGCAGTGAGTGGGGGGGGGGTTATTTGGAGAGTGCAGTGAGTAGGGGGTTGTTGGGGGAGTGCAGTGAGTGGGGGGTTTATATGGGGAGTGCAGTGAGTGGGGGGTTTATATGGGGGTGCAGTGAGTGCGGGGGTTTATATGGGGAATGCAGTGAGTGGGGGGGGGGGGGTTATATGGGGAGGGCAGTGAGTGGGGGGGTTTATATGGGGAGTGCAGTGAGTGGGGGTTTTATATGGGGGTGCAGTCAGTGACGGGGTTTATATGGGGGAGTGCAGTGAGTGGGGGGGTTATATGGGGATTGCAGTGAGTGGGGGGGGTTATATGGGCAGTGCAGTGAGTGGGGGGGTTATATGGGGGGTGCAGTGAGTGGTGGGGTTTATATGGGGAGTGCAGTGAGTAGGGGATTTATATGGGGAGTGCAGTGAGTAGGGGGTTATTTGGGGGAGTGCAGTGAGTGGTGGGGTTTATATGGGGAGTGCAGTGAGTAGGGGGTTATTTGGGGGAGTGCAGTGAGTGGGGGATTTATATGGGGAGTGCAGTGAGTGGGGGTGTTTATATGGGGAGTGCAGTGAGTAGGGGGTTATTTGGGGGAGTGCAATGAGTGGGGGGTTTATATGGGGAGTGCAGTGAGTGGGGGGTTTATATGGGGGTGCAGTGAGTGCGGGGGTTTATATGGGGAATGCAGTGAGGGGGGGTTATATGGGGAGGGCAGTGAGTGGGGGGGTTTATATGGGGAGTGCAGTGAGTGGGGGGTTTATATGGGGGTGCAGTGAGTTGTGGGGTTTATATGGGGGGTGTAGTGAGTGTCGGGGTTTATATGGGGAGTGCAGTGAGTGGGGGGTTTATATGGGGAGTGCAGTGAGTGGGGGGTTTATATGGGGAGTGCAGTGAGTAGGGGGTTTATATGGGGAGTGCAGTGAGTGGGGGGGGGGTTATATGGAGAGTGCAGTGAGTAGGGGGTTATTTGGGGGAGTGCAGTGAGTGGGGGGTTTATATCGGGAGTGCAGTGAGTGGTGGGGGTTATATGGAGAGTGCAGTGAGTAGGGGGTTATTGGGGGAGTGCAGTGAGTGGGGGGTTTATATGGGGAGTGCAGTGAGTGGGGGGTTTATATGGGGGTGTAGTGAGTGCGGGGGTTTATATGGGGAATGCAGTGAGTGGGGGGGGGGGGTTATATGGGGAGGGCAGTGAGTGGGGGGGTTTATATGGGGGGTGCAGTGAGTGGGGGGTTTATATGGGGGTGCAGTGAGTGACGGGGTTTATATGGGGGAGTGCAGTGAGTGGGGGGGGTTATATGGGGATTGCAGTGAGTGGAGGGGGGTTATATGGGCAGTGCAGTGAGTGGGGGGGGGGGTTATATGGGGGGTGCAGTGAGTGGTGGGGTTTATATGGGGGGTGTAGTGAGTGGGGGGGTTTATATGGGGAGTGCAGTGAGTGGGGGGTTTATATGGGGAGTGCAGTGAGTGGGGGGTTTATATGGGGAGTGCAGTGAGTAGGGGGTTTATATGGGGAGTGCAGTGAGTGGGGGGGGGTTATATGGAGAGTGCAGTGAGTAGGGGGTTATTTGGGGGAGTGCAGTGAGTGGGGGGTTTATATCGGGAGTGCAGTGAGTGGTGGGGGTTATATGGAGAGTGCAGTGAGTAGGGGGTTATTGGGGGAGTGCAGTGAGTGGGGGGTTTATATGGGGAGTGCAGTGAGTGGGGGGTTTATATGGGGGTGTAGTGAGTGCGGGGGTTTATATGGGGAATGCAGTGAGTGGGGGGGGGTTATATGGGGAGGGCAGTGAGTGGGGGGGTTTATATGGGGGGTGCAGTGAGTGGGGGGTTTATATGGGGGTGCAGTGAGTGACGGGGTTTATATGGGGGAGTGCAGTGAGTGGGGGGGGGGTTATATGAGGATTGCAGTGAGTGGGGAGGGTTATATGGGCAGTGCAGTGAGTGGGGGGGGGGGTTATATGGGCAGTGCAGTGAGTGGGGGGGGGTTATATGGGGGGTGCAGTGAGTGGTGGGGTTTATATGGGGAGTGCAGTGAGTAGGGGATTTATATGGGGAGTGCAGTGAGTAGGGGGTTATTTGGGGGAGTGCAGTGAGTGTTGGGGTTTATTTGGGGAGTGCAGTGAGTAGGGGGTTATTTGGGGGAGTGCAGTGAGTGGGGGATTTATATGGGGAGTGCAGTGAGTGGGGGTGTTTATATGGGGAGTGCAGTGAGTAGGGTTATTTGGGGGAGTGCAATGAGTGGGGGGTTTATATGGGGAGTGCAGTGAGTGGGAGGTTTATATGGGGGTGCAGTGAGTGCGGGGGTTTATATGGGGAATGCAGTGAGGGGGGGTTATATGGGGAGGGCAGTGAGTGGGGGGGGTTATATGGGGAGTGCAGTGAGTGAGGGGTTTATATGGGGGTGCAGTGAGTGGTGGGGTTTATATGGGGGGTGTAGTGAGTGGGGGGGTTTATATGGGGAGTGCAGTGAGTGGGGGGTTTATATGGGGAGTGCAGTGAGTGGGGGGTTTATATGGGGAGTGCAGTGAGTAGGGGGTTTATATGGGGGTGCTGTGAGTGGGGGGGGGTTATATGGGGGGTGCAGTGAGTGGGGGGTTTATATATGGGTGCAGTGAGTGGGGGGTTTATATGGGGGTGCAATGAATGGCGGGGTTTATATGGGGGGTGTAGTGAGTGGGGAGGTTTATATGGGGAGTGCAGTGAGTGGGGGGTTTATATGGGGAGTGCAGTGAGTGGGGGGTTTATATGGGGGGTGCAGTGAGTGGGGAGTTTATATGGGGAGTGCAGTGAGTGGGTGGTTTATATGGGGGGTGCAGTGAGTGGGGGGTGTATATGGGGAGTGCAGTGAGTGGGGAGTTTATATGGGGAGTGCAGTGAGTGGGTGGTTTATATGGGGAGTGCAGTGAGTGGCGGGGTTTATATGGGGGGTGCAGTGAGTGGGGGGGTTTATATGGGGGGTGCAGTGAGTGGCAGGGTTTATATGGGGGAGTGCAGTGAGTGGGGGGTGCATATAAGGGGTGCAGTTAGTGGGGGTTTTATATGGGGGAGTGCAGTAAGTGGGGGGGGGTTTATATGGGGAGTGCAGTGGGTGGGGGGTTTATATGGCGGGGTGCAATAAGTGGTGGGGTTTATATTTGGGGTGCAGTGTGTGGGGGGGTTTATATGGGGGAATGCGGTGAGTGGGGGGGGGTTATATGGGGGAGTGCAGTGAGTGGGGGGGGTTTATATGGGGAAGTGCAGTGAGTGGGGGGTTCATATGGGGGGTGCAGTGAGTGGGGGGTTTATATGGGGGGTGCAGTGAGTGGGGGGGTTTATATGGGGGGGTGCAGTGAGTGGCAGGGTTTATATGGGGGAGTGCAGTGAGTGGGGGGTGCATATAGGGGGTGCAGTGAGTGGGGGTTTTATATGGGGGAGTGCAGTGAGTGGGGGGGTTTATATGGGGAGTGCAGTGAGTGGGGGGTTTATATGGCGGGGTGCAATAAGTGGTGGGGTTTATATTTGGAGTGCAGTGAGTGGGGGGTTTATAATGGGGGTGCAGTGAGTGGGGGGATTATATGGGGGAATGCAGTGAGTGGGGGGGGGGTTTATATGGGGGAGTGCAGTGAGTGGGGGGTTTACATAGGGGTGCAGTGAGTGGGGGGTGTATATGGGGGGTGCAGTGAGTGGGGGGTTTATATGGGGAGTGCAGTGAGTGGGGGGTTTATATGGGGGGTGCAATGAGTGGCGGGGTTGATATGGGGGCTGCAGTGAGTGGGGGGGTTTATATGGGGAGTGCAGTGAGTGGGGCATTTAAATGGGGGGTGCAGTGAGTGGGGGGTTTATATAGGGGTGCAGTGAGTGGGGAGTGTATATGGGGGGTGCAGTGAGTGGGGGGTTTATATGGGGGAGTGCAGTGAGTGGGGGGTTTATATGGGGAGTGCAGTGAGTGGGGGGTTTCTATGGTGAGTGGGGGGTTTATATGGGGGTGCAGTGAGTGGCGGGGTTTATATGGGGGGTGCAGTGAGTGGGGGGTTTAAATGGGGGAGTGCACTGAGCAGGGAGTTATTTGGGGGAGTGCAGTGAGTGGGGGGGTTTATATGGGGGGTGCAGTGAGTGGTGGGGTTTATATGGGGAGTGCAGTGAGTAGGGGGTTTATATGGGGGTGCAGTGAGTGGGGGGTTTATATGGGGGGTGCAGTGAGTGGGGGGTTTATATGGTGAGTGGGGGGTTTATATGGGGGTGCAGTGAGTGGCGGGGTTTATATGGGGGGTGCAGTGAGTGGGGGTGTTTATATGGGGAGTGCAGAGAGTGGGGGGTTTATATGGGGAGTGCAGTGAGTGGGGGGTTTAAATGGGGGAGTGCACTGAGTAGGGGGTTACTTGGGGGAGTGCAGTGAGTGGGGGGGTTTATATGGGGGGTGCAGTGAGTGGTGGGGTTTATATGGGGAGTGCAGTGAGTAGGGGGTTTATATGGGAAAGTGCAGTGAGTGGGGGGTTTATATGGGGAGTGCAGTGAGTGGGGGGCTTATATGGGGAAGTGCAGTGAGTGGGGGGTATATATGGGGAGTGCAGTGAGTGGGGGATTTATATGTGGGGTGCAGAGAGTGGCGGGGTTTATATGGAGAGTGCAGTGAGTGGGGGGTTTATATGGGGAGTGCAGTGAGTGGGGCGTTTATATGGGGAGTGCAGTGAGTGGGTGGTTTATATGGGGGGGGCAGTGAGTGGGGGGTTTATATGGGGAGTGCAGTGAGTGGGGCGTTTATATGGGGAAGTGCAGTGAGTGGGGGGTTTATATGGGGGAGTGCAGTGAGTGGGTGGTTTATATGGGGGAGTGCAGTGAGTGGGGGGTTTATATGGGGAGTGCAGTGAGTGGGGGATTTATATGGGGGGTGCAGTGAGTGGCGGTGTTTATATGGGGGGTGCAGTGAGTGGGGGGGTTTATATGGGGGGGTGCAGTGAGTGGCGGGGTTTATATGGGGGAGTGCAGTGAGTGGCGGGTTTATACGTGGTGTGCAGTGAGTGGGGGGGTTTATATGGGGAAGTGCAGTGAGTGGGGGGTTTATATGGGGGGTGCAGTGAGTGGGGTGTTTATATGGGGGTGCAGTGAGTGGGGGGTTTATATGGGGAATGCAGTGAGTGGGGGATTTATATTGGGGTGCAGTGAGTGGGGGGTTTATATGGGGGAGTGCAGTGAGTTAGGGGGGTTTATATGGGGGTGGAGTGAGTGGAGGGGTTTATATGGGGGAGTGCAATGAGTGGGGGGTTCATATGGGGGGTGCAGTGAGTGGGGGGTTTATATGGGGGAATGCAGTGAGTGGGGGGGTATATGGGGGAGTGCAGTGAGTGGGGTGTTTATATGGGGGAGTGCAGTGAGTGGGGATTATATGGGGGGTTCATATGGGGGGTGCAGTGAGTGGGGGGGTTTATATGGGGGGTGCAGTGAGTGGGGGGTTTATATGGGGGGTTCAGTGAGTGTGGGGGTTCTTTGGGGGGTGCAGTGAGTGGGGGGGTTATATGGGAGGGTGCAGTGAGTGAGGGGGTTATATGGGAGAGTGCAGTGAGTGGAGGGTTTATATAGGGGTGCAGTGAGTGGGGGGTTTATATGGGGGGTACAGTGAGTGGAGGGTTTATATAGGGGTGCAGTGAGTGGGTGGGGTTTATATGGGGGGTGCAGTGAGTGGGGTGTTTATATGGGGGAGTGCAGTGAGTGGGGATTATATGGGGGGTTCATATGGGGGGTGCAGTGAGTGGGGGGGTTTATATGGGGGGTGCAGTGAGTGGGGGGTTTATATGGGGGGCGCAGTGAGTGGGGGGGGGTTATATGGGGGGTGCAGTGAGTGGGGGGTTTATATAGGGACGCAGTGAGTGGGGGGTGTATATGGGGGGTGCAGTGAGTGGGGGGTTTATATGGGGAGTGCAGTGAGTGGGGGGTTTATATGGGGGGTGCAATGAGTGGCGGGGTTTATATGGGGGCTGCAGTGAGTGGGGGGGTTTATATGGGGAGTGCAGTGAGTGGGGCGTTTAAATGGGGGGTGCATTGAGTGGGGGGTTTATATAGGGGGGCAGTGAGTGGGGAGTGTATATGGGGGGTGCAGTGAGTGGGGGGTTTATATGGGGGAGTGCAGTGAGTGGGGGGTTTATATGGGGAGTGCAGTGAGTGGGGGGGTTTATATGGTGAGTGGGTGGTTTATATGGGGGTGCAGTGAGTGGCGGGGTTTATATGGGGGGTGCAGTGAGTGGGGGTGTTTATATGGGGAGTGCAGAGAGTGGGGGGTTTATATGGGGAGTGCAGTGAGTGGGGGGTTTAAATGGGGGAGTGCACTGAGTAGGGGGTTATTTGGGGGAGTGCAGTGAGTGGGGGGGTTTATATGGGTAGTGCAGTGAGTAGGGGGTTTATATGGGGGTGCAGTGAGTGGCGGGGTTTTAATGGGGGGTGCAGTGAGTGGGGGTGTTTATATGGGGAGTGCAGAGAGTGGGGGGTTTATATAGGGGTGCAGTGAGTAGGGGGTTATTTGGGGGAGTGCAGTGAGTGTGGGGGTTCTTTGGGGGGTGCAGTGAGTGAGGGGGTTATATGGGAGAGTGCAGTGAGTGGAGGGTTTATATAGGGGTGCAGTGAGTGGGGGGTTTATATGGGGAGTGCAGTGAGTTTAGGGTTTATATAGGGGTGCAGTGAGTGGGGGGTTTATATGGGGGGTACAGTGAGTGGAGGGTTTATATAGGGGTGCAGTGAGTGGGGGGGTTTATATGGGGGGTGCAGTGAGTGGGGTGTTTATATGGGGGAGTGCAGTGAGTGGGGGTTTATATGGGGGGGTGCAGTGAGTGGGGGGGTTCATATGGGGGGTGCAGTGAGTGGGGGGGTTTATATGGGGGGTGCAGTGAGTGGGGGGTTTATATGGGGGGTGCAGTGAGTGGGGGGGGGTTATATGGGGGGTGCAGTGAGTGGGGGGTTTATATAGGGACGCAGTGAGTGGGGGGTGTATATGGGGGGTGCAGTGAGTGGGGGGTTTATATGGCGAGTGCAGTGAGTGGGGGGTTTATATGGGGGGTGCAATGAGTGGCGGGGTTTATATGGGGGCTGCAGTGAGTGGGGGGGTTTATATGGGGAGTGCAGTGAGTGGGGCGTTTAAATGGGGGGTGCAGTGAGTGGGGGGTTTATATAGGGGTGCAGTGAGTGGGGAGTGTATATGGGGGGTGCAGTGAGTGGGGGGTTTATATGGGGGAGTGCAGTGAGTGGGGGGTTTATATGGGGAGTGCAGTGAGTGGGGGGTCTATATGGTGAGTGGGGGGTTTATATGGGGGTGCAGTGAGTGGCGGGGTTTATATGGGGGGTGCAGTGAGTGGGGGTGTTTATATGGGGAGTGCAGAGAGTGGGGGGTTTATATGGGGAGTGCAGTGAGTGGGGGGTTTAAATGGGGGAGTGCACTGAGTAGGGGGTTATTTGGGGGAGTGCAGTGAGTGGGGGGGTTTATATGGGGAGTGTAGTGAGTAGGGGGTTTATATGGGGGTGCAGTGAGTGGCGGGGTTTATATGGGGGGTGCAGTGAGTGGGGGTGTTTATATGGGGAGTGCAGAGAGTGGGGGGTTTATATAGGGGTGCAGTGAGTAGGGGGTTATTTGGGGGAGTGCAGTGAGTGTGGGGGTTCTTTGGGGGGTGCAGTGAGTGGGGGGGTTTATATGGGGGGGTGCAGTGAGTGAGGGGGTTATATGGGAGAGTGCAGTGAGTGGAGGGTTTATATAGGGGTGCAGTGAGTGGGGGGTTTATATGGGGAGTGCAGTGAGTTTAGGGTTTATATAGGGGTGCAGTGAGTGGGGGGTTTATATGGGGGGTACAGTGAGTGGAGGGTTTATATAGGGGTGCAGTGAGTGGGGGGGGTTTATATGGGGGTTGCAGTGAGTGGGGTGTTTATATGGGGGAGTGCAGTGAGTGGGGGTTTATATGGGGGGTGCAGTGAGTGGGGGGGTTCATATGGGGGGTGCAGTGAGTGGGGGGGTTTATATGGGGGGCGCAGTGAGTGGGGGGTTTATCTGGGGGGTGCAGTGAGTGGGGGGGGGGTTATATGGGGGGTGCAGTGAGTGGGGGGTTTATATAGGGACGCAGTGAGTGGGGGGTGTATATGGGGGGTGCAGTGAGTGGGGGGTTTATATGGGGAGTGCAGTGAGTGGGGGGTTTATATGGGGGGTGCAATGAGTGGCTGGGTTTATATGGGGGCTGCAGTGAGTGGGGGGGTTTATATGGGGAGTGCAGTGAGTGGGGCGTTTAAATGGGGGGTGCAGTGAGTGGGGGGGGTTTATATAGGGGTGCAGTGCGTGGGGAGTGTATATGGGGGGTGCAGTGAGTGGGGGGTTTATATGGGGGAGTGCAGTGAGTGGGGGGTTTATATGGGGAGTGCAGTGAGTGGGGGGTTTATATGGTGAGTGGGGGGTTTATATGGGGGTGCAGTGAGTGGCGGGGTTTATATGGGGGGTGCAGTGAGTGGGGGTGTTTATATGGGGAGTGCAGAGAGTGGGGGGTTTATATGGGGAGTGCAGTGAGTGGGGGGTTTAAATGGGGGAGTGCACTGAGTAGGGGGTTATTTGGGGGAGTGCAGTGAGTGGGGGGGTTTATATGGGGAGTGCAGTGAGTAGGGGGTTTATATGGGGGTGCAGTGAGTGGCGGGGTTTATATGGGGGATGCAGTGAGTGGGGGTGTTTATATGGGGAGTGCAGAGAGTGGGGGGTTTATATAGGGGTGCAGTGAGTAGGGGGTTATTTGGGGGAGTGCAGTGAGTGGGGGGGTTTATATGGGGGGTGCAGTGAGTGGGGGGGTTTATATGGGGGGTGCAGTGAGTGGTGGGGTTTATATGGGGAGTGCAGTGAGTAGGGAGTTATTTGGGGGAGTGCAGTGAGTGGGGGGTTTATATGGGGGGTGCAGTGAGTGGGGGGTTTATACGGGGGTGCAGTGAGTGGCGGGGTTTATATGAGGGGTGCAGTGAGTGACGGGGTTTATATGGAGAGTGCAGTGAGTGGGGGGTTTATATGGGGAGTGCAGTGAGTGGGGCGTTTATATGGGGAGTGCAGTGAGTGGGTGGTTTATATGGGGAGTGCAGTGAGTGGCGGGGTTTATATGGGGGGTGCAGTGAGTGGGGGGGTTTATATGGGGGGTGCAGTGAGTGGCGGGGTTTATATGGAGAGTGCAGTGAGTGGGGGGTTTATATGGGGGAGTGCAGTGAGTGGGGGGTTTATATGGGGAGTACAGTGAGTGGGGGGTTTATATGGTGAGTGGGGGGTTTATATGGGGGTGCAGTGAGTGGCGGGGTTTATATGGGGAGTGCAGTGAGTGGGTGGTTTATATGGGGAGTGCAGTGAGTGGCGGGGTTTATATGGGGGGTGCAGTGAGTGGGGGGGTTTATATAGGGGGGTGCAGTGAGTGGCGGGGTTTATATGGGGGAGTGTAGTGAGTGGGGGCTGTATATAGGGGGTGCAGTGAGTGGGGTGGTTTATAAGGGGGAGTGCAGTGAGTGGGGGGTTTATATGGGGGGTGCAGTGAGTGGGGATTATATGGGGGAATGCAGTGAGTGGGGGGGGTTTATATGGGGGAATGCAGTGAGTGGGGGGTTTATATGGGGAGTGCAGTGAGTGGGGGGGTTTATATGGGGAAGTGCAGTGAGTGGGGGGTTTATATGGGGGGTGCAGTGAGTGGGGTGTTTATATGGGGGTGCAGTGAGTGCGGGGGTTTATATGGGGAATGCAGTGAATGGGGGATTTATATTGGGGTGCAGTGAGTGGGGGGTTTATATGGGGGAGTGCAGTGAGTTAGGGGGGTTTATATGGGGGGTGGAGTGAGTGGAGGGGTTTAAATGGGGGAGTGCAATGAGTGGAGGGTGCAGTGAGTGGGTGGTTTATATGGGGGAATGCAGTGAGTGGGGGGGCTTATATGGGGGAGTGCAGTGAGTGGGGGGTTTATATGGGGGGTGCAGTGAGTGGGGGGGTTCTTTGGGGGGTGCAGTGAGTGGGGGGGTTTATATGGGGGGGTGCAGTGAGTGAGGGGGTTATATGGGGGAGTGCAGTGAGTGGAGGGTTTATATAGGGGTGTTGTGGGTGGGAGGTTTATATGGGGAGTGCAGTGAGTTTAGGGTTTATATAGGGGTGCAGTGAGTGGGGTGTTTATATGGGGGGTGGAGCGAGTGGAGGGTTTATATAGGGGTGCAGTGAGTGGGGGGGTTTATATGGGGGGTGCAGTGAGTGGGGGGTTTATATGGGGGAGTGCAGTGAGTGGGGGGTTTATATGGGGGGTGCAGTGAGTGGGGGGGTTCATATGGGGAGTGCAGTGAGTGGGGGGGGGGTTTATATGGGGGGTGCAGTGAGTGAGGGGGTTATATGGGGGAGTGCAGTGAGTGGAGGGTTTATATAGGAGTGCAGTGAGTGTGGGGTTTATATGGAGAGTGCAGTGAGTTTAGGGTTTATATAGGGGTGCAGTGAGTGGGGGGTTTATATGGGGGGTGCAGTGAGTGGAGGGTTTATATAGGGGTGCAGTGAGTGGGGGGGTTTATATGGGGGGGTGCAGTGAGTGGGGCGTTTATATGGGGGGATGCAGTGAGTGGGTGGTTTATATGGGGGAGTGCAGTGAGTGTGGGGTTATATGGGGGGTGCAGTGAGTGGGGGGGGTTTATGGGGAGTGCAGTGAGTGGGGGGTTTATATGGGGAGTGCAGTGAGTGGGGGGTTCATATGGGGGTGCAGTGAGTAGGGGGGTTTATATGGTGTGGTGCAGTGAGTGGGGGGTTTATATGGGGGGGTGCAGTGAGTGGGGGCTTTAAATGGGTGGTGCAGTGTGTGGGGGGTTTATATGGGGAATGCAGTGAATGGGGGGTTTATATGGCAGGTGCAGTGAGTGGGGGGGGGGTTTAAATGGAGGGGTGCCGTGAGTGGGGGGTTTATATGGGGGGGTGCAGTGAGTGGGGGGGTTTATATGGGGGGTGCAGTGAGTGTTTTTTTTAATGGGGGGTGCAGTAAGTGGGGGGTTTATAATGGGGAGTGCAGTGAGTGGGGGGTTTATATGGGGAGTGCAGTGAGGGGGGTTTATATGGGGGAGTGCAGTGAGTGGGGGGTTTATATGGGGAGTGCAGTGAGTGGGGGGTTTATATGGGGAGTGCAGTGAGTGGGGGGTTTATATGGGGGGGTGCAGTGAGTGGGGGGTTTATATGGGTGGTGCAGTGAGTGGGGGGTTTATATGGGGAATGCAGTGAATTGGGGGTTTATATGGCAGGTGCAGTGAGTGGGGGGGGGTTTATATGGAGGGGTGCAGTGAGTGGGGGGTTTATATGGGGGGGTGCAGTGAGTGGGGGGTTTATATGGGGGCTGCAGTGAGTGGGAGTTTATATGGATGATGCAGTCAGTGGGGGGTTTATATGGGGTTGTAGTGAGTGGGGGTATAATGAGTAGGGGTTTATATGGGGGCTATTATATGGGAGGGTGCAGTGAGTGGGGGGGATTATATCAGGGTGTGCAGTGAGTGGGGAGGGGGGTTGATATGGGGGGTCCATATTTTTGGTGAAAACTCCTAGTTTACCTTATCATAGTTGTACCGAATCTGGATGATTGGAGGAGACGACTTGGAGCTTGATTTAACACGCCATCTGAAAAAGTAAATCGTTAAAATGTAGATTCCTGGGGGCGGCACGGCGGCGCAGTGGTTAGCACTGCAGCCTTACAGCGCTGAGGCCACAAGTTCGATCCTGGCCCTGGGTCACTGTCTGTGTGGAGTTTGCACATTCTATCCATGTCTGCGTATGTCCAGCTTGAGGAACGCTATGTATTGGCGCTTTCGGGGTATCGTAAAAATGTAGCCATATGTTTGGAATGATAATATCCCAGGTTGTGGTTGAGAGGTTGTCCTGTGCCCCTGGAAGCTTTGATGGGAAAGCGAGGGAACGCCGCATCAATGAGCCAGAGAACCCTTCTTTGTTCACGAGTTCCCCGTGCCCTTGTGCACTCAGAAAGCTGACTATTGATGCAAAATGCAACGCAAAAATATGTGCTTCCATTTACCTGATGGCCAAGACTGATTCTGTGCAAAAACACAAGTGTCCGCTCGTTGATTGAAGCTGTCATGTGTGTGTGTGTGTGTGTGTGTGTGTGTTATCATCCAGATGCTGACAGTTGAGATCAGATAGATCCAGATCATTTACGACGTGACTGAATTAAAATGAGTAATAGCAGGCAAGCACGGCAGTCACACCCAGATGCTGGTGCATGGTTGTACTGTAGAAGTCAGTCAGCTTACTCTCAAAGTCACATCCTGATCGAATGAACAGCCAAATGAGCACCTTTTAAAGTAAAAAAGAAATGTTCAAAACGAGGTATAATGTTTTGAGCCGGCCAGCTCTTGGACACTTTATATTTTGTTTGAGTTTATAGTCGATTCATTTTTGTTGTCCCTACTCTTATTTTTTCCCAATTAAGGGGCAATTTAGCATGGCCAATCCATCTGCCCGGCATATCTTTGGATTGTGGGGGCGAGACCCACGCAGACACGGGGAGAATGTGCAAACTCCACACGGACAGTGACCCAGAGCCGGGACCGAACCCGGGTTCTCGCCACCGTGAGGCAGCGGTGCTAACCACCCTAACCATGCCCTTCTGGATCAATGCTGGTGTGCAATGAGTTCTTGAGCTGGATCTTTTCTACATTTTCACCTGCGATCAGGAGGTGTTGACCTGATTGAGGGAATTTTGTGCTTGCGATTGATCCCCACCTCCACTCACCTCTGCAATAATGGGTCCGAATGCCCTTTATTCAGTGAAGAGGTGGGAGACAATAGTTGCCCACAAGGGTTGTTCAGTACTCCTGTCTGTTTACGTATTTCAGAAGTAACCATTTGCATGACACATGTATCTCACTCTGGTGACAAATAAATAGTGACGGTTAAGATGCGTGTGTTTGGACTTCCGGGTGCGGCGATGACCAGCTGAGTCGCACGTTTTGGCAGCTCCCGGTGAAACGGACTTTTGGGCTCTTGATAGGAGCCCCAACGGCAATTTTGACGGCTAAAAACACTGTGCGGTAAACCAGAAGGGAATCCCCCCTGGATACGGATGAAAAAAGGAGGAGAAAGTGGCCGGATTGCAGTGGATCCTTTAGAACAGCGGCAAGGAAGGCAAGCAAAAACCAAGATGGCGTCGGAAGGTGGCAGTTTAACATGGGGCCCTGAACAACAAGAGTTCTTGAAATGCTGTGTGGAAGAGCTCAAAAAGGAAATGAAGAAAGAGCTGTTGGCCCCGATACTACAGGCGATCGAAGCGCTAAAGGAGGAACAAAAGACCCAGGAGCGGGAGCTTCGGGTCGTGAAGGCAAAGGCAGCCGAGAATGAGGACGACATACAGGGCCTGGTGGTGAAGACGGAGATGCATGAGGCACATCAGAAACGATGTGTGGAAAGGTTGGAGGCACTGGAGAACAACGCAAGGAGGAACAACCTGAGGATTCTTGGTCTTCCTGAAGGTGCGGAGGGAGCGGACGTCGGGGCATATGTGAGCACGATGCTGCACTCGTTAATGGGAGCGGAGGCCCCGGCGGGTCCGTTGGAGGTGGAGGGAGCATACCGAGTGATGGCGCGAGGACCGAGAGCAGGAGAAATTCCCAGAGCCATAGTGGTGAAATTCCTCCGTTTTAAGGATAGAGAAATGGTCCTTAGATGGGCAAAGAAAACTCGGAGCAGTAAATGGGAGAACGCGGTGATCCGCGTTTATCAAGACTGGAGTGCGGAGGTGGCGAGAAGGAGGGCGAGCTTTAATCGGGCCAAGGCGGTGCTTCATAAAAAGATAAAATTTGGAATGCTGCAACCGGCAAGACTGTGGGTCACATATCGAGGGAGGCACCACTACTTTGAAACGGCGGATGAAGCGTGGACTTTTATTGTGGAAGAAAAACTGGAATGAGCGGGTTATTAAAAAGAACGTTTGAACAAAGTGGTGGGGCGAATGTGGGGGGCGAAGAGGGGGGTTAAAAAGGGGGGAAAGAGGAGTTCTTGCAGCAACCGCTCCCGTTCCTTACTCTCCTGCTTCCCTTTATGTGCCCTTATTGATATCAGCACTCTTTGATGATGATTTTCTGCAGAGTCTTTAGGTTCACGGTTAGTAAACTTTATGTGCGCACATTATCTTCATGTACAGGAGGTACTATTTCCTTCATCACCGAGGCTGAAGCATTTTGCTTAATATTTAACCCATGGGACAAAACCAAATTCATTTGAGCCTCCTTTGCACAGACCAACCTCGCCAAACACTAGCCGCTAAACTCACTGTTCCACTTTAGGTTTTTAAAAAGAGTACCCAATTAATTTTTTCCAATTAAGGGGCAATTTGGCGTGGCCAATCCACCTACCCTGCACATCTTTGGGTTGTGGGGGCGAAACCCACGCAAACATTGGGAGAATGTGCAAACTCCACACGGACAGTGATCCAGAGCCGGGATCGAACCTGGGACCTCGGCACCGTGAAGCTGCAGGGCTAACCCACTGTGCCACCGTGCTGCCCTGCGGGTGGTATGTTTATATCTCGCTGGGCAGCACGGTGGCGCAGTCAGTTAGCACTGCGGCCTCACGGCGTCGAGGTCCCAGGTTCGATCCCGGCTCTGGGTCACTGTCCGTGTGGAGTTTGCACATTCTCCCCGTGTCTGCGTGGGTTTCGCCCCACGCCCCAAAAATGTGCAAGCTAGGTGGATTGGCCACACTAATTGCCCCTTAATTGGAAAAAATGAATTGGATACTCTAAATTAAGACAAAAAAAATGTTTACATCTCGCTGTCTCTGCAGCCTCGGCAAGGAGGTGCACGGATTCTGCTGCCTGAATTCGGCCTTATTGTGTTATAATTGTGTGCGGTGAGGCCTACAAGGGACGGTCAGCTGGCTCCCTTGGCCAGAGATCATCTGTTCCCTATTTACTGCGCTGCCTTAAGCTTCAAGCCAAACATTCAAATTGCCAAACGTCAGAACATTAAATGGAAATAAATCCCGAATGTGGATCGACGTTGAAACTTGCTGTTGATTTTCAATGCTGCAGGTGCATGTAAACAGAGAGAGGCTGAAACCCTCTGGGAAGCGCGATTACACTGTTTATTGGAATACATAAAGTACCAGTAATATTTACACTAAAGTCTCCCTTGAGAGAATGTAAAGAAAACTGGAGTGCCCTGACTATTGCTAATTATGTTTATGGCTTTGTCGGGGTCAGTATATTCCGGGCTGCCTTTATGTCAATGGAGGGGCACAAGAGTAGGTAGCAGTGGACAGCACAATGGTTAGCACTGTTGCTTCACAGCGCCAGTGTCCCAGGTACGATTCCCGGCTTGGGTAACTATTTGGGCGGAGGCTGCACGTTCTCCCTGTACCTGCGTGGGTTTCCTCCAGTTTTCTCCCACAAGTCCTCGAAAGACATGCTTGTTGGGTGAATTGGACATTCTGAATTCTCCCTCTGTGTACCTGAACAAATGCCGGAGTGTAGCGACTAGGGGCTTTTCACAGTAACGTCTTTGCAGTGTTAATGTAAGCTTACCTGTGACAATAAAGATTATAATTTGTGTTCCCCGTGGTGTTAATCGACCCAGACCTGTTGTGATTGTTACTTATTGGTAGAAAGGTGGGTAAGGTGGAAGATTACTTTTTCCAACAGTGCAAAGCTAGAGTTAAGTTTGTCAAGTTGGGAGCCTTGACTGAGGAAATTGCGCTGCAAATCTGGGGACTGTACATGGGACATGGTGGCGTAGTGGTGGTATTGTCACTGGACCAGTAAACCAGAGAGCCAAAGTAATGCTCTGGAAAAGCCAGATTCAAATCCCACCCCTGCAGATGGTGAAATTTGAATTCGATAAAAATCTGGGGCGTCATTCTCCGACCCCCCGCCGGGTCGGAGAATGGCCGTTGGCCACCGTGAAACCCGCCCCCGCCGAAGTCTCCGCTCCCGGAGATTGGGCGGGAATCCGGCCGCGCCGGTTGGCGGGACCCCCCGCTGGATTCTCCGGCCCGGATGGGCCTAAGTCCCGCCCAGGAATTGCCTGTCCCGCCGACGTAAATCAAACCTGGTATTTACCGGCGGGACCAGGCGGCGTGGGCGGGCTCCGGGGTCCTGGGGGGGGGCGCGGGGCGATCTGACGCTGGGGGGTGCCCCCACGGTGGCCTGGCCCGCGATCGGGGCCCACCGATCCGCGGGCGGGCCTGTGCCTTCCCTTCCGCCTCCGCTACGGCCTCCACCATGGCGGAGGTGGAAGAGACTCTCCCCACTGCGCATGCGCGGGAAACTGACAGCGGCCGCTGACGCTCCCGCGCATGCGCTGGGAAACTGACAGCGGCCGCTGACGCTCCCGCGCATGCGCCGCATTTCCGCGCCAGCTGGCGGGGCAACAAACGCCATTTCCGCCAGCTGGCGGGGCGGAAATCCCTCCGGCGTCGGCCTAGCCCCTCAATGTTGCGGCTAGGCCGCCAAAGATGCGGAGACTTCCGCACCTTTGGGCCGGCGCGATGCCCGTCTGATTGGCGCCGGCTTTGGCGCCAGTCGGCAGGCATCCCGCCGTTGGGGGAGAATTTCGCCCCTGGTGTTACATGTCGAATGATGACTATTGTCGATTGTTGTAAAAACCCATCTGGTTCACTAATGCCCCTTCAGGGTAGGAAATCTGCCGTCCTTACCCGGTCTGGCCTACATGTGACTCCAGATCCACACAGCAATGTGGTCGACTCTTAACTGCCCGCCCCAGGAGTGGCAATTAGGGATGGGCAATAAATGCTGGCACAGCCAGCGATGCCTACATCCCCTGAATGAATTTTTAAAAAGATAGAGCTTGACCTGATTCCAGAACAGAGCGGAGTGGAGCAGTGTGGCATTCCTTCCACCATGGAGTCCTGCTCTGTTTCACTCTAGTTTCAAATTTTAAAAAAGTATTTTTATTCAGATTAACATTTTAACATTCATAGATCATTATCATAGAATTTACAGAGCAGAAGGAGGCCATTCAGCCCATCGAGTCTGCACCGGTTCTTGGAAAGAGCACCCTACCCAAGGTCAACACCGCCACCCTATCCCCATAACCCAGTAACCCCACGGGCAATTTTGGACACTAAGGGCAATTTATCATGGCCAATCCACCTAACCCGCACATCTTTGGACTGTGGGAGGAAACCGGAGCACCCGGAGGAAACCCACGCACACACGGGGAGGATGTGCAAACTCCGCACAGACAGTGACCCAAGCCAGAATCGAACCTGGAACCCTGGAGCTGTGAAGCAATTGTGCTATCCACAAGGCTACCGTGCTGCCCCAAACACAAAACATTACAGAGTAAAACCAAAATACACCCCCCCCCCCCCATCCCACACACACCCCAACCAACCTCGCCCCATCCCCATCCCCACCTAGTAGTTGATGGTAACCAACTCCTTGAAATGTAGTATAAACAAACTCCATCTCGTATGGAAACCCCTCACTCCACTCCTCAGAGCGAATTGCATTGTTTCCAAATACAAAAACGTCCTTAAATCCCCAGCCACACCCAAGGCACCGTGTGGAGAAACTGACCCCCCCCCCCCCCCCCCTCCCCCAACCAACAGGACCTGCCTGCGACCGATCAATGAGGTGAAGGCTAAAACATCTGCCCCCGCTCCTGTCTGCAACTCCTGCAAGTCTGACACCCTGAATATGGCTCCCAGGGGATTGGGCTCTAAATCCATGTGAAAGGGGCTGGTTTAGCTCAGTGAGCTAGACAGCTGGGGCGTCATTCTCCGACCCCCCGCCGGGTCGGAGAATGGCCGTTGGCCGCCGTGAATCCCGCCCCCGCCCCCGCCGAAGTCTCCGCTCCCGGAGATTGGGCGGGGGCGGGAATCCGGCCGCGCCGGTTGGTGGGACCCCCCGCTGGATTCTCCGGCCCGGATGGGCCGAAGTCCCGCCCAGGAATTGCCTGTCCCGCCGACGTAATTCAAACCTGGTATTTACCGGTGGGACCAGGCGGCGTGGGCGGGCTCCGGGGTCCTGGGGGGGGGCGCGGGGCGATCTGACCCCGGGGGGTGCCCCCACGGTGGCCTGGCCCGCGATCGGGGCCCACCTTTCCGCGGGCGGGCCTTTTGCCGTGGGGGCACTCTTTCCCTTCTGCCTCCGCTACGGCCTCCACCATGGCGGAGGCGGAAGAGACTCTCCCCGCTGACGCTCCCGCGCATGCGCTGGGAAACTGACAGCGGCCGCTGACGCTCCCGCGCATGCGCCGCATTTCCGCGCCAGCTGGCGGGGAAACAAACGCCATTTCCGCCAGCTGGCGGGGCGGAAATCCCTCCGGCGTCGGCCTAGCCCCTCAATGTTGCGGCTCGGCCCCCAAAGATGCGGAGCCTTCCGCACCTTTGGGCCGGCGCGATGCCCGTCTGATTGGCGCCGGCTTTGGCGCCAGTCGGCGGACATCCCGCCGTTGGGGGAGAATTTCGCCCCTGGTTTGTGATGCAGAACAAGGCCAGCAGCGCGGGTTCAATTCCCGTACCAGCTTACCCGAACAGGTGCCGGAATGTGGCGATTAGTGGCTTTTCATAGTAACTTCATACTTGTGACAATAAAAGGTTATTATTATTAAGACATGGTGCTGAAGAACGACCTCCAAAATTTCCCCAACTTCGGGCAGGACCAGAACATATGTACATGATAGGCCAGACCCCTCCCACACCGCTCACAAATATCCACCAACCCCTCAAACAATCAGCTCACCCTCGACTTTGTCAGATGCACTCAGTGTACTACCGTTAGTTGTATCCTGACTTGGGACAAAATTGCTGTTCCTTCACAGTCGCTGGGTTAAAATCCTGGAACCCATTTCCTAACAGCACCGTGGGATGCCCAGCAGAATAAATATCAGTGGGTGAGTCTCCTTCAGAGCTGCTTTAAATCTCCTAGCAGCTAACTTGGGAGTGGAGTTGGAGCAGGGAGCAGGTCCTCTTTAGGCAGGGTAGCGTTGCTCACAATGGGCAACTTTTATGAAGGGAAAATTGGTCTTTAAATATGCGTAGCTTCTATGGTTTTAGAACCATAGAATTCCTACAGCGCAGAAGGAGGCCATTCGGCCCATTGAGTCCATACTGAGCCTCCGAAAGAGCACTCTACCTGGGCCCACTCCCCACCCTATCCCTGTAACCTCACCTAACCTACACACCCTTAGACACCAAGGGACAATTTAGCACGGCTAATCCACCTAACCTGCACACCTCTGGACTGTGGGAGGTAACCGGAGCGCCCAAGGAAATCCACGCAGACTCGGGGAGAACATGCAGACTCCAGTCACCCGATGCCGGAATCGAATCCGGGTCCCTGGCGGTGTGAGGCTGTGTCACCGTGCCGCCCCACATGCTTGAGCAAGAGATGCTTCTCAAACTCCCAACACGCTGTCGTGAGAGTGTTGCTGAGCAGGTAATTTGAAAATATCTCTGCTCCTGTCAAAAAAAAAATCTCCATTTCACCCTTCCTCATTGAACCTTTCAGCTTTGTCCAACTTTTCTGTATTGTATCCAGCCAGTATTCCGTGAACGTATAATACACACCATACAAAACCCTTCACTGCATTTCTGGTCCAATTAGAGGCTTTGGGCCATGGCCTGTGAGGCTGAAAGTAACATTATTCAGTGCCACAACTAACTAGAAAGGTAACATTTACTGCGAAAGTGAAACATACTGGGGAACCGATCTGTCTAAAATAGCTGCAACTTGAATCAACGGACCATGGCACAGGATCCCTGTAGTCAGTGGGTGGATGCTTTTGGCAGGGCTGTGTTGGGGTGGGAGGGGTACAGTGTCAGAATAGTGGTAAGGCGAATAGATTCGGAGGGAACTGGTCCTGTCTCTAGTCCGTCAAGTCAAGCACAATGGCAGACTTCTGAGGGGTGTAGTATCCATGCGAACCATGAAGAATTGTCTACTGCCTGAGGTTGTGGGGTTAAACGAACTGAACTTGAAAACCCGCACTGAACTTCCAACCTGAATTTCTAACACATCGGTTAATGCCGGGACTGTTTCATCGCAATCATTCATCTATTTTGAACAAATTAACGAGAGATAGGAAGTTAATATAAAACTCACCCGCCCATGTGGTCAAAGCAGAGGAGGAATTGAAATTCTTTGTTTTTTCCAATTTTACGTGACGCCTAGAGACCGCGTTTTTACACTAGGGAATGTGGTACTGGCAAGATAAATTAGTAACTGAGAGAATCAACGTAGTCGCAGAAGGGACACATAATAATGATCTTTATTGTCACAAATAAGCTTACATTAACACCGCAACGAAGTTACTGTGAAAAGCCCCTCGTCGCCACATTCTGGCGCCTGTTCGGGTACACGGCGGGAGAATTCACAATGTCCAATTCACCCAACAAGCACGTCTTTCGGGACTTGTGGGAGGAAACCGGAGCGCCCGGAGGAAACGCACGCAGACACGGGGGAGAACGTGCAGACTCCACGCAGACAGTGACCCAAGCTGGGAATCGAACCCGGGCCCCCGGCGCTGTGAAGCAACAGTGCTGACCGCTGTGCTACCGTGCCGCCCACGGTCACGGACCACAGTTGATCGAGCCAGTATTCAAATCCCTATATACCCTTTTCAGGGGTGAGATTCAGCGCAGGATCTACTGCTGCACACTTAATAAACCCAGGCTGCAAAAACAAGGCACACAGTTAAACCTCTTCACATTCATGTTTGAAGGATAGCATTTACGTTGCAAGATTTATTCAAGTAAGATTTATAACCCCCAGGTCTCTCGCTAACACGCTGTTGCTCTTGGGTCAGGATGTTCAATGGCGTTGCTTGCGAACCTCTTCGATGTCATTCGTGATTGTTTTATTTTTTTACTTCCAATTCCTGCAGGATAACTGTAACCTAAGCAGTCCGGCAGGAATGCTGTGGAAGCTGAATCGGCCGGCCATTTGACAGTCTGTCTCACTTTACTGTCCAGTGAGTGGGTGAGAAGTTAAATTGTGCTGGAGGAGTAGGGAGGGGGTGTACCACGAGCGGCTTATTTGATTCCATCATTTCCTGACGTGTGGGTTAGATTAAAGTAATGCCCCGACTCCTTCGCTTTTGGTTGGGAAGAGGTTCAGTGGGTATCTAGTGCTCTGGAGTACCTTCCCCAAGTAGCCATCCATCAAGGAAGTGTGTGTTAGTGTCCCAGCAGCGTTTCATCCAGATGTGCGGTTTGCGGCAAGAACTGAGTCCACATTCTTTTTATGGCAGCACTTTACGTTGTTATTTTTGGCAGTTGGTCTCCCGTTGTTTTATGTTGGATAGTTTGAGCACAGTTGCTAATTTTAAACAGCCAAGTTCTCAAAACACGCAGCAGGGACAACCCAAGAAATTGGCAGCGGCGTGTCCTGCACAGGAAAAGAAAATGTCAATCGGGGGGGGTCGTACTCATTCATTCTGTGACATTCATTGGAAAGAGCCTTTGTGAACAATGGAGTGAGGCCAGAATCTGGCTCTTCGGAACATTCAGGCAGGAGGAGGCCACTCAGCCCCTTTCATGCCTGCTCCACCATTTAATCGGAGCATGGCTGATGTGCGTCTCAACTCGAATTGCACGCCTTTGTTCTGTGTTTCCTGACACGCCTGGACGAATAAAAATGTTGATATTAATCTGGCAAATTTGAATTGACCCCCCCCCCCCCCCCCCGGCTAAGCCACATTTGGGGGGAGGGGGGTGGGAAGAGAGTTCCATATTTCCACTTCCCTTTGGATGGATAGGTCCAAATGATGCCCTCCAAATAGTCGAGTGGCCAACGGCTCTCGTTGCCAGAGCTCAAATATTATATCCTGGTCCCCGAAGGAGGAGGCTGATTGGGCAAGATGCCAGAGCAAATTCAGCAGCAAACTCCAAGATTCTGCCTTCTGGGGCGAACTGGCCAATTGCCGAATCGTGTTGGCGATTGATCAGATCAACCCATTCCCATTATGAATGGTCGGGTAGACTTGCAGAAGATGTTCCACTTGTGGGAAGATCACAGACTCAAGGTTACGAATGCAAGCTAGCCATGAATATATCCCACAGAGAATTCAGGAGAAACCCGGGGGAGCGGTGAGAATGTGGAACTCGCTACCACAAGGAGAAGTTGAGGCGAGGGCAGAGATACGTTTAGGGGAAGCTAGTAGATAAGCACATGAGGCATATGCCGATCGGCTGAGATAAATTAGCGTGAGAGGAAGATTGCGGAGTAAAAACACCGGCATGGATCAGTTGGGTCGAGTGACCTATTTTTGTGCTATTAAAACTACAACTCTGCGACATAATTTGCTTGAAGTGTTCTATTCATTTTTAGTCGTATGTGTTTTAAAAATTGCCTGCTTAAAATGCCTCTCTCCTTAAAATGACCGTCAATAAAACACAAGTGGATCTCTGGCAAAGGCCTGACAAAGTATACTTACTAATCCTCCCACAATCACATTGGGTCTTTCTTCCATCCTGCTATGTAAACTGCTTGTCAGGGCGATCATAGTTCTTCTTCTTTGATATTATTAAACTGACTCCCTAAGCTAAGATAAATTGCAGTCATTATAATAATAATAATCGTTATGAGTGTCACAAGTAGGCTTACATTAACAGTGCAATGAAGTTACTGTGAAAATCCCCTCGTCGCCACATTCCGGCGCCTGTTCGTGTACACACAGGAAGAATTCAGAATGCCCGATTCACCTGACAAGCACGTCTTTCGGGACTTGTGGGAGGAAACCGGAGCACCCGGAGCAAACCGATTCAGACACGGGGAGAACGTGCAGACCGGATCCGCACAGACAGTGACCCAAGCCAGGAGTCGAACCTGGGACCATGGAGCTGTGAAGCAACAGTGCTAACCACTGTGCAAGTATGGGAAAACTTTGCTGAATTCTGACAGTATTCCAACCCGCTTGCTCAATAAGATCTCAACAACTTTAGACGTAAAGAAGCATTGCAGTAGGGCCATTGTGGCTTTAATCCCATACCCAGTGATGTGCTCAACTGGGAATTCACAAGCTTGCACGGGACGTCTTAACACGGAAAGACGGTGCTGGGACTGTTAATCCAGACGCAAATGTTCCAGGGTTCCAAGGGTTCAAATCCCACCAAGGCAGAGTTTGAATTCAATTAATAATTTAGAATTGAAAAGCTAGGCTCAGTAATGGTGACCATGACACCATTGTCAATCGACCTACAGCGCCAGGGACCCGCGATCGATTCCCGGCTTGATCACTGTCTGTGCGGAGTCTGTATGTTCTTCCCTCTTTTTCATCCCCGCCCCCCCAACGATGAACAGCTCCTCAAACACGGTCACAAACATCCGCCACCTTTCCTCAAACCCCCCTGCTGAGCCCCTTAACTCATATTTTATCTTCTCTAATCGCAGGAAGTCGTACAGGTCACCCAACCAAGCTGCTACCCCCGGTGGCGATGCCGACCGCCACTCCAGTAAATTTCGCCGCCATGCAATCAAGAGGCGAAGGCCACAACATTGGCCTTCCCCCTCTCCATAAGCTCCGTCTTCTCTGAAACCCCAAATATCACCACCAAAGGATCCTCCACTAGCCTGACTAAGACTGCGAAAACTGCCGCCCAGAATCATCCCAATTTTCCGCAACCCCAAAACATGAGTGCGTGATTCACTGGCCCTGCCCACACCTCTCACACTCATCCGCTACCCCCAGAAAGAACCCACTCATTCTCGCCCGAGTCATATGCACCATGTGCACCACCTTAAACTGTATCAGGCTCATCCTTGCACAAGAGGAGATCCCGTTTTCCCTACGCAGTGCCTCACTCCATACTCCCCAATTGATCTCTCCTTCCCATTTCTCCTTGATCTTCACCACCTGCTCGCGCCTCTGCCCCCCAAGCCACTTATAGTTTCTGTATATTTTTAACAAGCAGTTAAAAATATAAACAAGCAGAGAGGTGGCGGGGGGGGGGGGGGGGGGGCTGGTTATCTGAGTACCTTTAGTCAAATAGCACTGATGTACTGCAATGTTTGAGCTGAGCTATCCTTTTTTCCCATTAGTAGTTGAGAGTGTGAAGAATCTCCATTTAATACAGCAGGTTATGGAGTGGGTGAGAAGATGAAATACATGTAATGTTCCTTATCTTACCTCTGTCAGCTGCTCCATGTTCTGCAATGAATCTCTTATCGCCTTCAAGCCAAATAATTAGCACAAATCCTGGTTACCAGTGGAAAAAATGTGCACATTTGCAATGTTTCAACGCATCGATGAACTAATTTTAAAATTAGCGCAAGCTCTCTATGTTCAGCCCGTTTTCATTAGAGAGAAGAAGGTTAAGAGGTGACTTAATTGAGGCATACAAGATGATCAGAAGATTAGAGAGGGTGGACAGTGAGAGCCTTTTTCCTCGGTGATGTCTAGCACGAGGGGACATAGCTTTAAATTGCGGGGAGATAGATATAGGACAGATGTCAGAGGTAGGTTCTTTACTCAGAGAGTAGTAGGGGCGTGGAATGCCCTGCCTGCAACATTAGTGGACTCGCCAACACTAAGAGCATTCAAATGGTCATTGGATAGACATATGGACGATAAGGGAATAGTGTAGATGGGCTTTAGAGTGGTTTCACAGGTCGGCGCAACGTCGAGGGCCGAAGGGCCTGTACTGCGCTGTAATGTTCTATGTCAGTAACAGCTCCCACACACAGACTTGCGGCGTGGGACCCATAAGCAAGAGGCCAAATTGCGCCTTTAGTGCCGTGTCGCTGAAATATTCGAGTGCTGGGGTGGGGCGGGGCAAATCATCAAGCTGCTGCCAAATGCCTGAGAACGACAGCATGAGCAGAGACTGGAAAGATTTGGGCGTTACAATCTTGGCAGGGAAATATTTCACTGTGATTTCAAATGAGTGTCTGGTAGTAGATAGTGGGATATCAGTCAAGCATGAACTTTACTTCAAACTACAGTAAGACCAGAGACGCAGGTAGAAATTCATCTTGGGCAGGCTCGGATTGGCTTGCTTTGTGCCATGACCCAAGGTGAATTTCTACCTCTCAAATCTCTACTGCTCCAAACTAGAAGAGACCCGAGTTTGCTTTTTGACTGAAGTCCCCGAGTGGGACTTGAACCCATGTTTGATTCAGGCAAGCGTGCTACCAACTGTACCAAATAATCAGATGTAATTGTCGGCATTTCGACTTCAAAATCTTGTATTCAAATCGGCCTAATTGCGGAAACCCTTCAACCCTCGGCTGTAATATGCTGTGTATCGGGCGGGATTCTCCGATGTCAATGGTCCGCATCCCGTCAGTGGCGATCTTGCGGCGGGCAGGGGCGGATGAATCCAGCCCATCCTTTTTTTTTTACCATTCTTGAGTTTGTGGCACAACCTTTAGTCATTGTGTCGTCTCCTGCTGAACCTCTTTACCTTCCTACTCCTCTACTTCCTTTCTTCAAACCTTCTCCTCAACCCGCCCGTTTGACCGTTTCCCTTTACTCCTTTTCGGTTTCCCGTCAGCCTTTCTGTAAAGCACCCTGGGGCGTTGCATTGTGCAACAGGGTGCTATATAGCTAAGTTGTTGAGCTGGAAACCATCTGATGCAATTGTGTGAGACCTTGCTATGTAGCCAGTGGGTGACTTGCAGTGCAGTTGGACACCAGAGAATGGAACATCAGTGTTTGAATCAAACACAGACTGTTGAAATGCACACAAGACCCAAATTAAATTTCTGGCGCAGATTTGTGCATTCATACCTGGAGAAAATCAGACCCCAAAATCCTTTAAATTAAACTGTTCAGAAAACATGTCTTTCCGTATGGAAAACAAATTAAAATGCATTTTTGCAACATGCCAGGACAGGATCCTTTGGTACAGGAATGGATTACTCAGTTTATTTACATTCCTAATGTTAGTGTGCTGAGTTTTGTAATGTCTGGCTGATTATCTTAAGCCAGAGTGAATTTTTGTTACTTCACATTACGTGGTAGAAACTATGCCGTTGCTTATCGTCAGACATGCTATGATTTCGTAAAAACTGCTGACACGCAGTTCGCAAACCACTTATGCTGCTGTGAGAGTCCTTCCTGGTATTTCCTTTGTTCCCATTTATTTTATTACTTTTGGTCCGTGGACCCATAATTGGGATGTGCCTTTAAGCCGAAGACTCTGTTGAAACAGTCTGCTTGCCAGTACACTATGTTCCTAGGTTTTGTATTTTGGAGAGGAGAAACCAGACTCCTCGGCACCGTGTGGATCTTAGGAACCAGCTCTGGAGGAGCTCGGTTTGATTGGTTTACAGGCAATCGGTGGGTTGCCCAGGGACAGCGTTCTACCTGACAACTGTCAGGGATTGGTTCCTGCGAGACACTTTCTGAAAGAATTTAACAGAAGTGTTTAGACCTTGGAAGTGAAAGGAATTGTCTCTGTCTCTTTGTCCTGCTCGCTGAAGTGAAAGAACTGCTCTATTGTTCTGAAAGGTGTGAGTGCATGGCACACCAGAAATGGTACTGAGTCTGTAGTGAAAGTATAATAATAATAATCTTTATTAGTATCACAAGTGGGCTTACATTAACACTGCAGTGAAGTTACTGTGAAAATCCCCTCGTCGCCACATTCCGGCGCCTGTTCGGGTACACGGAGGGAGAATTCAGAATGTCCAATTCACCTGACAAGCTCATCTTTTGGGACTTGTGGGAGGAAACCGGAGCACCCGGAGGAAACCCACGCAGACGCGGGGAGAAGGTGCAGACTTCGCACAGACAGTGACCCAAGTCGGGAATCGAACCCGGGCCCCTGGCACTGTGAAGAAACAGTGCCAACCACTGTGCTACCGTTCAATAAGGTTGCCAGAGAAATCCATCTCAGGCCAAGAAGAAAGTTGTACCAGAATGGAAGCCTGAACTTCAGAAAGGCACTGGGTGCTGGTTGGGATACTCCGTCCCAGGACGACCGGATCGTGTTCCCGGATGGGACGGAGAGTTGGGCGTTGGGGCAAAATCTGGGTCGCGCTGTGTGCCAACCTGATCGTGGCAGCAGGATCAAGATCCACGACTGCGGGGGGGGGGGGGGGTGGTGCTGGTAAATGAATGCAATTGGGTCTTTTTTTACATAAATTTAAAGTACCCAATTCCTTTTCTTCGAATTAAGAGACAATTTAGCGTGGCTACTCCACCTACCCTGCACACCTTTGGACATCGCCTTTGAAAATTTGACGCGCCTAATGGACGGTAAGGAGGGGGTTAAAATCTCGGGGATCCGTCAAGATTACCTGAAGAAACAGCTGGGAATGACTGAGATGGAACAGTGGAGATAATGAGAATATATGGTGGCACCGTAGCACAGTGGTTAGCACTGTTGCTTCACGACGCCAGGGACCCGGGTTCGATTCCCGGCTTGGGTCACTGTCTGTGCGGAGTCTGCACGTTCTCCCCATGTCTGTGTGAGTTTCCTCCGGGTGCTCCGGTTTCCTCCCACAAGTCCCCGAATGACGTGCTTATTAGGTGAATTGGACATTCTGAATTCTCCCTCTGTGTACCCGAACAGGCGCTGGAATGTGGCGATGAGGGGATTTTCACAGTCACTTCATTACAGTGTTAATGTAAGCCTACTTGTGATAATAATAAAGATTATTAGATTATTATTAGAAAGAATTGGATCCTTACGAGAGTATGGTGATCCGGGCCTCTGATAACCTGCGCTAATGTGGAGGACGATTGCACTCATTCTTCCTGGGAGAACGTGATTAATATGAATAACTGCATCTTTAAGAGTAATGGGATAAATCGACCATCTGTACCCGAGAGGCAGAAATTATTTTGAGGGAGAAACCTTGCTGGTGGAGGGGTGCAAGTCTGTTTGATCAGCACAGACATCCATCGCAGAGGTACAGCGGCACCGGTGTGTACCATCTACAAGATGCACTGTAGCAACTCACCAGCCTTCGTTTCACAGCACCTTCCGAACCCACCAGCTAGAAGGACGAAGGCAGCCAACACCACCACCGTCTCGAGGGCAATTAGAGATGGGCAACAAATACTGGCCTGGCCAGCGGAGCCCGCATCCCCCCAAAAATGCACGGGAACACCAAGGCACACACCATCCCGACTTGGACTGTCAATCCTTCCTTGATGCTGGGCCAAAAATATGGAATTCATTTCCTAACAGCACGGTGGGTGTGCCTACACCAGGTGGACTGCAGCAGTCGAAGGAAGCAGTTCGCCACCATCACCGTCTCCAGCACAGTTGGGGTTGGGCAGCAAATGCTGCCCGTGCTGTGTTCCCATGATGGAATAAACAAAAAGGCGCAGTGGATGGAGCTGTGTCACCGTAATCTTCAATTTCCGACCGGCTGTCCTGTCTACCATTGAACCTGCGCCCCAGGCTCTTTCCTCTGAGGTCGACTCACTCTTTGTCAACTGTTCACCATACCCAAGCACATATCACGTTGCAGATTACTTTGTGTACTTGGAGCAGACTTACATCCTCGGAAACAACGCAGTTCGCTACCCAACTTGTTCTTTCCATGACCCCTAAATTGTCATGTCCTGTCTCTTATTCTTTGCAACCTTGGTGGTCTCCTGCACGTCCACCAGTGGAGTATTTCATTCGCCATGGAACCGTCTTCAGTGGGTTGAGGCCCGGATCTGATATTTCACAGTTACTGCGAGGCAGAGGACGAGAAAGAAACGCGACGGCTGATAATTATTATCTTTCTGGAGCACACTCATGTTCAGCGTTCACATACGGAAGATGCGTTACGCAGTGACATTTTTGTGCGAGGCATCTAACATCGGTCACCTTGGCAATATTGAGAAACTGCCGCTGTCCAGTCACGCCATCCCTTTAATTGCAACAAGAAACTAGGGGCCCTTAACCTGCCCCAGTGATTCGAGGGGGAATAATGAAATTCCGTGGCACTGTTGGAAGGGGAGCAAGAAATTATCCCTGTGCCGGGCCAACATTCCTCCCTCAACGTGCACCACCGAAATAGACTCAACTGGTCATACACTTGTGGGGAATGTGCTGAAAATGATACTTTGTTTGCCTGTGGAACAATAATCATTACCGTTTTAAAATAGATGTGCGTAAAGTGCATTGAGATGCTTCCGAAACAAGATGAGCGTTTTCCTTGTTTCCTGATGGGAATCTCTCACAACTCCATTGATCCCCTGGGTGTCAGCAACGATCACCCAGTGCATCAATGTATTATTAAAGGCATCAATAGGTGGGAGGTGTACTGAGTAAGGGAGCTCGGACAGCTTTGGAATTGACGTTTGTTGTCTTGACTAAAAGGTACTTCAAATTGAAGGCTTACGTAGTTTAGGGATCGATGTAGCCATTGTAAAGTAATTAACATTCCATTCTCTTTATCAGGATGTTCAGCGAGGAGCTGGATAAGGCAGTCGGATACTTAATAAAATGCTGCCGCAAGGTGAATATGCAATAGAATCAGAACTTCCCATGTAATTCTTCTTAAACGTAGTGAGTTACTAGAATTTGGCCCTAAAGTGCTTTCTGCTACTTATGATTACTCAATCTGTGAGCGGAGCTGCCCCTGAGGTAAGTTGTGCAGGCGAGGAGATACCTGAGTCGGATCCAGTTCTGAGCCAGATTAGCTGGTCTGAAATGGGGCGGCGATGTCGGAGCTGTATTAGGAGTCAAGTGTCCCCTGGGCTGGGAAGGGAGCAAAATTGCCGCTGCCACCTATATGCTTTCCCATTGTCAACGTGTGATTGTCGGGACTGGATAGCTTGAGATCATGGCACCTTTCACAGTCTCAAAGTTTAAAGCTGGTTCTGCAGGGCAGCACAGTAGCACAGTGGTTAGCACAGATTCCTCACAGCTCCAGGGTCCCAATGTTCGATTCCCGGCTTGGGTCACTGTCTGTGCAGAGTCTGCACGTTCTCCCTGTGTCTGCGTGGGTTTCCTCCGGGTGCTCCGGTTTCCTCCCACAAGTCCCGAAAGACGTGCTTGTCAGGCGAATCGGGCATTATGAATTCTTCCTGTGTGTACCCGAACAGGCGCCGGAATGTGGCGACGAGGGGATTTTCACAGTAACTTCATTGCACTGTTAATGTGAGCCTACTTGTGACACTCATAAAGATTATTATTATTATAATGAGTGTCTGCGTGGGTTTCCTCCGGGTGCTCTAGTTTCCTCCCACAGTCCAAAGATGTGCAGGTTAGGTGGATTGGCCACGCTAAATTGCCCCTTAGTGTCCAAACGTTTAGGTGGGGTTACTGGGATAGGGCGGAGTCATGTGTTTAAGTAGGGTGCTCTTTCCAAGGGCCGGTACAGACCCGATGGGCCAATGGCCTCCTGCACTGTAAATTCTATGAACACCTGCACAGCACATGCAAATACCTTTGTGACAGATTGTTGACGGAGTGTAACTACAATTTGTGTTATAAACCTGCACTATCGGGGAGGCACGGTAGCACAGTGGTTAGCACTGTTGTTTTACAGCTCCAGGGTCTCAGGTTCGATTCCGGCTTGGGTCACTGTCTGTGTGGAGTCTGCATGTTCTCCCCGTGTCTGCGTGGGTTTCCTCCCACAGTCCAAAGATGTGCACGTTAGGTGGATTGGCCATGATAAATTGCCCTCCAGAAAAGTTAGGTGGGGTTACGGGGATAGGGTGGGCTTGCTAACGGCCGGTGCAGACTTGATGGGCCGAATGGCCTCCTTCTGCACTGTAAATTCTTTGATTCTGCACAGAACGATATGGTACTCCTGTGTCTAGCCCTCGGGATAACAATGTGTTATTGTCATCAGCTGAACATTATGGGGTGGTGATGCCGGAGTTGGACTGGGGTGAGCACAGTAAGAAGTCTTACAAAACCAGGTTAAAGTCCAACAGGTTTGTTTCAAACACTAGCTTTCGGAGCGCAGCTCCTTCCTTCATTCACCTGAGGAAGGAGCAGTGCTCCGAAAGCTAGTGTTTGAAACAAACCTGTTGGACTTTAACCTGGTGTTGTAAGACTTCTTACTGAACATAATGGGAGCTTAGGATGAAAATGGCCTCTCCCAGGAATGATACCATCCAGTGTAGCGCTAAGCCATGTGGACAAGAAGGTTCCAGACTTGGTCTGTGCTGAGTTCACTGATGCATGGCTAGAAAATCAGGCTCCTGATCATCACCCATTGGCTCCTAGAAAGTGCGTGCAGAAGATGACGACATGTGTGGATGTTAAGGATCTCAAGGCAACAGTAGGGAGAGTTGCTAATCTCTGCCTTTGCTCTGAGGCACAAGACTGCAGAGACTTGAACACAGAAATTCAGCTTGATGCTCTGGCTCGCAGCTGAAGGAGCTCCCATCAGTCGCAGGCGTTGCCTTTCAGGCGAGACATTAAACCGAAGCTCCTTCTGCGATCTCGTGGACATGAAAGATCCCACAGCGCTATCCTGAAGCAGGGCAAAGGAGTTCTCCCTGTCTCCCTGGCCCATATTTGCCCCTCAGACAGCATCACAAAGAATGGATTATTCGGTTGTCGCGGGAGTTTGCTGTGTGCAGATTGACTGCCATGTTCCCGACATTGCGACAGTGACTACACAAAGGTACTTCATTGGCTGGAAAGTGCGTTGCGACCTCCTACGGTTGTGAAAGGTGCTATAGAAATGCAAGTCGTGTCGTCCCCCGTCCTCCCTACCCAAATCACCAAACTTTGAGATCTCAAACCCGCTACTCTATCACTATTTCCTGATTGCTGTAGTTCTTCGACTAGGGTTTTTTTTTGCTAAATGGGTCAAGTTGAAAGCTTTGTTTGGCTCCGTTGCCCGCAGGAAACAGAATCAATTGTTTGCCATCTGTAGCGGTCCAGTGAAGCAAATTTAAAATCTTTTAAAAATGGACTACTCTTTCAGCAGGTTCAGCTTGATCAATTTGAATCCTGTACCATTGAAAGCAGCAGCCTGCAGTTTCTAAGATTGTAGAAGATCCCCCCCCCGATGGCCTGTCTCGGCTGGTATCTATTCAAGGCTGAAACCTCGACTTTGTCAACTAATCAGATGTTCCAGTTGTGGCTGGAACCCAAATATTCCAATTATGTGTCTGATTTTAATCACTAAAGCCCCATGAATGTGTCCTGGCATTACATCATTGAGTACTGGGCAGCAAAGCGTCTGATTTGAAATGAAATGAAATGAAATGAAAATCGCTTATCGTCACAAGTAGGCTTCAAATGAAGTTACTGTGAAAAGCCCCTAGTCGCCACATTCCGGCGCCTGTTCGGGGAGGCTGGTATTGAACCCGCGCTGCTGGCCTCAGTCTGCTTTACAAGTCAGCTATTTAGCCCACTGTGCTAAACCAGCCCTAGATTTGGATTGCCCTTATACATTTTGGGGAATTTGACAATCTTCAAAGAATTGCCTTCCATCCTGTGACTTAACAAAAAAACTGCCCTCTGGACAGTTAGCCTGTTGAATCTGACTGTCTGGGCTTGCATGTGAAAGGGCAGCTACCTAGGCAGGAGGCTTGAGAACATAGAACATACAGTGCAGAAGGAGGCCATTCGGCCCATCGAGTCTGCACCGACCCACTTAAGCCCTCACTCCACCCTATCCCAATAACCCCATCTAACCTTTTTTGGACACTAGGGGCAATTTTTTTTAGCATGTCCAATCCACCTAACCTGCACGTCTTTGGACTGTTGGAGGAAACCGGAGCACCCGGAGGAAACCCACGCAGACACGGGGAGGACGTGCAGACTCCGCACGGACAGTGACCCAGCGGGGAATCGAACCTGGGACCCTGGCGCTGTGAAGCCACAGTACTAGCCACTTGTGCTATCGTGCTGCCCACGGAACCATACTCCCAAAGAGTTTCAGCACCTTCAGGTGAAGAGCAAGAGCATAGAGTAGGCGGTGTCCCGGCAATATTGCAGGGGGAAAACCTATTGTTTAACTGAAGTCCACCGAATCTGTACCTGCCATATGGCTCTTAAAGTTCCACGTGCATGGTGTGTGGCTACATGTGTGACTCGTGACTTAAATTATTAATGTGAATACAAACCTAGATTCCAGATGTTAGCAACAAATTCTCCAAAACATACAGGATGATGAGTCAGGAATATGGGTGGCATGATAGTGAAGGACTACTTTGGCTACTTTACCTTTACACAATTGCTTTAAAACATAATGAACCAGGTGTGGAAGAATGTGGGTATTAGCAATGTGGAAATGTGATTCTCTTTCACAATGCAGTGATTTGCAATAACCCACCCACCTAAAATCTACTGATGGTTCAGGGAGACAGAGGTAATTATGCTGTTGCCTGACTGCTCCACAATGTACCGAAGCACCTGACCTTTTCATTTCAAATTATTCCTGGACGGTATGTTGGCGCAGTGATTAGCACTGCTGCCTCACGGCGCCGAGGGCCCGGGTTCGATCCCGGCCCTGGGTCACTGTTCGTGTGGAGTTTGCACATTCTCCGTGTGTTTCGCCCCATAACCCAACATATGCAGGGTAAGTGGATTGGCCACACTAAAGTGCCCTTTAATTGAAAAGGAAATGAATTGGGTACTCTGAATTTAAAAAAGAAAACTCCCCAAGCATCTAATTCAAAGAAGGCACAAGCCTTGGGACATATTACTTTTGTTTGTGGAGAACGGGTCCCTGTGTTTGGTGTGCATTCTAGCAAGTGTAAATGAGCTACGTTACGTGCTCGACTGATTGTCCTCAATTGGGCATTGTCAGTTTTTGTTGAGGGATTACTGTTGGCCAGGCTACAAGCAGAACTCTACTCCCGAGTAGTGCCAACGCATGGGTTTTCGACCACCCCAGCAGGCCCTGACATGGTAGCACAGTGGTTAGCACTGTTGCTTCACAGCGCCAGGGTCCCAGGTTCGATTCCCAGCTTGGGTCACTGTCTGTGCGGAGTCTGCACGTTCTCCCCGTGTCTGCGTGGGTTTCCTCCGGGTGCTCCCGTTTCCTCCCACAAGTCCCGAATGACGTGCTTGTTGGGTGAATTGGACATTCTGAATTCTCCCTCTGTACCCGAATAGGCCCCGGAGTGTGGCGACGAGGGAATTTTCACAGTAACTTCATGGCAGTGTGAATGTAAGCCTACTTGTGACAATAAGGATTATTATTATAATAACTACCTTCCTGTCTGAAACTGGACTAGCTTGTGATGGGACCCACCATGCTGAAACCGCAGTGCGCGATGGTGGAGAGGGGGGGAGATCATCATTCAGTGCTGAAACCCCACGGAGCTAGTCAGCTTCTCAACCCATAGGATAGCTCAGTTCCTGTTTGCACCCTGCATTGTTAAACAGTCCATTTTAAAACAAAAACAGCTTCCGTCTGTAACGTGAGACCCCCTCAGGAAGCTCTGCCCTGCCTTTTATTGAGCCAAGCCCTTTGGCAAACAGGTGTGCACTCATTGCCATTCCAGGTTCCCAATGACAAGTGCGCTTGTTGCAATTTATCAGGTTTTTGCCCCTGTAAGCAGCGTTGTTGTGCGCCATAAACAATGAGACAAAGTTGGCTATTTCATTGTTCTGGAAACCTTTCAACGAAAAAGGGTAGAAATGGAATGACAAAGCCCCCCAGCATTTCCTTGATGGTGAATTTGTCCTTTGTTTAAGGTTCTTGTTGTGTTAATAGCATTTGTCTGTGATGCAGCGAGAAGTATGTTTTGCATTGACTCAGTATTAACCAGTGTGTTGTACAATGGGGGTTGCTTCTCCACCTGAAAGCATTAACTCACTCTAGGGATGCACTTCCATGGCGGCTTCTCGATCTCCTGTGTCACGCCCCGAATGAACCGCGTGTGTTTCGGTGTGCCGAGACCGAGTCAGCGCGTTGTTTGAATCTGGACGGCATCGCAGCTGAGCCCAGCCCTGCCTTGTTATTTGCACAGAGCCACTTCCCAGTCAGGCGTCAACAGATAGCGTGCATGTCTAAGGACACTTTCCTTGCTCCAGTTGCTGGTGAGATTGTGATCAGCCACCTCGTATCAAATCACAAGCTAGGTCTGTCCAGCTCAGTGTTTTGCTGGGTGGTGACGTTACCTGGTGGCGGGATGGGGGCTCAGAACTATTTATCGACTGAGTTGTTGTTGTGGATCAGGTGAGGGTATTTTTGATAACCGAGAAAACCGAAATGAAGGTGTCTTGCGTCAGAAATTGTAATCCCATAGGGAAACAGGTGCTCACTGCATTCCGCTTTACATCAAAAGAGTGTGTGCACATATTGAACATGAAGCTGTCATGTTTTGTCTGTACTTTTTGGAAAAGCAACGGGAAGCACCAATTCTACCATTGACATTATTTAGAGAGTATTACACCCTACTCTTAGACGATTGGACCGGAGGAGTTAAAGTCAGGATAGATGCACACAGCCAGTTTGGCGTGAGAGATTATACCCCAGGATCTGCCTTCCTGCTCGCTGCTTACCCACGCACTGGTGCGTTCTCAGAGACGGCAGCCCAAGGCGTTCGTTGGCTAAAGTAGAAAGTTTGTCAAGTGTTACGTAGAGAACATAGAATTTACAGTGCAGAAGGAGGCCATTTGGCCCATCGAGTCTGCACCAGCTCTTGGAAAGAGCACCCTACTTAAGATCACGCCTCCACCCAGTAACCCAGCCGTTGTGACTTTTGTCTCGAGTCTGAAGCAGACAGGCGGCTAGGCGGCGCAGTGGTCAGCACTGCTGCCTCACGGCGCCGAGGACCCGGGGTCGATCCCGGCACGGGTCACCGTCCGTATGGAGTTTGCACATTCTCCCCGTGTCCGCGTGGGTCTCACCCCCACAACCCAAAGATGTGCAGGGTAGGTGGATTGGCCACATTAAATTGCCCCTTCATTGGAAAAAAAAATTGGGTACTCCAAATTTATAAAAAAGCCTGAAGCAGACAATCCGTACAACAGTTACCACTCTACCCAGTTATTTCCATCTGCTGCACTCCTAAACATACAGATTGAAGCTGGCCAAGAAATTTAAAAGTGCAGTGCACTGATATTAATTTGACAAACATCGTGCATGACTTCAGTCCTGCAGAACAGAAGATCCGAGGTTTGATTTCTGATCCTCGTTGTTAACTCAGTTGGAATGTTACTTCCGACCGATGTTGAGCCACTTAACGTGCAAGAATTTTTATTTTATCCGCATCACTCCATAAACGGCTGCTCCGTTCGGCTGATTTCTCAGCTGCGAGTTCATTCATTTGCCAGTGGAGGTTTGATTGGGGGTAGGTTGGGCTGCTGGAGGTGGTTGGCGTGTGTCACGTTGGCAATGGGGAGTCATTTTTATTTTTATTTTTAAATACATTTAGAGTACCCAATTCATTTTTTCCAATTAAGGGGCAATTTAGCGTGGCCAATCCACCTACCCTGCACATCTTTGGGTTGTGGGGGCGAAACCTACACAAACACGGGGAGAATGTGCAAACTCCACACGGACAGTGACCCAGAGCCGGGATCGAATCTGGGACCTCGGCGCCGTGAGGCAACAGGGCTAACCCACTGTGCCACCGTGCTGCCCGGCAATGGGGAGTCATGTCGGGTCAAAGCTTTTGGCTACGATTGGGTGGCCACCCAAAACCAAAGCCGAAGAAGGCTTTCGAATTGAGTTAAGTCCGATAAAACTGCTTTGGAACATCTTTGAACCTTTTGAACTCTGCTACGCACGCCACAGCTGGATAATGTACTCGGGATTTATGTTGCGTTACCCGCCAATTCATGTACTTCAGCACTGTGATACGGGACTTACCACAGACGCTTCTGTTTCCTGTCACCCTGTTTTCGAATTTGTCTTGAAAGAAAGAAGTCCAAATAAACAGGTGTACCATTTTAAGACAAAACAATAAGGGAAATCTTGATTGTGACTGAATGTTTTTTTTAAAAAACCCTAAATGGGTGGAACTCCCCCCGCCCTATCACTGTGACCCCACCTAACCTGCACAACTTTGGACACTAAGGGGCAATTTACCACAACCAAACCACCTAACCTGCCCATAGATCATAGAATTTACAGTGCAGAATCTTTTGGACTGTGGGAGGAAACCAGAGCACCCGGAGGAAACCCACGTAGACACGGGTGGGGAGAATGTGCAAACTCCGCACAAAGAGTCACCCGGGGCCGGAATCGAACCCGGCTCCCTGGTGCGGTGAGGCAGCAGTGCCAACTTAACCAGGGTGCCACCGTGCTGCCACTCTGAGGCTCAAGGGCAGTTGGGGATGGGCAATCAATGCTGGGCTTTGCCAGTCACGCCCACAACCCATGAAAGGAAAACAATCCCGAGGCGTCAGGCAGACTGTGAGAAAGGCCGATGTTTTTTAAGCAGCAGAGCATTTCAGAAAGCGCCCGACTGAGGAAGCTCACTGATGGAACAGGCTTAGCAAGGGGAGGTGTCACTCGGGAGATTTGGTGATGAACTGGCTTGCTCGGAGAGTACTTCACTCGTGAGGTTCGCTGACGGGCTGCCTCGGCCAGGTTGGGGAGGAGGTTTGACGTTTAATTGGCTTGCCCAGGGGATTTATCAGTCAGTAGCCTCATTGATAGACTAATTTAGCCAGATCATGTGTCCCCCTCGGAGCTGCGCCAGCAGGCTGGCTTTTGATTCAGTTCTTGTTTCCTCCTCTTGCCTTTCATTCGCGTCTCTTGCTAAATCCTCCAGCGAAAGAAACAAAAGGCCCAGTCACTCAGTTTAGCTCATTAACGTGAGTTTGTGCAGCAGTATTAAACGTTGCAAAATCTGAAACCTACCCACCTTTTAATGATGGTGAGAGAATGCTGGAATCCAGGAACTGGAAATACCTGTGACAAAGGTTGAGTGCTAAATGATTAAGACTCGGAATGAAGTCTTAACCTCTCACCTATGGGGTCCGGGTTCAAAGCTCTGACCTCTCACCTATGGGATCCGGGTTCAAAGCTCTGACCTCTCACCTATGGGACCAGGTTCAAAGCTCTGACCTCTCACCTATGGGATCCAGGTTCAAAGCTTTGACCTCTCACCTATGGGATCCGGGTTCAAAGCTCTGACCTCTCACCTATGGGATCCAGGTTCAAAGCTCTGACCTCTCACCTATGGGATCCGGGTTCAAAGCTCTGACCTCTCACCTATGAGATCCGGGTTCAAAGCTCTGACCTCTCGCCTATGGGATCCGGGGTTCAAAGCTCTGACCTCTCACATATGGGATCCGGGTTCAAAGCTCTGACCTCTCACCTATGGGATCCTGGTTCAAATTAAGCTCAGGCTGAAGGTATCATTTGTTTCCTGGCTCGAAGGGTCATTTGTGCAACAAGTTTTAATTTATGAGCATGGCCAATCCCTGGTGGGCATGGGCCCGTAGCACAATAAGGCCTATTCCTGCTCCTAGTTCTTATGTTCTTATTATGTTCTTATACCGCCGTTATTTAGGAGAGTCGTTCTCGAGGTAGTCGCTGTGATAAAGGGACAAATGTTACACCATTGGAGTGTTTGGGATACAGCAGGTTGTAGAGGGAGCTTTACTCGGTATCTAACCCCGTGCTGTACCATTCCTGGGAGTGTTTAATGTGGACAGTGTAGAGGGAGCTTTACTCTGTATCTAACCCCGTGCTGTACCTGTCCTGGGAGTGTTTGATGGGGACAGTGTAGAGGGAGCTTTACCCTGTATCTAACCCCGTGCTGTACCTGTCCTGGGAGTGTTTGATGGGGACAGTGTAGAGGGAGCTTTACTCGGCATCTAACCCCGTGCTGTACCATTCCTGGGAGTGTTTAATGTGGACAGTGTAGAGGGAGTTTTGCTCTGTATCTAACCCCGTGCTGTACCTGTCCTGGGACAGTATGATGGGGACAGTGTAGAGGGAGCTTTACTCTGTATCTAACCCCGTGCTGTACCTGTCCTGGGAGTGTTTGATGGGGACAGTGTAGAGGGAACTTTACTCTGTATCTAACCCCGTGCTGTACCTGTCCTGGGAGTGTTTGATGGGGACAGTGTCGAGAGAGCTTTACTCTGTATCTAACCCCGTGCTGTACCTGTCCTGGGAGTGTTTGATGGGGGACAGTGTAGAGGGAGCTTTACTCTGTGTCTAACCCCGTGCTGTACCTGTCCTGGGAGTGTTTGATGGGGACAGTGTAGAGGGAGCTTTACTCTGTATCTAACCCCGTGCTGTACCTGTCCTGGGAGTGTTTGATGGGGACAGTGTAGAGGGAGCTTTACTCTGTATCTAACTCCCTGCTGTACCTGTCCTGGGAGTGTTTGATGGGGACAGTGTCGAGAGAGCTTTACTCTGTATCTAACCCCGTGCTGTACCTGTCCTGGGAGTGTTTGATGGGGGACAGTGTAGAGGGAGCTTTACTCTGGATCTAACCCCGTGCTGTACCTGTCCTGGGAGTGTTTGTTGGGGACAGTGTAGAGGGAGCTTTACTCTGAACCTGACCTGTGTTTGCTGACACGGGGAGCCTTAAATGGTAAAACCTCTTATCGCCCAACACCTTCCCGCTTCTCATTTTGACTCCTGGGGCTGGGTTACCACTGATTGCCGAGGACCATGCGCCCGGATTGTTGCTGAGGACCATGCGCCCGGATTGTTGCTGAGGACCATGCGCCCGGATTGTTGCTGAGGACCATGCGCCCGGATTGTTGCTGAGGACCATGCGCCCGGATTGTTGCTGAGAACCATGCGCCCGGATTGTTGCTGAGGACCATGCGCCCGGATTGTTGCTGAGGACCATGCGCCCGGATTGTTGCTGAGGACCATGCGCCCGGATTGTTGCTGAGGACCATGCGCCCGGATTGTTGCTGAGGACCATGCGCCCGGATTGTTGCTGAGGACCATGCACCTGGATTGTTGCTGAGGACCATGCGCCCGGATTGTTGCTGAGGACCATGCGCCCGGATTGTTGCTGAGGACCATGCGCCCGGATTGTTGCTGAGGACCATGCGCCCGGATTGTTGCTGAGGACCATGCGCCCGGATTGTTGCTGAGGACCATGCGCCCGGATTGTTGCTGAGGACCATGAGCCCGGATTGTTGCTGAGGACCAGGGGCGTCATTCTCCGACCCCCCGCCGGGTCGGAGAATGCCCGTTGCCCGCCGTGAATCCCGCCCCCGCCTCCGCCGAAGTCTCCGGTACCGGAGATTGGGCGGGGGCGGGAATCGGGCCGCGCCAGTTGGCGGGACTCCCCGCTCAATTCTCCGGCCCGGGTGGGCCGAAGTCCCACCAAAAATTGCCTGTCCCGCCGGCGTAAATCAAAGCTGGTATTTACCGGCGGGACCAGGCGGCGTGGGCGGGCTCCGGGGTCCTGGGGGGGGGGCGCGGGGCGATCTGGCCCCGTGGTGTGCCCCCACGGTGGCCTGGCCCGCGTTCGGGGCCCACCGATCCGCGGGTGGGCCTGTGCCGTGGGGGCACTCTTTCCCTTCCGCCTCCGCTACGGCCTCCACCACGGCGGAGGCGGAAGAGACTCTCCCCACTGCGCATGCGCAGGAAACTGTCGGCGGCCGCTGACGCTCCCGCGCATGCGCCGCATTTCCGCGCCAGCTGGCGGGGCACCGAACGCCATTTCCGCCAGCTGGCAGGGCAACAAACGCCATTTCCGCCAGCTGGCGGGTTGGAATTCCCTCCGGCGCCGGCCTAGCCCCTCAATGTTGGGGCTCGGCTCCCAAAGATACGGAGCATTCCGCACCTTTGGGCCAGCGCGATGCCTGTCTGATTGGCGCCTTTTTTGGCGCCAGTCGGTGGACATCGCGCTGTTGGGGGAGAATTTTGCCCCATGCGTTCGGATTGTTGCTGAGAACCATGCGTCCGGATTGTTGCTGAGAACCATGCGGCCAGATTGTTGCTGAGAACCATGCGCCCGGATTGTAGCTGAGAACCATGCGCCCGGATTGTTGCTGAGGACCATGTGTCCGGATTCTTGCTGAGGACCATGCGCCCGGATTGTTGCTGAGAACCATGTGTCCGGATTGTTGCTGAGGACCATGCGCCCGGATTGTTGCTGAGGACCATGTGTCCGGATTCTTGCTGAGGACCATGCGCCCGGATTGTTGCTGAGAACCATGTGTCCGGATTGTTGCTGAGGACCATGCGCCCGGATTGTTGCTGAGGACCATGCGCCCGGATTGTTGCTGAGGACCATGTGTCCGGATTGTTGCTGAGGACCATGCGCCCGGATTGTTGCTGAGGACCATGTGTCCGGATTGTTGCTGAGGACCATGCGCCCGGATTGTTGCTGAGAACCATGCGCCCGGATTGTTGCTGAGGACCATGCGCCCGGATTGTAGCTGAGAACCATGCGCCCGGATTGTTGCTGAGGACCATGCGCCCGGATTGTTGCTGAAAACCATGCGCCCGGATTGTTGCTGAGAACCATGCGCCCGGATTGTTGCTGAGGACCATGCGCCCGGATTGTAGCTGAGAACCATGCGCCCGGATTGTTGCTGAGGACCATGCGCCCGGATTGTTGCTGAGGACCATGCGCCCGGATTGTTGCTGAGGACCATGCGCCCGGATTATTGCTGAGGTCCATGCGCCCGGATTGTTGCTGAGGACCATGCGCCCGGATTGTTGCTGAGGTCCATGCGCCCGGATTGTTGCTGAGGACCATGCGCCCGGATTGTTGCTGAGGACCATGCGCCCGGATTGTTGCTGAGGTCCATGCACCCGGATTGTATCTTAATCCAAATGCAAATCCAGAAATAAAAGTAGAATGCTGGAAATGCAGGATGTGAGCATCTGGAAAAAAAAGTTTCATGTTGTGAGTGAGTTCCTTTCAAAAGTGCCATTCTGATTCGGGGCGCGCACTTGAAATGTAACTATGTATTTTATCCTTTTTATTTTTCCACTGCAGTTTACAAACATTCTCCATTTCGAATCTAAGGATGGAAATTGGGAATGTTTTGTTTGTTGTTGCTCGAGGCACTGTGTCAGCAGCTGTGAAGGTGGCAGTGACCCTGATGGATGTTGATAGAAGTTGTCCTACCTGCACCGAGGATTCACAAGGGAGTCAAAGGGTGCAGGGGATAGGCTGGGAAAGTGATGCTGAGGCCAAGTGTAGATCAGCCATGACCTTACTGAACGTCTGCCTGGTACCACTTCCATTTTCAAAAAATTAAACAGGTTTCTTTTGTTTAACGGCCCGAGCTCAGAAGAAAAGCAACTCTGCATAGGACGTCAGAACGTTTTTCGTCTTGTGACTTCCACGGGCGTATTGGCAACGCTTGTACTCCATGTGTCACGCCGTCATGTGGTTAAGATTGATGACGCACAGTGCAGTCTCGGGTTGGTTTTATCTTCGCTCGACTCATCTGCCCTCATTGTGCCCGCATATGGATTTTATCCAACTGATCGTGATCGCTGAACTGCTTGCTTTCTTTGATGTCACTGCGCCTTTTGGTTGGGCATCATCTATTAATTTGTATTACGCTTCTGATTCCATGTCATTGATGCAGATTAGAAAGAGCGGTGGGAGCCCCGAGGCTTTCTCCACTTGGTGCATCTAGCCCACCCCCATTTAACTCCCGGAACAAATAAGCCGTGGGAGAATCCTGAAGTGGGATGCCGGGCTTTAAAAAAAAAATAAGTTTAGAGTACCTAGTTCACTTTTTCCAGTTAAGGGGCAAATTAGCGTGGCCAATCCACCTACCCGGCACATCTTTGGGTTGTGGGGGCGAAACCTACGCAAATGTGGGGAGAATGTGCAAACTCCACACGGACAGTGACCCGGTCCCGGGATCGAACCTGGGACCTCGGTGCAGTGAGGCAGCAGGGCTAACCCACCGCGTCGCCGTGCTGCCCAGGGATGCTGGAGTTTTGACAGGACTGTGCCGAGGTTTCTCAAATTTAAACCCACGAGCTAACATGGTTTCTTGTGTTTCCCCTCATGGCGGTGGTGATTGTTCTCCAAAAGTAAATTGCAATGGTGCTTTCGACTTGCTTCTCAAGTGACGCATTGAGTTTTCGTGCAAATTCACTGTCCGTGTGGCGTTTGCATCACTGTCCGTGTGGAGTTTGCACATTCTCCCCGTGTTTGCATGGGTTTCGCCCCTACAACCCAAAGATGTGCAAGATGCACAAGGTAGGTGGATTGACCATGCTAAATTGCCCCTTAATTGGAAAAAATGAATTGGGCATTCTAAATTTAAAAGAAAAAAAAAGTTTTCGTGCAAGTTTTTTCTTTTTTCCCTTGCGAAATATTGAGGTTTCTCTCTGCTGAACAACGTGCCAACAGAACGTTTTGATGGAATGGAAGTTTGGGGCCGAAGGAGGTCCTGCATCGATGCGTGAATATCCATGATCTTTTCTGCAATCTGGGCTCTTGTTAACAGCAAGAAACAGAAGAGCTTTGTTGCCCCTGAACCGGAAATGCATAAGATACACGTCTTTCCTTGATGACCACCTTGTTGAATTTGGAACGCTGCGTTGCACGAGCCGGTTGCGTAAATCAATGTTGGTTTTCATAGAGAGGGTCGGTGCTGATATGATGGACTTAATTGGCTCCTTCTGCACTGTACGGATTCTTTGGTTCTACTCCAGATTAGGCAAACTCTGGAAGCCTTAGGTACAGAGTCCATAATCGACGCGCAGTTTACAAAATGGCTCATCTGGCATGACTGGGTGAAATGTACGTACTAATTCACAGGCTGACTTTTGCTCCGTTTGATTTTCATGGTAAAGCATTCCACATCTTAATAGACCTCATAACCTCCCTTTCACCGCTACCTCCTGGTTACCATTCCACTGACGTGTGAAAATGACCTTTCACTCTTTAACCCTTTCAAACTCTTTCATTTCCATTATCCTTGCCGTAACCACATCTCTCCAGCGAATACAACTTAGTTCTCAAGTTTTGTTTTGTCACAAGTATATCTTCTCATCCCCGGTATCACGTTAAAAATCTATGTCGCTACTTTTCGTTGGCTGTGATATGTTCCCTGTAACGAGGCGCTGGCATTTGGGTGCAGTTCATAGAGTCAGAGAATTTACAGTGCAGAAGGAGGCCATTCGGCCCATCGAGTCTGCACCGACCCACTTAAGCCCTCACTTCCACCCTATGCCAGTAACCCTCCTAACATTATTGGATACTAAGGGCAATTTAGCATGCCAGTCCACCTAACCTGCATGTCTTTCGGCACTTGTGGGAGGAAAGCAGAGCACCCGGAGGAAACCCACGCAGACACGGGGGAGATCGTGCAGACTCCGCACAGACAGTGACCCAAGCTGGTAATCGAACCTGGGCCCCTGGCGCTGTGAAGCAACAGTGCTAACCACTGTGCCACTGTGCCGCCCAATGTTAGCCTAAACTCTCAGAATCAAAGAGCTGCTGTAGCAGAAGAAGGAGGCCATTCAGCCCTCCATGCCTGCACCAGCACTCTGAATGAGCAGTTCACCTGGTGCCATTCCCCCTGCATTCGCCCCGTAACCCAACACATTCTTCTTTATCAGATAACGGCCTCAGCCCCTTTTGAGTGTCTCCATTGAACCTGTCTGCACCACACTGCTCACGTCTCGTGCTGGCTCACCAGCACTTCCTCCAGTTGCAAAGTCGACCAATAATTCAATAAGTCCCACGTTCAAATCCCAGCTGGGTCATTGTCTGTGCGGAGTCTGCACGTTCTCCCCGTATCTGCGTGGGTTTCCTCTGGGTGCTCCGGTTTCCTCCCACAGTCCAAAAATGTGCGGTTTAGGTGGATTGGCCGTGCTAAATTGCCCTCAATGTCCAAAACAGTTAAGTGGGTGTTACTGGGTTATGGGGATAGGGTAGATACGTGGGCTTGAGTAGGGTGCTCTTTGTAAGGGCCTGTGCAGACTCGATGAGCCGAATGGCCACCTTCTGCACTGTGAATTCTATGAAAATAATTTGTAATGCTACTCCCGTTAATTCAGATTAAATGCTTTTTGGATTACCCAGGGTAGACTGCATCGTTTGGGTAAATGGACCTGTTCAAGGGCCTGAAGCTTACTTCATAAGATCTATTTGACAATTTTATAATATATTCTTGTCATTTTCTTTTATAAATTTAGAGCACCCAATTTTTTTTTTTTCCAATTCAGGGGCAATTTAGCGTGGCCAATCCACCTGCCCATCTTTTTGGGTTGTTGGGGGGGCGAGGCCCGCACAGACACGGGGAGAATGTGCAAACTCCACAACGGGCAGCGACCCAGGGCCGGGATCGAACCCGGGTCCTCGGCACCGTGGGACAGCACAGTAGCACATAGTGGTTAGCACTGTGGCTTCACAGCTCCAGGGCCCCAGGTTCGATTCCCGGCTTGGGTCACTGTCTGTGCGGAGTCTGCACGTTCTCCCCGTGTGTGCGTGGGTTTCCTCCGGGCGCTCCGGTTTCCTCCCACAAGTCCCCGAAAGACGTGCTGTTGGGTGAATTGGACTTAGGTAGGGTGCTCTTTCAAAGAGCCGGTGCAGACTCGATGGGCCGAATGGCCTCCTTCTGCACTGTAAATTCTATGAATAAAAGATTATTATAAGATTATTATTATATTCTGTCATTTTCTGTCAAAGTTCAATGTTCTGTAAAACTTTACTTTGAAATGTACTAAGTACAACTTGTGCCATATACTACTTCCAAGAAGTTTTTTATTCATTTGCCTGAAAATACAATCTCTAATGCTTCTGATGTTGCAACCCTTGCAGTTTCTCACGAGATGTTTCTTCCATTATCTTGAGCATTACAGCTCAATGAGCACCGGCTCCCAAAATCTGAAATGTTTTACACGCGTGTGGTGGTTTAACATTACCCTCATGCCTGTACTCAATGTCAACCTATAACGACCTGCTTACTGCGTGCCGGGTGTGTCCCTGAATCAGAATCTCAGAATTGTTACAGCGCAGAAGGGGGCTGTTCAGCCCATCGTACCTGCACCTGCTCTCTGAGTGAGCATTTCACCTCGTGCCATTCTCCTGCCGTCGCCGCGTGACCCCACACATTGTTTTTTCAAAGGCTCACCTGATTCCCTCTTGAATACCTCGAATTTATTTGACAAATTGCTGGATCTTTACTTCGAAGCAAGAGAACGCCTTAAACCTTATTTGTAGAAGCCATCGACGCAATAAAATAATACCTTTATTGGAAAAAACTCGGTCTTTAATTGTCAGGTATGCAAGTTGTTTGTTAATGGCCTTTCTATAAAAGGACTATGCGACACGTAAAATGTGGATAAACTTACTTGTAACGCCCTGGTAAACACTTTTTTTTTAACACCCATATTTATGGTTAGCCCTCCCTGCTTTCAACCCCAAGATATTCAAGGAACACTTGACTTTGATTATGTAAGCAGAACATACCTTACAATGTCACTGAAATCACAGAGGTACAAACAGATAGGCCCTTCATCCCATCCAGCTCAGCCTCCCAGAGAAACCTACAGTTCCCTCTTAACTCGCATCAGAGCATCTCGTTCTGCCGAGATTCTAGCCTCCAGTAGCTCCATAGCGAGGCCATTCCAGCTACTCCAGGAACCCGTGCTTGCTGTCTTCGGTTGCAAACCTGCCGTTTGTCAATTTGCTATGCCGCCCCCTTCCCCTACAGTTGTGATTAAAGCTTTACTTGTTCCACTAAGTATCTTCTTTTATTCTGACATGGGATGTGGAAGTCCCTGGCAAGGCCCAGCATTTGATGCCCATTTCTTGGTGCCCTTGAATTAAGTGATGCCACTGCGATGCCATTTAAGAGGGAAGTTAAGAGTCAACCGCATTGCTGTGGGTTTGGAGTCACATGTATGGGCGGCACATAGCACAGTGGTTAGCACTGTTGCTTCACAGCGCCGGGGTCCAACATTCGATTCCCGGCTTGGGTCACCGTCAGTGCGGAATCTGCACATTCTCCCCATGTCTGCGTGGGTTTCCTCCGGGTGCTCCGGTTTCCTCCCACAAGTCCCGAAAGACGTGCTTGTTAGGTGAATTGGACATTCTGAACTCTCCCTCCGTGTACCCGAACAGGCGCCGGAATTTGGCGACTGGGAGCTTTTCACAGTAACTTCATTGCAGTGTTAATGTAAGCCCACTTGTGACAATAAAGATTATTATTATTAGCCGACAGTAATACTTGGTATTTGTTGCTGTGAGGAACGAATTGAAATAAATTGCAGTATGTGTGCCGGCCTAGAATTAATCCTCCAGCAGCTGTTGGCATTTTCTTTCAGACTTCGATCCCACCTGGATTCTTTCTCCCATAGAAACAGCGCTCTGTAATGTTATCACTGGCATCAGTGTAGCCCCTCCCAAGGCCATGCATAGGAGTGATGCTATCTACAGTACACATGGCCGCAGGCAGCTCCGAATTCAGCAGGACAGCTATTTGTTTATGCAGCAGTTTAAAAAAAAATAAACAGAATCCATTTCAACATCCGTCCTTCTCATCAAAGCCACCATGGCGATGAAACAAAGATCAAAGCTAATACTCTGAAAAGATCGCGATTGGTGGAACGGGCTTAAGCAGCCATGAACGTTTGCCCCTCAATCGGCGGCTTTAGAGGGACCAGCCGTTTTTATAGAACATAGTGCAGAAGGAGGCCATTCGGCCCTTTGAGTCTGCACTGACCCACTTAAACCCTCACTTCCACCCTATCCCCATAACCCAATAACCCTTCCTAACCTTTTTGATCACTGTGGGCAATTTAGCGCGGCCAATCCACCTAACCTGCACGTCTTTGGTCTGTGGGAGGAAACTGGAGCACCCGGAAGAAACCCACGCAGACACGGGGAGGACGTGCAGACTCCGCACAGACAGTGACCCAGAGGGGAATCGAACCTGGGACCCTGGCGCTGTGAAGCCACAGTGCTAGCCACTTGTGCTACCGTGCTGCTCACTAAGAACATAAGAACTAGGAGAAGGAGTCGGCCATCTGGCCCGTCGAGCCTGCTCCGCCATTCAATGAGATCATGGCTGATCTTTTTTGGACTCAGCTCCACTTTCCGGCCTGAACACTCATAACCCTTAATCCCTTTATTCTTCAAAAAACTAGCTATCTTTATCTTAATGATATTTAATGAGGGAGCCTCAACTGCTTCGCTGGGCAAGGAATTCCATAGATTCACAACCCTTTGGGTAAAGAAGTTCCTCCTAAACTCAGTCCTAAATCTACTTCCCCTTATTTTGAGGCTATGCTCCCTAGTTCTGATTTCACCCAGTGGAAACAACCTGCCCGCATCTATCCTATCTATTCCCTTCATAATTTCATATGTTTCTATAAGATCCCCCCTCATCCTTCTAAATTCCAACGAGTACAGTCCCAGTCTACTCAACCTGTCTTCATAATCCAACCCCTTCAGCTCTGGGATTAACCTAGTGAATCTCCTCTGCACACCCTCCCTCCAGTGCCAGTACGTCCTTTCTCAGGTAAGGAGACCAAAACTGAACACAATACTGCAAGTATGGCCTCACTAACACCTCATACCAGCCAGGGGTTACTTGTTTGGTGAACCAACATCTCATTTTTACTGTGACGGCTCCCCGTTGTTTGGAATTCTGCTGACCCGGTTATTTTTTTAAATGTCGTTTCTAGCTCCAGGACTGACTAAATGGTGGAGTGTTTTATTTTCTGATTCTCAGCTGAGGTAACCCCTAGAACAGAGGAATGCACGGGTGAAAAGATCAGCGGTCCAGCTGAGTCTAGAACATACCGTGCGCAGCTTTATCACTTGTACCTCTCGGGCACCCCTCCCTTGCCTGCCCCCTGCCACCACCCCCACGCCTCTTTTGTCCATTCATATTCATCTTAAATTGGCTGCCTTCTCTCCGCTTCCACTGAATAATCTGTTGCATGCCTTTGCCGTTAGCTGAGCAGTTTCATTTGCACTGTTTATTCAGCTTCCCCCCCTTTATGAGCTTGAACATGTCCCTCCTGGTTGCAGGGCCCGTGGTTACATGATGCGGCACCTCGGTGACGTTGGGTTGGAAGTTGGTCCATGCTGGAAGCTGCCCCACTTGCTGAATGGGGTTGGACCTTTGCTGTCCAGGCCACCTAGCTGTCCTGGAAAGCAGGAGACAGCATGGAGGAAAAGCCAGGCCAGCTCCTGTCTTCATTCCTCCTCGGTCCCTGTCGCGGTTTGGCGGGCAATAACTTCAACTGAGACAAGAGTTACTTTCCACTGCGGAGACCCGAGCACACAATGCAGACAGGCACTGCAAGCACAATACTGGTGGAGCGTTACGCTGTTTGATGTGCTGTCTTTTGGATGAATCGGAAAAGCCCAGGCCCCACCTTCTCTCTCGGGGGATGTAATAGATCCCATGGCATTAGTTGATGATCAGGGGAGTTCTGCCCGTCACCTGGCCAATATATATTGTTCAGCCAACTAAAACAGATCATCTGGTGAAGCGCCGCATTGCTGCTTGTGGAATCTTGCTGCGCGTAAATCCGTTGTTTAGCCCACCCATCTTACCTCATCGGTACACTACCCTTCAGAAGTCTCGAAAAGGCACTAAGTACTTTGGGGTACCCTGAGGCATTGGAAGGTTCTGTTTAAATGCAGGTCCTTTCTTTACTGTTATGGGCCAGGGATTAGAGAACCCCAAAGTGTATCATGGAGGTCACCTGACCCACAACTTTTAATCGATTGTGGTATGGGGAGCACACGGCCCACTCTACAGGTGTGGCACAGCAGAAATGGAAAAGTATTTTTTAAAGCAAAACAATGTTTATTCTATGAACTCAAGTTAACCTTTTTAAAACATGCAGTGAACATCTTAGCAACCATTAATTCAAATACAACCCCCAAAGAATACAACACTAAGTAATCCTTTAAGCTTTCCTTTTAACATCCAGAAGACTTAAAACACCTTTTACCAGAAGCACATCAGGTTAAAGTCACTACTGTTATTAGTTTTAAATCACCAGAGTCGATTTACATTCTTTAGATTCCTTCTGGCTGTGACTGCAGCTATCCAGCTCTGAAAGCTAAACTAAAGCACACCCTGCAGCAAACAGCCTAAAACGAAAGTAAAAAGCTGACAGCCCAGCTCCACCCACTCTCTGACATCACTGCAGTAGTAAACACCCATTTCTTAAAGGTACTCTCACTACAGATATTTATATACACACCCATTTATAAACACCCTTTTCTTAAAGGTACTCTCACATGACATTACCTTTCTGATGGTTCAGAGGGTACCTGCATTATGGCACTTGGACCTACAGGGCTGGAAGGTGTGGGGCTTGATGCACAGTCTGTGGTGAGTTATTTGATGGGACGGCAGCAGAGTCATTCATTTGACCTCAGTACCACTGTCGGAATGGAGAAAGTCCATGCTAGCCACTGGTCGCTGCTGGACAGTATTTGGGTTTTATGTGACGGCTTATTGGGCTGGCCACAGTACACCATCCCCGAGTTAAATAAATTGTGGATAATCCCCATTTGGACCCAGACGTGATCCCTTGGGCCCCACACCCTAGTAAAGGAAGAACTTGCATTTGCATAACGCCTTCCACAACCTCAGGACCGCCCAAAGTGCTTTGCCGCTAGTTAAGAATGTCAGTCGCTGTTACAAAGAACAAAGAAAAGTACAGCACAGGAACAGGCCCTTCGGCCCTCCAAGCCCGTGCCGACCATGCTGCCCGTGTTGTAAGAAACGTGCTAGCCAGCTTTTAAGCAGCAAGATTCCAAAACAACAGTGGTAAGCAAATGATTTGTTTCAGTGGTGTGGTTTGGTACGTCGGTCCTTTCAGGACAGGGGAGTATTGGGCGGGGGGGGGGGGGCGGGGGGGGGAGCATTTTGAATCAGCGGAGATGCTGGGTGTGATTTAACGGCCTCGTTGTGCCCAACGCCAATCCGGGCGCGCTGGTTAAATAGTGGGAGAGGAAGGGATCCGCGCCGTGTTCAAATCGGTTTGTGTTCTAACTGGCTCCCTCTCGGTACCATTTCCGAATCCTGCCCAAATGTGGCGATATACTAATTGACACCAATTAAGACCGATCTCCATCTCATTGGTGAGATGCAAGTCCAATCTAACGGCCTCCCGGAAACTAACTGGCTCCCCAGCGAGGGATCACACTGGCGCCATTTAGCATTGGGCTACACAAACGTGGACCAGGCCTAACGGCACCTGGGGAGGGGAGGAGTTGGCACCTTGGTTCTCCCTCTGGCACCCGGGAACCTTGGCACTGCAACCCCGCCACTGCCCAGGTGTCCGGGTAGCACTGCCAGGCTGGAAGGGATACTGCCAGGATGGCAGAGTGGTAGTGCCATGGTGTCAAGTTGGCACTGCCAAGGGCCGGGGCCTTAGGGGGTGCCATGCCCATGAAAGGAGGGATGAGGGGGGTTGTAAGGGCAGCACGATAGCATAGTGGTTAGCACTGTGGCTTCACAGCACCAGGGTCCCAGGTTTGATTCCCTGCTGGGTCACTGTCTGTGCGCAGTCTGCACTTTCTCCCTGTGTCTGCGTGGGTTTCCTCCGGGTGCTCCGGTTTCCTCCCACAGTCCAAAGACGTGCAGGTTAGGTGGATTGGCCGTGCTGAATTGCCCTTAGTGTCCAAAAAGGTTAGGAGGGGTTATTGGGTTACAGGGACAGGGTGGAAGTGAGGGAAGTTAAGTGGGTCGATGAGACTCGATGGGCCAAATGGCCTCCTTCTGTTCTATGAAGGACGTGTATAAATTGCCCCCTAAAGGTTTGGGGCGGGGGGGGGTGGAGCCTGATGAGGGGGATTCCTCAGTGACCCCCATAGCGGTGTGTCCCGGAGAAACGCCCCAAGGCCCAAAGGATATGACTAAGTGTGGGTAAATACCGATGTGGATCTCACCGAAAATGCTGGCGGGCAACACCAAACCAGCCCAAAATGACACCGAGAGACATTTCGGTTAAATTGCGGCGGCTATATTTCAAACTTTTAGTTACTCGTAATAAAATTGTGTACTTGGGTAATAAACAGCAGCTGGGAATCACTAATCCACAGAATGGGTCAACTGCAGAGAGCTGTTAAATGTTGCGGGGCAGCTCTGTGTTGAAGAGTAGATGTGCTGAGGTGTGAGTTTGGCGGTGAGTTTTGCGGATGACCGAATGATCGACTCTCTGACAGATGCTGCTGCCTCCTTTATATTGCAGTCGTGAAGCTGTCGGCGGCACTTTGTTAGAAACGTCAGCGTACTTGCCACCGGAGCCAAAGAGCACCACGTACCGAGGTGAGATTGTTTCTGGGCCCTCGGCAGCTGGTCACTGAGACCAGAGGAGGCGACGCTGAGTGTGCAGAATCCCAATGATTCAGCCCCTCAATGGACCAGATCCCTTCCCATTGAACACGGTTATGCAGAATTTCTGCAGAGCATCAACCTTTCCTCACAGCCGTAAAGAACTCTGGTGCCCGCTTAATTACTCACTTTGTAACGTACGCCAAGGAGGTTACGAAGGAACTTTACAAAACACTACGTCGGCCCCCAAATGTACTATTTTGTCCAATTCTGGGCACCGCACTTGAGGAAGGATGTGGAGGCTTTCGAGAAGGCGCAGAGAAGAGTTTTGAGAATGGTGCGGGCGATGAGGGACGGGGGTAGATTGGAGAAGCTAGGCCGGTTTCCTTAGAGAAGAGACGGTTGAGAGATTTGATAGGGGAGTCTGAAGAGGCTGTATAGGGGCACAACTGTTCCCGCTGGCCGGAGGGGCAAGAAGAACCAGAGGTCACCAATTTATGGTGATCGAGAAACGAGCCAACGGTGAATTGAAGAAGTTATTTTTTAGGCAGCGAGTGGTTAGAATCTGGAATGTATAATTCGAGAACGTGGGGGAGGCAGGTTCAATTGTAGCTTTCCGAGGGGGATTGGGATAAAGAAAGATTTGCAGGGTACAGGGAAAGAGCGTCAAAGTAAGACTAGCTGAGTTGCTCTTGCAGAGAATTAGCAGGTGCACGATGGGCCGAATGTGCTGTGTAACCATTCTGTGATTCTATATAATCAAATCCATTACCATCTATTATTCAGCAAACACACCATCTATCCTCATCGACGCTCTGTATAATATATCATTGTATTCACTTGCTTCCTGTTCTGTTTGTGTAGTGTATTTCATCAATCAATTAATTGGTGGCACATAAATTTAATTGTCCTGCATTGTGGAAATTCTCTTCCGGTCATATTTTCAATTATAGCAGAGCATTTGCTAGGAGCCGATTATCCGCTGTATCATAGACGCTGCTCAGTATAAGTCATGGTGGACAGAAGGCCCAGGGTTCCAGTTTTGTTTCAGGGTTTTTTGTAATTTAAGAAATAAAATCTGTCTTTACACATGCTGCTTTCTCGTCAATTTTGTAAAATTGAGGTCCATGAGGCCATAAGACCATATAGGAGCAGAAGGAGGCCATTCGGCCCATCGAGTCTGCTCCGCCATTCAATGGCTGATCTGATGTGATAATCCTCCAACTCTACTTTCCCGCCTTATCGCCATAACCCTCGATTCCCTCACTGATTTAAAATCTGTATCTCAGCCTTGAACATACCTAACGACCCAGCCCCGGCAAGTAAAGAATTCCACAGATTCACTACCCTCTGAGAGAAGAAATTCTTCCTCATCTCTTAAGTGGCCGACCCCTTTACTCTGAGATCATTCCCTTCTGGTGCTAGACTCTCCCACGAGGGGGTATGGGTAGCACTGTTGCTTCACAGCGCCAGGGTCCCAGGTTAGATTCCCGGCTTAGGTCACTGTCTGTGCGGAGTCTGCACCTTCTGCCCGTGTCTGCGTGGGTTTCCTCCGGTTTCCTCCCACAAGTCCCGAAAGATGTGTTTCTTCGGTGAATCGGACATTCTGAATTCTCCCTCTGTGTACCCGAACAGATGCTGGAGAGTGGCGACTAGGGGCTTTTCACAGTAATGTCATTGCAGTATTAATGTAAGCCTACTTGTGACACTAATAAAGATTATTATTATTCCCTCAACATCTACCCTGTCAAACCTGCTAAGGATCCTATATGTCTCAATAAAGGCGCCTCTCAATCTTCTAAACTCCAAAGCATGCAGGACCAACCTGCTAAACCTCTGCTCATCAGAAAATCCCTCTCATGTTTAGCAGAGCACAATGTTGTAAATTTGGCAATCGGCCTTTACTGCTATTCTGCATTCTTTTTTTCTACTGTTCATTTTAGTACTCTGAGAATAGCGGTGAGAGGGAAAGCGAAGCTGAAATCTAGAATAAAATCCGAAAATAACCTGTGTAGTTGCGGTGCTCCCTTACACTGGGTTCAATTCCTGTCCATCCTGTCATTCGCTGCCCCGTTTGACGACGCACCTCTCTTTATCCTTTTGTTTCAGACGAACGTGAAGCCGTGCAGAAGAAGACGTTCACCAAATGGGTGAACTCCCACTTAGCGAGGGTGACCTGCCGGATCACGGACCTCTACACCGACCTGAGGGATGGGCGGATGCTCATCCGTTTGCTGGAAGTGCTGTCGGGCGAGCAGCTGGTCAGTATAAAACTCCCGTCCTCTTTGTGGCGATCGTCAGAACGATATGACGAGAGTAACTTTAGGCCAGCTTTAAGAGTCACCAGCCTTTCAAGCAGCCACATGCCCCGACCAGTGCCTTGTGTGATGGACAGCCAAGAACGCTCCCAACGCAGTCCCCAGCATAACGAGATGAATAATGGATCTGTGAGTGGGTCGACCATTTTGATCATGTCATGGGCAGTCGAACAGGACCTTCCCCACAGGAAGAATAAATAAATTACAAGCTCAAGAGGTTAACTAAACATCTTCCTTTCATTTTGCTAACGAGAAATTGAGATAGTTCTGCCTGCTTTTACTGGACAGGAAAGGAAAACTCGTCTTTATGCAAAATCGTAACATATCCTCAGGGTAAAGCAGTTTTTCCCCCTCTCCATTCATAGGCATCACTAGCAAGGCCGTCATTTGTTCCCCAACCCTGGTTGCTCTTGTACTGAATGGATTGCCAGGCCATTTTAGAGGGGCAATTAAGAGTCACCCACATTAGCCGCGATTTACCGGCCTCATCAAACCTGACTTGGTGTTGCGGCGAGGCCGTTGACCGAGAGATTCGAGGTGCCTTGCAAGATTCGGGTGAGATGCAGATCAACAGATGTAAATAAAATTAGGCATTTGGGGCTGGTTGCAGGGAGGTATCCTGGCTCTCCCCCTTGCCTCTTGGCACTTTCACCCTGGCCTCTTGGCACTTTCCCCCTGGCGTTGCCAAGGTGCCTGGGTGGCCCTACCAGGCTGGCAGGGGCACTGACAGGTGGCAGGGTGCCTAGGTGCCAGGGTGGCACTGCCACGGGTGAGGGGTGCCATGCCCAAGAAAGAGGGTATTGGGGGGGGGGGGGGGGGGGGGTGCGCTGAAGGACAGGTATGAAGCGGCCTCATAAAGGCTTGGGGGGGGGGGGAATAGGAGTCTTGAAGTGGGGGAGGGAGCCCTCAGCGACCCCATAGCGGACTCTCCTCACTTTTTGGGGAGGGGGGTGGAGAATGCCCATGTGTGCGGGGTTGACATTGCCTGTGGGTGGCGGGGGGGGGGGGGGGGGGGGGGGGGGGGGGGGGGGGGGTGAGGGACCCTCCAGCTCACTTAGACATCGGGGAACCCGTTCAAAATGGCGGCCCGATCTCTGCGGAACCGGTCTCGCTGGCCGGTCCTGCTCCTGAGAGTGGGCTAGACCAGCGGGAAACTCCCCAAGGCCCCAAAAAATGACTAAATGTGGGTGAACGCCGATGTGGGTCTCACCCAAAAAGCCGGTGGGAAACATCTCCTCAAACTCACCCAAAATGACAATTTTTTGATTGAATTCCGCCTATTGCTGTGGATCTGGAATCACATTTAGTGTAGGCCAGACCAGGCAAGGGCGATAGATTTCCTTCCCTCAAGGACAATAAGTGAATCAATTTTCTTTTTCATGGTCATCATTTTTAGTGAATTGAAATTCCGCTCTCTGCCGTGGTGCGATTCAAACCCAGGCTCCTAAAGCAAAGCCCTGTCACTAGTCCAGTGACCGTACCACAACGCCACTACCTCCTTTGTGACCTAGTTAAACAGGCAAACGTGACAGTCGACCTGAGCGTCGTGAAGTCCCATAAAATTAAAGCTAAATTAAAATGAGCGACTGGTTGATCTATTTTATTCTTTGTGAGGTGTTGGTTGATGGACAAATGTTGGTCAGGATGTGGGTAGGATCCCCTGTTTCTGTTCAAGCAGGACTGTGTGGGATCTATCTCTCCACTGTCACATATTGATGGAGCCTCAGTTTCTGATTTTCAGCTGAAAGCGCACCTCTGACAGTGCAGCACTCTGTCACTACTGTGCTGGAATTTCAGCCTAGATTGTGTCTGCGAATATAGCCATTGGTGAAGAGTTCGGACCTAATTGCTACCAAAAGAAAATTTAAATCGCAATCTTGGAGACCGCTAAGATAGTTTAGCCTGTCAGGAACTGACATGGCAAAGGAGGTAGTGCTGTGTCTCATTCTTAATGCAAGCAATAGGCGAAAGAGGAGGAGAAGGCTGTAGGTTCCTTGAACCGGGATCTGGCATTTCTAATAATCTTTATTATTATCACAAGTCGGCTTACATTAACACTGCAATGAAGTTACTGTGAAGTCGCCACACTCCGGCGCCTGTTCGGGTACACAGAGGGAGAATTCAGAATGTCCAATTCACCTAACAAGCACATCTTTCGTGAAACAACAGTGCTGACCACTGTGCTACTGTGCCGCCCGATAATAAGATGATGGCTTCATCTTCAACTCCGTCTTCCTGCCCTATCCCCATATCCCTTGATTTCCTTGAGAGTTCAAACATCTGTCAATCTCAGCCTCGAATATCCTCAACAACTGACCGTTCACACACACCGTAAATCCCTGCAAAAAATGGGGTGGGGATAAGGGGTTATGTATTTCTTCAGGCAGAAGTAAAAATCAGCAGGTGAGTTACTCCATGCTATTACCACACCCCAACCATTAGTCTGCCCGTTCCAGACATAAATCGGCAGATCAACAGTGATTGTGGCTGGAGTATGATGGTTAACGTGACACAGTAAAAGGACAGGGGGAGAGAATGCCAAATCACTCAGTGGCCAAGTGCTGAGTAGGAATCTCCAAGGTGGGCCCTTTGCTTCGATTCAGCAAGCTATTTTGTCCCTGCTATTATCAATGTTTATGTCTGTGGAAAACATCAGAGGCAAACGTGCTTTACAGTGGAAATAGATCCCAGCCACCTATCCTCTAATTAAAGTCCTCTGAAGACCACCCCAAGTGATTCAGACTGGTTGCCCAATTGAGCTGGATCGCATTGTTACCGTGGCCCTGTTTTTCTTCTGGCACCAGCGCCGTGCCACAGGTCGGGAGGGGAGTGCAAGGGTCTGGGAATTAAATCGTGCAGCTGGTTGTTTTTAAACGCGAGCATGTTCTTTATCAGCCATGGTCGCTGGCAGCCTTCCATCAATGTGAAGTGATGGCAATGCAGCAAAACAAATTCCTTACGGACATGGCAGCTTCGAATGGTCCACTTTATTTGCTGGTGGCTGAGAAGATGAATTTTGTGAGGCAGGTTCTTCCTTAAGTGCCGCAATATGGAAGTCGGACATCATTTTCAGTAGTTGGGCTCTGTCACCAAGCCGCTGTGGCCACTGAAGGCTAACCTTTATCATAATTATCATCTGCTTTGTAATTAAACGCACCAGCTACAACCTCTGCCAGGCATTGTGAGCACCATGCTTGTTGCATTGTCGCTGTCTGCCGTGACCGACGGACACAGAGGATGGCTTGTTTTATTGGGTTCCCCGAATCACAACGGCTTCGGGTTAGATCCTTGATTGGAGGGAAGTGTGCTGACCCTGGTTGGGCGATACAACTGTCTCCAGTTCCCTGTGCCAAGGAGGGGGAAATTCCATCCAGGCTTGTTACAGTGACTCCTGTCAGAAAGTGCATACACGGTGGTGTCAGGTAAAACCTCCTGTGGCTGAGTGTTCCACTCACTCTTGCGTCACAGATTAACACATGAAGAATGGCAAGGACCATAGAATTGTACCCAAGTGTGAATCAGCACCATCAAATAGGAGGAGAGAATGTTTGATGTCTAACGCTTGGAGTCTGTGCACGTTTGCGTTCTTTGTCTTAGAAAAGGGACACAGAGAAGTGGTGAAGGTTTAAAAATAGATTGTACAAGGACGATGCAGAGGGTTTAATCTATCAGGGAAAACCGCGCAAGTAGAGTTGAGGAACCACAAAGGCAAAAAAAACCATAATGGGAGTTATGTGCAGGCCTCCTAACAGTGGTCAGAACCAGGGGCACAAAATGCACCACAAAATAGAAAGTGCATGTCAGAAAGGCAAGGTCACAGTGATCATGGGGGACTTCAATATGCAGGTGGACTGGGGAAATAATGCTGCCAGTGGACCCAAGGAAAGGGAATTCATTGAATGTTTACAGGAGGGCTTTTTGGAACATTACTAGTGTTATGCAATGAGCCAGACTTGATTAAAGATCTTAAAGTAAGGGAACACTTAGGAGGCAGTGATCATAATATGGTAGAATTCAATCTCCAATTTGAAAGAAAGAAGGTAGAATCAGATGTAAAGGTGTTACAGTTAAATAAAGGTAACTACAGGGGCATGAGGGAGGAACTGACAAAAATCGACTGGGAGCAGAGCCTAGTGGGAAAGCCAGTAGAACAGCAATGGCAGGAGTTTCTGGGAGTAATTGAGGACACAGTACAGAGGTTCATCCCAAAGAAAAGAAAGGTTATCAGAGGGGGGATTAGGCAGCCATGGCTGACAAAGGAAGTTAGGGTATGCATCAAAGCAAAAGAGAAAGCCTATAATGTGGCAAAGAGTAGTGGGAAGGCAGAAGATTGGGAAGGCTACAAAAACAAACAGAGGATAACAAAGAGAGAAATAAGGAAAGAGAGGATCAATTATGAAGGTAGGCTAGCCAGTAACATTAGGAATGATAGTAAAAGTTTCTTTAAATACATTAAAAACAAACGGGAGGCAAAAGTAGACATTGGGCCGCTCCAAAATGACACTGGTAATCTAGTGATGGGAGACAAGGAAATAGCTGAGGAACTAAATAAGTACTTTGCGTCAGTCTTCACAGTAGAAGACATGAGTAATATCCCAACAATTCAGGAGAGTCAGGGGGCAGAGTTGAATATGGTAGCCATCACAAGGGAGAAAGTGCTAGAGAAACTAAGAGGTTTAAAAATTGATAAATCTCCGGGCCCAGATGGGCTACATCCTAGAGTTCTAAAGGAGATAGCTGAAGAAATAGTGGAGGCGTCAGTTATGATCTTTCAAAAGTCACTGGAGTCAGGGAAAGTCCCAGAGGATTGGAAAATCGCTGTTGTAACCCCCCTGTTCAAGAAGGGAACAAGGAAAAAGATGGAAAATTATAGGCCAATTAGCCTAACCTCGGTTGTTGGCAAGATTCTAGAATCCATTGTTAAGGACGAGATTTCTAAATTCTTGGAAGTGCAGGGTCGGATTAGGACAAGTCAGCATGGATTTAGTAAGGGGACGTCGTGCCTGACAAACCTGTTAAGAGTTCTTTGAAGAGATAACAAATAGGTTAGACAAAGGAGAGCCAATGGATGTTATCTATCTTGACTTCCAAAAGGCCTTTGATAAGGTGCCTCACGGGAGACTGCTGAGTAAAATAAGGGCCCATGGTATTCGAGGCAAGGTACTAACATGGATTGACGATTGGCTGTCAGGCAGAAGGCAGAGAGTTGGGATAAAAGGTTCTTTTTCGGAATGGCAACCGGTGACGAGTGGTGTCCCGCAGGGTTCAGTGTTGGGGCCACAGCTGTTCTCTATATATTAACGATCTAGATGACGGGACTGGGGGCATTCTGGCTAAGTTTGCCGATGATACAAAGATAGGTGGAGGGGCAGGAAGTATGGAGGAGGTGGGGAGGCTGCAGAAAGATTTAGACAGTTTAGGAGAGTGGTCCAAGAAATGGCTGATGAAATTCAACGTGGGCAAGTGCGAGGTCTTGCACTTTGGAGTAAAGAATAGAGGCATGGACTATTTTCTAAACGATGACAAAATTCATAATGCTGAAGTGCAAAGGGACTTGGGAGTCCTAGTCCAGGATTCTCTAAAGGTAAACTTGCCGGTTGAGTCCGTAATTAAGAAAGCAAATGCAATGTTGTCATTTATCTCAAGAGGCTTGGAATATAAAAGCAGGGATGTACTTCTGAAGCTTTATAAAGCATTAGTTAGGCCCCATTTAGAATACCGTGAGCAATTTTGGGCCCTACACCTCAGGAAGGACATACTGGCACTGGAGCGGGTCCAGCGGAGATTCACACGGATGATCCCAGGAATGGTAGGCCTAACATACGATGAACGTCTGAGGATCCTGGGATTATATTCATTGAAGTTTAGGAGGTTGAGGGGAGATCTAACAGAAACTTACAAGATAATGAATGGCTTAGATAGGGTGGACGTAGGGAAGTTGTTTCCATTAGCAGGGGAGACTAGGACCCGGGGGCACAGCTTTAGAATAAAAGGGAGTCACTTTAGAACAGAGATGAGGAGGAATTTCTTCAGCCAGAGAGTGGTGGGTCTGTGGAATTCGCTGCCACAGAGGGCGGTGAAGGCCGGGACGTTGAGTGTCTTTAAGACAGAAGCTGATAAATTCTTGCTTTCTCGAGGAATTAAGGGCTATGGAGAGAGAGCGGGTAAATGGAGTTGAAATCAGCCATGATTGAATGGTGGAGTGGACTCGATGGGCCGAATGGCCTTACTTCCGCTCCTATGTCTTATGGTCTTATGGTCTAAGCTGGGGCTGTAAACAAAGAGAAGGTACAGTAAAGTGGCCATAGTCCCAGACGGCCATAGGTTTCTTTCCCCTTTGAGGGGCAGAGCTGACTGGCGATGGTTTCACCTGAGGGTCATCACACCGCAGGCGAAGGGCAAAGTTGAGAAGGGCGGGGCCTCCATGAATAACCTCAGCTGGCACGGGGGTAGGCCTCTCTCTGCACCACGAACCAGCTGTTTAGCCACCTCAGCTTAACCGGGCCCCAGAAGCTAAGGAATGACCTCATAAATAGGACTTTGAAGGCATTAAATAGGGGTGGATATAGAGAAGCTATTTCCACTTGTGGGAGACCAGGGGCGGGATTCTCTGTCCGTTCACGGCAGCAGGATTCTCCGGTTCCGCTGAGGTGAATGGGAGATCTGGCCAAGTGTCAAATTCTCCGTCCTCGCTGGCAGCGAGTGTGTATGTGTGTTTGAGTATTGAGTGTGTGTTTGAGTGTTGTGTGTGTGTGCGTTTGAGTGTTGTGTGTGTGTGTGTGTGTGTGTGTGTTGTGCGTGTGTGTTGTGTGTGGTGGGAGGTGCAGCTTGACTGGCTTGCAGCTAGACTCCTCTATCAACAAAACGTTAGAACCTTCATTTCCTGCTCGCCCCTGGCTGGAATCATTTCTCCATCCCATCAACGCCGCCATCAATTTCGCCAGCTTAAATCGAGAGCTCACTGTGGAAGAAGTTTGGGAACCAATATCCGCCCACGCTGTTGTTTAATGTGTTAAACTTGCAGCTGCTGCCAAGCTGAATATTTCATTTTGATCTGTTTGCCGAGAGCAAGAAAAAAATAAAAGAATTTGGCCCAGCCTGCTGCACAAATCACACCTTCACGGTTTGCTGCCGTGTAACACATCTGCTGGGTGCGCGAGTTACTGCAACCCTCACCTCAAAGTAACCGGCAGGCAAGGACACTCGTAACATTTCCTTTCTTTGCTATTATACCAGGGTGTGGGTGGATCTGTTAATTTAAGTGGGTGGATATCTAGCCTCAAGAGGGTTTTATGCAAATACATCAAAAGTATTTATTTCTTGTATCTCTGTTTACGTGGCATACATCTTGTCCTCAGTTCCGCTGTACTTGCCCTTTTTTCTCTCCCTCGTCACGATCTGAATCTCGCCCATTGTTGGTGGCTTCACTATTTTGCAAATTTGTGTTTGAGAGCGAGACGGCTAGCCTCATCTAAAGTGCATCTCCCCGAGGTACCCAAGGCGTTGGGATCTACCCCCTTCGCCTCGGAGACCTAGGGCGAGCACCGTTCAGTTATGGTCTCCACAAACAGGCACCAGATGGCACGGCACCCTTGGGGGTCTCCCCGGGGACCGGGGCCCCCCAGGTGATTGCCCTCTGGGTAGGTTGGCACCCTGACCATGCCAGCCTGGCATTGCCCAGATCGCACTGCCAGGCTGGCATGTTTCCAATGTCGGGGATTGGGCCTGGGGGGTGCCCTGCGGTGGGTATTGACGGGGTGCCAGGTGGGGTGTGGAGCTGCAGAGGAGAGACCCCCTTATGGATGAATTGGGGCTTTGTGTGTGTGTGTGTGTTTGGGGGGGGGGGGGCGCGCGGTTTGAGGGTCACATCGTGGGCAGGGGTAGGGGGATCGAGAGATCGGGAAGGCATTTTAAAATAGGAAGTGGCACTAAGCACGGCCTCGTGGGGGAGTTCCTGAATCGAACCAGAGTCCCGGTAGATAACGTGTTTCTCGGGCAATCGGGGAAGCGTTTTTACGTGAGTCTCGAGAAGCGTGCCAATATGAGCAGGGTTCATCTACGTTGAAACTATTTGAAGACAACCGCCGGATGTTATAAGATGTTGAGTTCACCTCTCCCATGTTCAAAGTGCCCCAGTGCTACCAGGAAGCCATCAATAGAATAATGTTATTAGGCGTGTGAGAGTTAATTCCAAGATGCCTGCAGGACATCTGCTCGAAGGATCATAGGGTACACCTCAACATTGTAGCCTGAAGCTCTATTCCATACTCCCTTACAAACAAGCACATCTCCCACTGGGAATGCAGTTTAACAGTGATGATGTGAAATGTGATGAGGTTCCTTGGGATCCTCTTTGTAGACTAGATTCAATATGAGGCCTGACTGGGTTGATGACTGCAAGGGTATGGAATGAGTCATTCGTTAGGCACACAGATTTATACCTTTTTAGAGGGGCGCTCTAGGTGAGCATGTACCTTGTATTAATCACGGTTTATAGACTGGATCAGTCACACCTATGTGCTCCGTGCCTTCTCTTGTTAATGAACTTTCTATGTGCACATAAAGATGAATGAGTGTGTTCTTGACACAGTGACAAGTGTTTGCTGGGGATTGGAGTGCTGTAGGTCATTTATTTAATGTCAGCAGAACTGCAGAGTGCACATACCAATTAGTCTTCCTATTTAATCACCAGACATCATAATCCCTAATGAAACATTTAAAATTCTTCAGACAACATGGGAAGAATATTCTTAAGGATTATTTTTAATGACAGACGAATCCGTGGTATAAAATCCAAGTCACATTTATTTTTCCGTGGAGCTAGATGGGAATTGATGTCAAATATATGAGTTTAAAAATCATACTCTTCATTGCACTTGCTACCAGTGTTTTGTTCAGTTCTTGCCTCTTCATCAATCCGGTTCTCCTGAAAGTGTTAATTGCCTCTTAAACAGGAGCTGCACGAGTGTGCAACAATCCTATAGGACTTTCCTGCCAATCCAAATAATGTGCATTTGAATAGCAATTGTAAGGTGACAAAATACTTAAAGCACATCACAATTTGGCAGCGGGAGAACAAACGCCAAGCAGCGGTTGAGGGAAGACACTGGGTACCAGATGGAGCCACACAATAGATGTTTTACAGCGAGGACATGAATCTGCTTGATCGCAACTCGATGCTGAACTATTGGATTGGATTTGTTTATTGTCACGTGTACCGAGGTACAGAGAAAAGTATTTTTCTGCGAGCAGCTCAAACAGACCATTAATTACATGAAAATAAAAGAAAAAGAAAATACATGATAGGGCAACACAAGGTCCACAATGTAAATACATAGGCACCGGCATCGGGCGAAGCATACAGGAGTGTAGTATTAATCAGGTCAGTCCATAAGAGGGTCGTTTAGGAGTCTGGTAACAGCAGGGAAGAAGCTGTTTTTGAATCTGGTTTTGAATCTGTTCGTGCGTGTTCTCACACTTTTGTATCTCCTGCCCGATGGAAGAAGTTGGAAGAGTGAGTAAGCTGGGTGGGAGGGGTCTTTGATTATGCTGCCCGCTTTCCCCAGGCAGCGGGAGGTGTAGATGGGGGTCAATGGATGGGAGGCAGGTTTGTGTGATGGACTGGGCAGTGTTCACGACTCTCTGAAGTTTATTGCGGTCTTGGGCCGAGCAGTTGCCATACCAGGCGGTGATGCAGCCAGATAAGATGCTTTCTATGGTGCATCTGTAAAAATTGGTAACATTTAATGTGGACATGCCAAATTTCCTTAGTTTCCTGAGGAAGTATAGGCGCTCTTGTGCTTTCTTGGTGGTAACGTCGACGTGGGTGGACCAGGACAGATTTTTGGTGATGTGCACCCCTAGGAATCTCCACCTCGGTCCCGTTCATGCTGACAGGGGTGGGTACAGTACTTTGCTTCCTGAAGTCAATGACCAGCTCTTTAGTTTTGCTGGCATTGAGGGAGAGATTGTTGTTGTTGCACCACTCCACTAGGTTCTCTATCTCCCTCCTGTACTCTGACTCATCATTATTCGAGATCCAGCCCATTTCACCCATCTGAATCATTTTCCCTCAATAAAACCGTGTGCCCTTCAACTTGACTGGATTGCCGCGTCTGAGGGGTCAGGGTCGAGCAGTGACTTGACGTGACATTAACCCAGCGTCTTCTGTTTCTATTCCCAGCCCAAACCCACCAAAGGACGGATGCGGATTCACTGCTTGGAGAATGTGGATAAGGCCCTGCAATTCTTGAAAGAGCAGAAGGTCCACCTGGAAAACATGGGCTCCCACGACATTGTGGATGGGAACCATCGCCTCACACTGGGCCTGATATGGACCATCATCCTTCGGTTTCAGGTAATTACAGCAGAAGTTGCTGCATCAAGAAGCATCTTGCGGATTAACCCTGCTATTAATAGTGAATGAATGACAGATCCTAATTCTATAGGGTGTGCAGCACAGAAATGGACTGCTCAGTCCCACCGGTCAGTGCCGTGTTCATTCACCCCACGAGCCCCCTTAAATTAATCTGTACTGTTCGCTTCAACCACTCCTGTGGTCGTGAGGACCCCATTCGCACCACCTTAATGGGTGGAGAGGTTTCGGAACTCGCTATTGAGTTTCTTGTTGATTGTCTTATATTAATGACTTCTAGTTTATGCTCTGCCCCACTAGAAGAAACATTTTTTTCAGTATCCACTCTTATCAAAACCTTTCACAGTTTTAAAGATCTCTATAGGCCACCTGTGGTAGTCACCACTAGTAGTATATTACATGTATTACGGCACTGCCTGTATACTCGAGGTCCATGGGTAAATCCCTGCCTGCTGGCTTCGCCCAGTAGGCGGGGTATAAATGTGTGTGCTCACCGGTGCTGCAGCCATTCTGGTTCCAGCTACAGGAGGCACAACATCTTGCTCAATAAAGCCTCGATTATTCCACTACTCTCGTCTTTGTGGTAATTGATAGTGCATCACCATCCATCAGCTTTCTTTTCTCAAGAGAGACGTGACCCAGGTTGTCAACCCTTTCCTGATATTTATACCCATGTGTTCCTGATATAATCCTCGTCGGCTTTCCCTGCACCCTCTCCAGTGCCTCTATCTCCTTTTGATAATATGTTGACCAGAACTGCACATAGTGCACAAGGTGTGGTCTAACCAAGGTTCGGTACAGGTTTAGCATATCTCTGCTACTTTTCAATTCTATCCCTGTATCAGTAAAACATAGTGCTGGGTCCACTTTTTATTTAAATGGCCTTGCTAACCTGTGGTGGAATCTTTAGTGATTAATGTATTTATACTCCAAGATCCGCCATGATCTCATTGAATGACGGAGCAGGTACGAAGGGCCAAATGGCCTACTCCTGATCCTAGTTCTTATATTCTTATGATCCCTTTGTTCCTGGACCCCACCTAGATTTGGACTTTTGAAGTAATAAATGACCTCCATATTCTTTATATCAAAATGTGTGTTGAACTTTATCTGTCAATTATTTGTCTGTTCTTCAAGTTCATTAGCGTCCCCCTGTAATTTTTTGCAGTCCTCCTCAGTATTGATCCACCTGCCGCCGCTCCCCCAATCCAAATCAATAATGTAAATTGTGAACAGCAAATTAATGGTCACATATTGGTTAAGATAATTGCAGACAAAGCAATTCATAGAATCCCTACAGTGCAGAAGGAGGTATTATGGGCCAGGGTTTAGAGAACACCAAAGTATATTATGGAGTTCACCTGACCCACAGCTTTTAATAGATTTTGGTTATGGGGAGCACAAGGACCCACTTTACAGGTGTGATGCAACAGAGCTAAAAGTATTTTTACAACAAAACAATGTTTATTCTACGAATCCAGTTAACATTTTATAAACACACAGTAAACATCTTACCAACTACCAACACTGACAATCCCCACAGATTCCCATACCAGCCTCCCCGAACAGGCGCCGGAATGTGGCGACTAGGGGCTTTTCACAGTAACTTCATTTGAAGCCTACTTGTGACAAGAAACGATTTTCATTTTATTTTTCATTTCAGATACAATACTCTATAGGTAACCCTTAATAACTTTCCCAACAACATCCATAAGTCAAAAAACTCTTCTTTTTTTTTAACAAAGACAGTAGGTTTGAATTCTCTACAGAAACAGGTATTGCTTTGAAATCATCAAGTGATCTGGAGATATTCTTTAGAGAGAGGGAGATATACAGCTTCTTGTTTGAATGCAGCTCTCCAATTGAAAACAAAACTATGACACACTGCAGCTTCCAGCTCAAAACAAAAGTAAAAGCAGAGACAGAGCTCAGCTCCACGCACACTCTGACATCACTGCAGCCACTTGTGAAGACAAACATTTCTTAAAGTGACATTCACATGACAGAGGCCATTTGGCCCATCAGGTCTGCACCGACCCTCTGATATAGCACCCCACCTAGGCCCCCCCCCCCACCCCGTCTAACCTTTTGGGACACTAAGAGGCAATTTAGCATGGCCAATCCGCCTAACTTGCATCTCTTTGAACTCCGAATTAGTCTCCAAATCCAACTCGTACTTTCCCAGAATTTCAACCCCCAAGAACGTGTTAACCTTGCTGTACCCTGAAAATGTATTGGCTTTTAAAACCCAAACATTGTATATCCTAATCACTGCTTCTTGTCAGCTTATCTCACTCTGGTTAAGTTGCAGAGGCAATCCAGTGAGTAGCAAATTGCACTTGGTGTTGGGGGGAAAAGTAAGATAATCGTACTGTGAAAGGGCAGCACGGTAGCATTGTGGATAGCACAATTGCTTCACAGTGCCAGGGTCCCAGGTTTGATTCCGGCTTGGGTCTCTGTCTGTGCGGAGTCTGCACGTCCTCCCCGTGTGTGCGTGGGTTTCCTCCGGGTGCTCCGGTTTCCTCCCACAGTCCAAAGATGTGCAGGTTAGGTGGATTGGCCATGATAAATTGCCCTTAGTGTCCAAAATTGCCCTTAGTGTTGGGTGGGGTTTACTGGGTTATGGGGATAGGGGGGAGGTGTTGACCTTGGTAGGGCGTTCTTTCCAAGAGCCGGTGCAGACTCGATGGGCCAAATGGCCTCCTTCTGCACTGTAAATTCTATGAAAGGAAAATGAACCCTGAGAGCATTAACTAAATAGTTGTAGGATATAACGCACGAGGGGTTTCGGGGTAACTGTGGACGTGCTGAAACTCCAATAGCGCAGCGTCTAACATGGATCATAGAATCACTACATTTGGCCCATCGAGTTTGCACCAACCCGCCAAAAGAGTGCCCCACACGGGCCCACTCCCCACCTAAGCTGGGCACAAAGGGGCGATTTTATCATGGCCAATCCACCTGACTGTGGGAGGAAACCGGAAACTCCCGCGGCCGGGGGTGGGGGGGGGACATGCAAATTCCACACAGGCGGAGGCCGGAATCGAACCCGGGTCTCTTGTGCTGTGAGGCAGCAGTGCTAACCACCGTGCCGCCCTGTGTATAGTTTGGTGTGAAAGCTAACTAGATGTTCCGGAATTCATTGCCAGAGGAGTAGGCACAAAACCAGGGAAGCGATGATACCCCTGTCCAAGGCATTAACATGGCCCCATCTGAAATAGTGTGTGCCATTTCCATTGCTGTACAATGGGAAGGGATATTCAGGCCTTGCAATTCCAAGTGAAACTTATTTGAATTGATGTCTAGATTAAGGCACCTGAATGATGAGTAGAGTTTTAAGAGCCTTGGGTTGTTTACTCCACTCTGGAGAATAGAAGGCTTAGGAAAGATATTGTACAACTGTTCAAGACCCTTAATAGACAGATAAATCAAACTGAACCAGTAGATTGAGGTTTGGCACAAACTCTAGGAGCAGATGATCCCAGCTCAAACGTGCAAGATAAAAGTTAAGTATAAAATACCTGATACATGGAGCACTGTGTATAGTTTTGGTCTCCTTATCTAAGGAAAGATATATGTGCCTTGCAGGGACTGCAACAAAGGTTCACTAGGCTGATTCCTTAGATGGGGAAGAGCGAAAGAGAGATGGGGAAAGGTTAAGGGAAGGAATTTCCGGGGGGGGGGGGATGAGATGCGCAAGGGGCGGGAATAGAACAAAAATGATAAATGTGTCATTTATTGTTCCAGATAACATTGAGTTTTGACAATCAGAAATGAAACTGATTTTGTGTTTTTAAACCGAAGTGTGGTAACGTTGTTCGATCGGCAGTGTCAAGTCATTTAATGATTGAAGTGTTTCGTCTGGTAGAAAGCAATGCTGACAACTGAAAGGTCACACATCTGATTCACTTGATAGGATCGGGTTGGCATACAGCATAGTGGTGCTCATGTCCACAAACCGGGAATTGCTTTTCAAGCGTAATTTGGGAATGTGAGGTTGTGGAAACATATTAGAGCAGAGACTTCAACGGAAGACAAGAAAGTGTCATTGTGTATTATGCCTCAGCATATTATTATGGGCCAGGATTTAGAGAACCCCAAAGTGTATCATGGAGTTCACCTGACCCACAACTTTGAATAGATTGTGGTTATGGGGAGCACACGGCCCACTCTACAGGTGTGATACAACATAGAACTAAAGTACTTTTAAACAAAAACAATGTTTATTCTATGAATCCAGTTAACATTTTATAAACACACAAAGTAAACAGTTTATCAACTACCAACCCTGATAACCCCCCAAAAAGATACAGTACTCTATAGGTAACCCTTAGTAACTTTCCTAACAACATCCATAAGTTAAACCTTTTTTAAATAAATACAGCTGGTTGAAATTCTCTACAGAAACAGGTATTACTTTGAAATCATCAAGTGATTTGGAGACATTCTTTAGATTGCAGAGAGAGAGATCATAACATCTTCTTGCTGTGAATGCAGCTCTCCAACTCAGAAAACAAAACTAAACACACTGCAGTTGCCAGCTCAAAACGAAAGTAAAAGCAGAGCCAGAGCTCCACTCAACCCACATAATGACATCACTGCAGCCGTTTGGTGAAACACACTTTTCTTAAAGGGACTCTCACATGACAATGTCTTGCGACATCTTGGGAGACGAGGTAAGCTTAATGCTGCTCTGCCATCCTGCCGGGCGATCCTTCGGAACATGGGAAACAGAAGGAGGCCATTCAGCCCCTTGAGTTTGTTCCATCAGTGAGTTAGGTAATGGCTGAGCTATATCTTAAGCTCGTCTACCTGCCGTCGTCCTGTAACTGTTAATATCTAATTTCAGTTCAGAAGCATGTTTGAGACATTGGACGAAAAGCCAATGCAAGTACAGGGATGGTAGGTGGACGGAACCAGTTACTGGCTTAGAATAAGGCCGACAGAATTTTGAATAAGCCCAAGTTTATTATCCGTGGGAGGCAGGCCAAGAGAGCTTTGGAATAATCGAGTCTGGAGGTCACTAAGGCATAATTAAGGGTTTCAGCGTAGGGTGGGCTGAAGGCCTCCAATCTGTCCAGAAGCATTGACTCACCAGGCACCAGCAGTTCTTTGGTAAGTGGCCACTGAAGGGCACATGCGCTGTCACGGTGAGTCAGTGTTCAACGTTATCTGGAAGCCCTAATGATGATTTGCTTTCGTTTGGAGTAAATAACACGGTCCTTGGTTTTGCTTGTATGTACTTTAATTATCATGGCTTTTGTTTCAAAGATCCAAGATATCAGTGTTGAAACAGAGGATAACAAGGAAAAGAAATCTGCCAAGGACGCACTTCTGCTGTGGTGCCAAATGAAGACAGCAGGGTAAGCACGATTATATATCATACTGATAAAGAACAGACCATGCTTGAAATGCACACCAGATTAATCAACGCCTGACCCAAAAAATTAACGTTTCGCGTATGCCCCTTCATTTGAATCAGTATTTACAAAGTCGCTACTTGGAATCCTCCGCTTAGATTGAAGCAGAGACCCCCCAGTCGGAGTACGTCATGGGGAGCCTTATGTTGTATCTGTCTGCGCTGTGCTTTCCCAGTGAGTGTTTGGCACTGCCATCAGACAGAAAAGCAGCCAACCTCCCCAACAGTTTGTTCAAAGAACTCTGTATCTTTCACAGTCGACTTTGGTCTGACAGTTGTATGGAATCATAGAATTTACAGTGCAGAAGGAGGCCATTCGGCCCATCGAGTCTGCACCGGCCCTTGGAAAGAGCACCCCACTTAAGCCCACACCTCCACCCCATCCCAGTAACCCCACCCAACCTTTTTGGACACTTAAGAGGCAATTTTAGCACGACCAATCCGCCTGACCCCGCACATCTTTGGACTGTGGGAGGAAACCGGAGCACCCGGAGGAAACCCACGCAGACACGGGGGAGAACATGGAGACTCCGCACAGACAGTGCAAAGTATTCTGGTTTCTTTGCGTCACTCACATGCCCTTACCTCTGCAGAACGCAAACTTGCTTGTTCGATTGAGTGCCACCATTTGGGTGACAACGTTGGGGCTGTTACAGATATCCACCAGAGAGACGGTTCAGTCTGTCTACTCGGTTACCCTGCCCAGGAACCATTCCAGGCACATCTCCCCCTACGCACCGGCAATGGTTTGACTCTAATTTGAATTCTTCCAACATTTCCGGTTGTGTCCTGTGTTTTGGCAGGTATCCTAACGTTAATGTTCACAACTTCACGACGAGTTGGAGGGATGGACTGGCCTTCAACGCAATCGTCCACAAACACAGGTATGCATCCTTCCTTCAGATATTGGAGACGTTTTAACAGAACTGAGTGCTTCAAGTCAATGTGACCCAACTGTTCATCTAATAATGTAAATAAGAAGTGCCAGTACTGTATGAATGTGCAGAGCACTTTCCATATGCTAGTGCCGTTTTCTTGAGGTAGATTACATGATACCAGTATTTTTTGCCAAGCCAATTTATGATCATCAAGGTTCCCTGCTTTCAGGCAGATTCAGGCACTAAGTACTTTTTTTTACAGATGACCCACAGAGGTGAAATGGTATTCCTTCTTTCTGCTTTTCCTGTAATTCCGCACGGTAGTTTCCAGCTGGCTGCTTGCGCAAAGTTGAACTTATAAATGAACAACCTCGGTGCAATGTTGGCACTGAGCTGAGATTCCAACCTCCCCTATAACCAATCCAAGGCTGGGGTACAGGTCTGACACCTCATCCGAGTGCCGTTCTTCAAGGTCCACTCCCGTCTTCCACCAATGTTCGTAGATGATGCTTTCTAGTTGGCTCCGATTTCCTGATGTCAGGCTCCGAGTCCGGCCCGCTCTCCCAACTTGGCTCAGTGCTGGTGATTGCGCAGTTAAAACACGTGCTGGATTCAGGTTGGATTAATAAATCAAAGGGAATCCAGGTTTAGTGGAGTTAGGGCAAGCAAGTGGAGAGATGATGGCGTAGTGGTAATGATCTTATCGCGTGGCAAAGCAGGCTTGTGGGGTCGTGCAGTCAACGACTGCTCCTGTTTCTGGGCAGGAAATTGCCGGTCTTTGGGATTCGCTTTTCCCGCTGGCAGCGCAAACCGCCATCCGCGGGGTTCAGGGCGCCCTGGGGTGGCTTCAATGGGAAATTCCATTGACAATCGGCAGGGAGTAGAGAATGCCGCTGGCAGCGAACGGTGTGCCGCCGAGGAACATACAGCGTGACGGGGGGGAGAATCCAGCTCATTACATTTCTATTTTAGTATAAGTTTCGCCCTGCATAGAATCTTTTAGCGTCGTGGGAAGTTGTCAATGTTCTTTTTAATAATAATAATAGCTTATTGTCACAAGTAGGCTTCAATGACGTTACTGTGAAAAGCCCCTAGTTGCCACATTCCGGCACCCGTTCGGGGAGGCCGGTACTGGAATTGAACCCGCGCTGCTGGTATTGCTCTGCAATACAAGCCAGCTATTTAGCCCACTGTGCTAAACCAGCCCCTACATCTGGTACGACCTTTCACCTCTGTTGTTCTTGGTTTCAGGCCTGATCTGATTGATTTCGACAAACTGAAGAAGTCAAATGCTCACTACAACTTACAGAATGCATTCAATGTGGCAGAGCAGCAGCTGGGACTCACCAAACTGCTGGATCCTGAAGGTGCGTAAGGGCATGTGGACAGGCAGAGACTCACTCCACATGTCTAATATATACTGGATTTAACCAGTGTATATTAAAACGTTAGCAAACTTAATGGAACTGTATGTTAGCGCTCTCTCTCGCTCTCCCTCTCTCTCTCTCGCTCTCCCTCTCTCTCTCTCTCTCTCTCTCCCCCTCCCTCTCTCGCTCTCCCTCTCTCCCTCTCTCTCCCTCTCTCTCTTGCTCTCCTTCTCTCTCTCCCTCTCGCTCATGCTCTCTCTCTCATGCTCTCTCTCTCGTGCTCTCTCTCTCTTGCTCTCTCTCTCTCGTGCTCTCTCGCGCGCTCTCGTGGTCTCTCTCTCTCTCTCTGTCTCTGTCTCTCTCTCCGTCTCTCTCTCCCCCCTCCCTCGCTCTCTCTCTCCCTCTCTCGTGCTCTCTCTCTCTGTCTCTCTCTCTGTCTCTCTTGCGTGCTCTCTCTCTCTCTGTCTCTCTCTCTCTGTCTCCCTCTCTGTCTCTCTCTCTCTCTGTCTGTCTGTCTCTCTCTCTCTCTCTGTCTCTCTGCCTCGCTCTGTCTCTATCTGTCTCTCTCTGTCTCTCTCTCTCTATCTCTCTCTCTCGTGTTCACTCTCTCTCGCTCTCTTTCTCTCTCTCTCTGTCTCTCTGTGTGTTTCTCTCCCTCATGCTCTCTCTCCCTCTCTGTCTCTCTCTCTCTCTGTCTCTCTCTCTCTCTCTGTCTCTCTCTCTCTCTTTGTCTCTCTGTCTCTCTCTCTCTCTCTCTCTTTGTCTCTCTGTCTCTCTCTCTCTCTCTCTCTTTGTCTCTCTGTCTCTCTCTCTCTGTCTCTCTCTCTCTCTGTGCCTCACTCTCTGTCTCTCTCTCTGACTCTCTCTCTCTCCCTGTCTCTCTCTGTCTCTCTCTGTTGTGCTCTCTGTCTCTCTCTCTGTCGTGCTCTCTGTCTCTCTCTCTGTCGTGCTCTCTCTCTGTCTCTCTCTGTGTCTCTATCTGTCTCTCTCTCTGTCTCTCGTGTTCACTCTCTCTCGCTCTCTTTCTCTCGCTCTGTGTCTCTCTGTGTGTTTCTCTCTCTCATGCCCTCTCTGTCTCTCTCTCTTTGTCTCTCTCTCTGTCTCTCTCTCTGTCTCTGTCTCTCTGTTTCTCTCTCTCTCTCTGTCTCACTCTCTGTCTCTCTCTCCCCCTGTCTCTCTCTGTCTCTCTCTCTCTCTCTCTCTCGCTCTCTCTGTCTCTCTCTCTCTGTTGTGCTCCCTCTCTGTCTCTCTCTGACTCTCTCTTTCTGTCTCTCTCTCTCTCTCTCTCTCTGTCGTTCTCTCTCTCTCTCTCTGTCGTTCTCTCTCTCTTTGTGTCTCTCCCTCTCTCTCTCTGTCTCTCTCTCTCTCTCATGTTCGCTCTCTCTGTCTCTCTCTGTCTCTCTCTGTGTGTCTCTCTCATGCTCTCTCTCCCTCTCTATCTCTCACTCTCTGTCTCTCTCTCGTTCTCTCTCTCTCTGGCTCTCTCTCTCTCTCTCTCTCTCTCTCTCTCTCTGTCTCTCTCTCTCTCCCTCTCTCTCTCTCTCTCTCTCTCTCTGTCTCAATCGTTCTCTGTCTCTCTCTCTGGCTCTCTCTGTCTCTCTGTCTCTGTCTCAATCGCCCTCTGTCTCTCTCTCTCTGTCTTTCTCTCTCTCTCTTTCTGTCTCTCTCTCTCTCTCTCTGTCTCTGTCTCTGTTTCTTTCTTTCTCCCCCCCCCCCCCAATGTCTATACTCCTCCATCCATACAGATTGCTGAGATTTCTGGACTCCTCCAGTTCCGCCCTCTTGCGCATCTCAGGTTTTAATCACTCCAACATTGGCAGGGAGACCTTCAACTGCCCGAGCCCTAAACTGTGGAATTAAAACCTCTCTGCCTCCCTAACAGGCCCTCCTTCTTTAAGACGGCATGGTGGCACAGTGGTTAGCACTGCTGCCTTGCAGCTCCAGGGTCCCGGGTTCGATTCCCAGCTTGGGTCACTGTCTGCGCGGAGTCTGCACGTTCTCCCCGTGTCTGCGGGAGTTTCCTCCGGGTGCTCCGATTTCCTCACACAGTCCAAAGATGTGCAGCTTAGGTGGATTGGCTATGCTAAATCGCCCCTCAGTGTTCAGGGGTGTGCGGGTTACAGGGTGGTGGGGATGGGGCATGGTGTGTACCTGGGTAGGGTGCACTTTCGGAGGGTTGGTGCAGGCTCGATGGACCGAATGGCCTCCTTCTGCACTGCAGGGATTCTGTGATCCCCCCAGGACGCTCGTTATGTGACGCGAGTGTGTTCTGCATTTGTACTCTGTCGCAAACAGTAATTGCTGGATTCCGAATAACACGGCAGCAGACAACATTACCATGTTACTGTATTAAATTGAAGATCTGATCCTGAAGGGAGTATTTGTTGTGTTTTGTGTTTGCGTTTTGCGGAATGGAAGGCCACACTCATTCTACCTTTTGTGCTCCCAGACGTCAGTGTGGACCAGCCAGACGAGAAATCGATCATCACTTACGTTGCTACATACTATCACTACTTCTCCAAGATGAAGGCACTTGCTGTAGAAGGGAAACGTATTGGGAAGGTATGAAGAGGAACGATAATTGAGTGGAATAAATATTGTAATATCAACAAAGACACTAATCACAACATGACCCCCCCCCCCCCCCCGGCAAATATTGTCATCATAAACAATCTGCTTTCCATTGCAGTTAAATTTTTCTTTCTCTCTTCACCAGGGAGATTGACCTCTCACTGTGGTCTAATCCACGGGCGGCATGGTGACGCAGTGGGTTAGCCCTGCTGCCTCAAGGCGCCGAGGTCCCAGGTTCGATTCCGGCCCCGGGTCACCGTCCGTGTGGAGTTTGCACGTTCTCCCCATGTCTGTGTGGGGCTCACCCCCACAACACGAAAGGGTAGGTGGATTGGCCACGCTAAATTGCCCCTCAATTGGAAAAATAATAATTGGGTACTCTAAATTCAAAAAACAAATTCCACGGGCGTCTCCCAGTGTCTTCATCGGGAGACCGTCAATCCACTGTGAACTGGATGTTGATGAGCAAGCTACTGTCTGCAGGGGCAGCAAAACCGACACTCTTCACGCGCACAGTCACTGAATGCTGATAAATTTGGGAACCCTGTTTTTGATTTTTGGTTTCCCGCTACGTCGCTGAAGGGATTGCAAATCGAGTGCGGCACCCAACTGCCACAATCAGTTAATCAAGCATAGAAAGTCTTTGTGGCTGAATATGCCTTGCTTAGAATCATAGAAGGTTTATGGCACAGAAGGAGGCCACTTGCCCCACCATGTCTGCGCCGGTCGACAAAAGCAACTTTGCCTAATCCCACTCTGCAAATACTTTAATCAGGGCCACCTTTCTAGAATCGACCACCCAGGTCTTTCCTTCGTTTGCTATGCACGCTCTGTGATGCTCCAGTGAGTAATCGTGCTGCCTTGTGTGGTCTCAGGTGCTGGACTATGCAATCGAGGCGGACAACATGATTGACAAGTATGAAACCCTGGCCTCGGACCTGCTGCAGTGGATCGAGCACACCATCATCACGCTGAACGATCGGAAACTGGCAAACTCGCTGAATGGGGTTCAGAATCAGCTTCAGGCATTCAACACATACCGCACCGTGGAAAAACCACCCAAGTGAGTAAGCCTGATTTCCACCCCCTCGCTCACCCGCCCACCCCAATATCAATTAAATATTGATGTGGAGATGCCAGCGTTGGACTGGGGTGAGCACAGTAAGAAGTCTTACAACACCAGGTTAAGTCCAACAGGTTTGTTTTGAATCACTAGCTTTTGGAGCGCAGCTCCTTCCTCAGGTGAGTGAAGAGGTGGGTTCCACAACCACATCTTTAGACAAAGTCAGTGATGCAAGACGATACTTTGAATGCGTGTCTTTGCAGGTAATTAAGTCTTTAAAGGTCCAGGCAGAGAGGGATAATCACAGGTTAAAGAGGTGTGAATTGTCTCAAGCCAGGACATTTGGTAGGATTTCGCCAGCCCAGGCCAGATGGTGGTGGGGGGGTGAATATATGAGACATGAACCCAAGGTCCCGGTTGAGGCCGTACTCGTGTGCGGAACTTGGCTATCAGTTTCTACTCGGCGATTCCGCGTTGTCGTGCGTCCTGACCAATAAAGACTTCATTACGTGCAAAAACTCGCATTCAAAGTACCGTCTTGCATCATTGACTTTGTCTGTATTTGCTGTGTTTGTGGAACCCACCTCATCATTCACCTGAGGAAGGAGCTGCGCTCCGAAAGCTAGTGATTCGAAACAAACCTGTTGGACTTTAACCTGGGGGTTGTAAGACTTCTTACAATTAAATATTGGCAGTGGACCTGTATCTGTAAAAAGTTTGCATCTCAACTGTCCGATTTTAATCATCATAACACTGAAGCGTCCAGAGTGCTTTTTTTAAGTAAAAGAGGAAGAAAGAAAGTTTCTCTGACCTTGGTAACTTGATCACTCTCAAACCGAGCCCCGTGAAGTAGCCAATCAGACCTCATCCCCACAGACAATAGCTTGGCAGTGTCTGTAAAGGCACAACCCATGAACTCTAAAAATTGCGTCCGGCCTTACAGCATATCGACATAGCGTTACTTGGGTTCAGCTCTTACAAGCTGAGCGAACCCAAGATTATTGTTTCCTGCCTGGTGTTCATACATTACTCCTAGTTTTGATATTTCGTGTTGCAGGATTTTGTTTTCTGGTTGAGATTTAATGTTTTCCTCTTGCGCCACACCCCCCGGATACATCTTTGCCAAACCAAGGGAATGGGCAGGTAACCTACTCCGGCAGTGTGACCTACGAATGTTACGGCCATTAGGAAGTTCAGGAGACCACGATGTTAATAGAATCCAAGCCGGTTGGTAAAGTCAAAAACCAAAACACCGAGCTTTTCTTTACTGAGAATTTATTGACTTTGTTCAGCCTTACAGCTCTCCTCTAACACACCCAGTGTCCCAGCTGTCCCCTATTTGTATGTGCTCAAAGTACAAGGGGACGCAGCGGCAGAGTGGTATGTCATTGGACTAGTAATCCAGAGAGCCAGGGTAATGCTCTGGGGACCCGGGTTCGAATCCCACCATGGTAGGTGGAATTTAAACTCAATAAAATATCTGGAATTAAAAGTCTAATGATGACCATGAAATCATTGTCAATATCATGACAACCCATCTGGTTCACTAATGTCCTTCAGGGAAGGAAATCTCGCATACTTGCCTGGCCTACACGTGACTCAAGAACATGAGAACTAGGAGCAGGAGTAGGCCACTGGCCTCTCGAGCCTGCTCCGTCATTCATTAAGATCTTTTTGTGGACTCAGCTCCATTACCCGGCCGCTCACCGTAACCCTTAATTCTTTTACTATTCAAAAATCTATCTTTGCCTTAAAAACATTTAATGTGGTCGTCTCAACTGCTTCACTGGGCAGGGAATTCCATAGATTCGCGACCTTTTGGGGTGAAGAAGTTCCTCCTCAACTCAGTCCTAAATCTGCTCCCCCTTATTTGGAGGCTATGCCCCCTAATTCTGCTTTCACCCGCCAGTGGAAACAACCTGCCCACGTCTATCCTATCTATTCCCTTCATAATTTTATATGTTTCTATCAGATCCCCCTCATTCTTCTAAATTCCAATGAGTACAGTCTCAGGCTACTAGGTCTGTCCTCATAAGCCAACCCTCTCAACTCCGGAATCAACCTAGTGAATCTCTCTGCACCCCCTCCAGTGCCAGTACATCCTTTGTTGAGTAAGGAGACCAAAACTGTCCACAGTGCTCCAGGTGTAGCCTCACCAGCATCGTGTACAGCAAAGTGGTTGACTCTTAAATGCCCTCTGGGATGGGCAGTAAATGCTGGCCTAGCCAGCGACTCCCTCATCCCATGAACAATTTTATTTTTAAAACAACGGCCTTCACCCATGTGTCTGACTATAATTGACATACTATTAACACACAGGACACGTGGGTGACTCTCTATGACTTTTCCCTCATTTTGTGGCCACCTCACGTGAACTCTACACCCACACCAAGAAGGTACCTCAGCAGGCAGCCCCAGGCGATTCGGTGAATTCTGTCCCGGTTTTTTCCTCCAAGAGGTTGATGCCTGCCGTGAATACCTACCTCTTAGGCCTCCAGGAAAGCCCCAGCCAAGAGTAGTCAATCTGAGGGAAGATTAATTGCCTTCAGTTGGCTTTATTGGTATCAGACATCTTGGGGAATAAAAAAAACATCCTTTTTTTTTCTCATTAGGCCCTATTCGTGTCTCCCAGCAGTGTTTCCCACCAGCTGCCCGGTGTGGGCTTTCCCAAGCCACCCTCACTGGCTGTGCGCATTAGCCCCCTACCCCTTGTATTGGGGATGGGTCTGGAACTGCCATCTCGGGCAGCCTCCCGAGTCTACTCCTTCACACGTCTGCAGCTGGAACAGCTCTGTCGGAATGTCTCACCCTTCACATGGATACTGGACATCCCAGCTCAGCACCGTGTTGTTGGGACGGAACCTATTTTCTGGGGCTTGGGAAGAAGTGGGCACTTATCGGCAATGCTTCAACTTCAGGAGGGCGTGTCCAGTGGGCTGTGGTGAATTGACAACCCGTTCTACACTGCCGATTTTCCTTCCCGTTGACTTCAGAGTGTACAACAAGTGGCCAGTTTGATAGCCCCGACCCCTCTTGCAATACGCCATCAGCAAGGCTGAACATGCCTTGCCCAGTTATTACAGTTCTTTTTTACGGTGAAATTGGCATTGCGTGGTGGTGCGGTTGATCCACCTTCTCGTCGCCTCAGCAAATTGCTACCCCAAGTGCTAATAACGGCAGTTAAGTCAGATTCTTGTGATGCTTCCTTTGACAGGTTTACAGAGAAGGGTAATCTGGAAGTGCTGCTTTTCACCATTCAAAGCAAAATGAGAGCGAACAACCAGAAAGTCTACATTCCACGGGAGGGAAAGCTTATCTCTGACATTAACAAGGTGAGGAATCCTGCTTGTGATTTTTACGGTCATTTAAATGTATACAAAATGCATGACGCAGGGCCTGCATGGAATCACTGCTCCAAACGGGTTAAAGGCAAAGAGTAGTTTTCCACCGTTGTTTCATAGAAATCAAAGAATCCTTAAAGTGCAGAAGGAGACTGTTCGGCCCATCGAGTCTGCACCGACCCTCTGAAAGAACGCCCCACAAGACAGTTCTGAAGGACAGTCCTGCTCTCACCATCAGTCTCCCGACTTTTTCTCTTCCTGCTTGCACTTGTGTTGTGGGTCCCAGTTTCGCTGATGTTGCTGTGGCCGTACCTTGAGAAACTGCTCGGCTCCCTTCATCATCGCTTGTGATCAAACCAAAGCTCAGCAGAAGGTTGATACTTTCATACGTGTAATACTTTTCACAGCCGTCAGACGTCCCAAAATTCCTTCACAGTCAATGAAGTACTTTGGAAATGCAGCCGCTGTTAAGAAAGACGGCCAATTTGCCCAATTTGATAATGACCAGGGGCACCTGTTTTTGGTTTTGGCAGCACGGTAGCATTGTGGATAGCACAATTGCTTCACAGCTCCAGGGTCCCAGGTTCAATTCCGGCTTGGGTCACTGTCTGTGTGGAGTCTGCACATCCTCCCCGTGTGTGCGTGGGTTTCCTCTGGGTGCTCCGGTTTCCCCCCACAGTCCAAAAATGTGCAGGTTAGGTGGATTGGCCATGATAAATTGCCATTAGTGTCCAAAATTGCCCTTAGTGTTGGGTGGGGTTACTGGGTTATGGGGATAGGGTGGCGGTGTTGACCTTGGGTAGGGTGCTCTTTCCAAGAGCCGGTGCAGACTCGATGGGCCGAATGGCCTCCTTCTGCACTGTAAATTCTATGATGATCTATGATATAAAATACTGCGAATGCCGGAAATCTGAACTCAGCCAGTCTGGCAGCATCTGTGCAGAGAGAAGCAAAGTTAACGGCCCGAATTCTCTGGCCGTTCGCCGGCAGCGGGACCCTCTGCGCCCGCTGGAAGCACCCCCCCCCCCCCCCCCCCCCCCCCGTGGGTTTCCTGGCGGGGCAGGGTGGCTTCAGTGGGAAATCCCATTGACAGCGGCGAGGTCAGAGAATCCCGCTACTGAGCAAGATGCGCTGGGAGGCCCGAGAATCCCGCCCAACGTTTCGGATCCGTGTGACTCTCCTTCAGAGTTTTTGGTGATGCTGGTTTGAGGGGTTACGCACTCATCCAGGCCTTTAGTGGAAAGCCACCCTGCTCCTCTTCGAAAAGGGTGGCAGTTTTTTACCCATTCCAGGACAGCCGGAGCCTTGTTTAACCTCTCACCCCGTGCCTGATCTGTCGTAGGCAAAGGTATCTGCAAAACGATTGGATGCTGCTAAATAAAAATGAACCCCGAATAAGCTGTCTGGCTAGTGGGATAAGGGGGCAAATTTAAAATAGGCGCCATCCAGCGGTTACGCTGCGCCCGATAAGCAGCTCGCCGCGGCGTAGCGTGGCCGATAAAAGCCGGGAGACCCCGCTCCCAGGATCTACCCGACTCACAACGCCTCGCCAGATCTAACGCAATCTCGAGAGACGTTGCATTGTGAATACTGCCCATTGTGGGCGGGAGCACGTTTCGGCAAAGCTGCATATTAGAGAGAGGGAGGTAGTCTCGCTTTCGTGTGCAAATTCCCGAGGTGCCCGTGGCGTTGGGATCTAGCCCCTTCGCTCGCAGGCCTCGGGTGAGCGCTGTTGAGCACTGGTCCCCACAAACGGGGTCCAGACAGAACCGCACTTGTGGGGGTCACCCCGGGATTCAGAGGCTCCCAGGTACAAGCCCTTTGGGCAGGGTGCTACCCTGGCACTACTGATGCCACCTGTGGACCCGGGCATTGCCTGCCCAGCACCCTGGCAATCCTACCAGGGTGCCAGCCTGGCACTGCCAAGGGTCCCAGGTGTCACTGGCAACTGGTAGGGGCACTGCCAAGGTGCCAGGTTGGCATTTACTGTGTGCTGCCGATCGGGCCCGGGGTGCCCTGTGCGGGTGTTGGGGCGATATAAAAATGGTGTCTCGATCTCTCGCTACACTGCTGGGAGCTCTGGGGAGTGGAGCTACTCGGTGTAGAAAACGGGGCTGTATATGGCCTCGGCCGCATGTTCCCCGCTGAGGCCCTTTATTTATCGAGAGTGGCCTTGTATCGTCATGTTTCTCGGCACTGTGAGCGCCGGGAAACACGCGGCTAAAAGCGTTCACTATGGAAATTTGTTCCCATTTAGTTGAGTTCCGCCCAATGAGAGACAGCTATGTGTCTATCTCAGAGTGACAACTGTGTGTCTATCTCAGAGTAACAACTGTGCGTCTATCTCAGAGTGACAACTGTGCGTCTATCTCAGAGTGACAACCGTGCGTCTATCTCAGAGTGACAACTGTGCGTCCATCTGAGTGACAACTGTGCGTCTATCGCAGAGTGACAACTGTGCGTCTATCTCAGAGTGACAACTGTGCGTCTATCTCAGAGTGACAACTGTGCGTCTACCTGAGTGACAACTGTGCGTCTATCTCAGAGTGACAACTGCGCGTCTATCTCAGAGTGACAACTGTGCGTCTATCTCAGAGTGACGACCATGCGTCTATCTCAGAGTGACAACTGTGTGTCTATCTCAGAGTGACGACCATGCGTCTATCTCAGAGTGACAACCGTGCGTATATCTCAGAGGGACAACTGTGCGTCTATCTCAGAGTGACAACTGTGCGTCTATCTCAGAGTGACAACTGTGCGTCTACCTGAGTGACAACTGCGCGTCTATCTCAGAGTGACGACCATGCGTCTATCTCAGAGTGACAACTGTGTGTCTATCTCAGAGTGACGACCATGCGTCTATCTCAGAGTGACAACCGTGCGTATATCTCAGAGTGACAACTGTGCGTCTATCTCAGAGTGACAACTGCGCGTCTATCCCAGAGTGACAACTGTGCGTCTATCTCAGAGTGACAACCGTGCGTCTATCTCAGAGTGACAACTGTGCGTCTATCTCAGAGTGACGACCGTGCGTCTATCTCAGAGTGACAACTGCGCGTCTATCTCAGAGTGACAACTGCATGTCTATCTCAGAGTGACAACTGCGCGTCTATCCCAGAGTGACAACTGTGCGTCTATCTCAGAGTGACAACCGTGCGTCTATCTCAGAGTGACAACTGCGCGTCTATCTCAGAGTGACAACTGTGCGTCTATCGCAGAGTGACAACTGTGCGTCCATCTGAGTGACAACTGTGCGTCTATCTCAGAGTGACAACCATGCGTCTATCTCAGAGTGACGACCGTGCGTCTATCTCAGAGTGACAACTGTGCGTCTATCTCAGAGTGACAACTGCGCGTCTATCTCAGAGTGACAACTGTGCGTCTATCTCAGAGTGACAACTGTGCGTCTATCTCAGAGTGACAACCATGCGTCTATCTCAGAGTGACAACTGTGCGTCTATCTCAGAGTGACAACTGCACGTCTATCTCAGAGTGACAACTGTGCGTCTATCTCAGAGTGACAACTGCACGTCTATCTCAGAGTGACAACTGTGCGTCTATCTCAGAGTGACAACTGCACGTCTATCTCAGAGTGACAACTGTGCGTCTATCTCAGAGTGACAACTGCGCGTCTATCTCAGAGTGACAACCGTGCGTCTATCCCAGAGTGACAACCGTGCGTCTATCCCAGAGTGACAACTGTGCGTCTATCTCAGAGTGACAACCGTGCGTCTATCCCAGAGTGACAACTGTGCGTCTATCTCAGAGTGACAACTGTGCGTCTATCTCAGAGTGACAACCATGCGTCTATCTCAGAGTGACAACTGCGCGTCTATCTCAGAGTGACAACCGTGCGTCTATCCCAGAGTGACAACTGTGCGTCTATCTCAGAGTGACAACCGTGCGTCTATCTCAGAGTGACAACTGTGTGTCTATCTCAGAGTGACGACCGTGCGTCTATCTCAGAGTGACAACCGTGCGTCCATCTGAGTGACAACTGTGCGTCTATCTCAGAGTGACAACTGTGCGTCTATCTCAGAGTGACAACTGCGCGTCTATCTCAGAGTGACAACTGCGCGTCTATCTCAGAGGGACAACTGTGCGTCTATCTCAGAGTGACAACTGTGCGTCTATCTCAGAGTGACAACTGCGCGTCTATCTCAGAGTGACAACTGTGCGTCTATCTCAGAGTGACAACTGCGCGTCTATCTCAGAGTGACAACTGTGCGTCTATCTCAGAGTGACAACTGTGCGTCTATCTCAGAGTGACAACTGTGCGTCTATCTCAGAGTGACAACTGTGCGTCTATCTCAGAGTGACAACTGTGCGTCTATCTGAGTGACAACTGCGCGTCTATCTCAGAGTGACAACTGTGCGTCTATCTGAGTGACAACTGTGCGTCTATCTCAGAGTGACAACTGCGCATCTATCCCAGAGTGACAACTGTGCGTCTATCTCAGAGTGACAACCGTGCGTCTATCTCAGAGTGACAACTGTGCGTCTATCTCAGAGTGACAACTGTGTGTCTATCTCAGAGTGACGACCATGCGTCTATCTCAGAGTGACAACCGTGCGTATATCTCAGAGTGACAACCATGCGTCTATCTCAGAGTGACAACCGTGCGTCTATCTGAGTGACAACTGTGCGTCTATCTCAGAGTAACAACTGTGCGTCTATCTCAGAGTGACAACCGTGCGTCTATCTCAGAGTGACAACTGTGCGTCCATCTGAGTGACAACTGTGCGTCTATCGCAGAGTGACAACTGCGCGTCTATCTCAGAGTGACAACCGTGCGTCTATCTCAGAGTGACAACTGTGCGTCCATCTGAGTGACAACTGTGCGTCTATCTCAGAGTGACAACCGTGCGTCTATCTCAGAGTGACAACTGTGCGTCCATCTGAGTGACAACTGTGCGTCTATCGCAGAGTGACAACTGTGCGTCTATCTCAGAGTGACAACCGTGCGTCTATCTGAGTGACAACTGTGCGTCTATCTCAGAGTAACAACTGTGCGTCTATCTCAGAGTGACAACCGTGCGTCTATCTCAGAGTGACAACTGTGCGTCTATCTGAGTGACAACTGTGCGTCTATCTCAGAGTGACAACTGCGCGTCTATCTCAGAGTGACAACTGCGCGTCTATCCCAGAGTGACAACTGTGCGTCTATCTCAGAGTGACGACCGTGCGTCTATCTCAGAGTGACAACTGTGCGTCTATCTCAGAGTGACGACCATGCGTCTATCGCAGAGTGACAACCATGCGTCTATCTCAGAGTGACAACTGTGCGTCTATCTCAGAGTGACAACTGTGCGTCTATCTCAGAGGGACAACTGTGCGTCTATCTCAGAGTGACGACCATGCGTCTATCGCAGAGTGACAACCATGCGTCTATCTCAGAGTGACAACTGTGCGTCTATCTCAGAGGGACAACTGTGCGTCTATCTCAGAGGGACAACTGTGCGTCTATCTCAGAGTGACAACTGCGTGTCTATCTCAGAGTGACAACCATGCGTCTATCTCAGAGTGACAACTGCGCGTCTATCTCAGAGTGACAACTGCGCGTCTCTCTCACAGTGACTCTCCGTTTAATGCTGTTTTGGTTTCTCATAATAAGCATTCCAAAGCCCCTTTCACAGCTTCCAGTGGGTGACCATGACAACTCTCAGTGATTGTTGTAAAAACCCACCTGGCTCACTAACGCCGTTTAGGGAAGGAAATCTGTCATCCTTACTTGGTCTGGGGTTAGACCTGCCCTGCTGTCCAATGCGAGATCGACTAGCTCAGAACCGATCAGGAATGGAAACTCCCCAGTGCTTTTGTTTAGTTTTATTGCCATGTGAGTTGGTGCCTTTACCTATTTGGAGTTCAGATACTTTAATGTTTGGCTAGACATGAAAATAAATGCTTACACCGCACGGGTTACAATGTCTTTTATGTCCTGTTTCCCTCACACCCAGGCCTGGGAGAGACTAGAGAAAGCGGAGCACGAGCGGGAGCTGGCCTTGCGAACCGAACTCATTCGACAGGAGAAACTCGAGCAGCTTGCTCACCGGTTCGATCGCAAAGCAGCCATGAGAGAGACCTGGCTGAGTGAGAATCAGCGCCTTGTTTCCCAGGCAAGTAGGGGGTGGATGCATTCCAAAGCCTGTAACTTTACACCAGCGCAGGGGAAGTGTTCCAGCAACAGGTGGGGCATTGTGTGCTACATGACCTCCACATTCAGGCATTGAGGCCAAGAACAATACCAGAATTTGTTGGGTCAAAGAAACACTTGGCCAGACAAATCTCTGCTTTTGACTGATCTCTGTCCCAGCTTCTGCCTTCTCATCTTGGCTTGTAACTTTGTTAAAACATCCGTCAAGTTGGTCCTGTTATACTATCTGATTCAGTATCCTTCCCGAGTCATTTTTTCTGTGCTTTGATTGAGAAATTCTGTGCGGCTTCCCGCCGTACTCTGTAACACCCAACTTGCGCCTCCTTGGATCACAGTAAATAATTTGCCTGATCAAATTTGGCAAATGCCGCCCCCCCCCGTAATCTGGGTAAACCTTCAACGAGATCAGTCACCCCCATGGATTACTTCCCCGAAAAATAAACAAGAGTCCTTAACCTTTCCTGTGAACTTTAAATTCCTGATACCCAGAGTTGTTGCGGCGAATTGTCCATGTTCCTCCCCCCCCCCCTCGAGGGGAGTAAAATCCTGGCTGCGACGTTTACACCGCAATTAGCCTCTGCCCAGCGGAGGAGCTCACTCCCGAATTCCACACACAATGACGCCACATGCATCGCTGATAAGAAGGACCCCCCCCCCCGCGCAAAAAAAAAGAAAATCCAAAATAGAAACTTGAGTACACGGGCGCCTCCGTCAGCATTTGAAAGCGATAACATGAATTGAACGGGGCTCACCGCTGGTTCCGATTCACTCACTGTTTTGTTTATATGAGACATCCGTACTACATTGCGGCATGGTATCGCAAGCAAAGTACTTCCTCTATTCTTCTTTAAATATTATGACTTACAATCAGCAGCTGTTTAGTAGGAGACTGCACATTAGCTGGCAGCACTTAAGAGAGTTGTTACTAAAGAGAGGAGCTCTGGCTGTGACCTGACACTTCTAGTTACACAGATCCTACAGATCTTCTCAACACGGCGCTGGTGGGTAAATCAGTTCCCACCAATATCCATAGAGGGCAGGAATTTCTGTGGGTCTCTTGGCATCAAAGAACAATACAGCACAGGAACAGGCCCTCCTCCAAGCCTGTACCGGTCATGATACCAACCTTTGCCAAAACCCTCAGCACTTTCCAGTGCCGTATCCCTCTATACCCATCCTATCCATGTGTTTGCATCAGGGGGAGGTATGTTGATGTTTCGGGTGCCATCCCTTGGTCAGAACAGGCCGCTGTTGGGCGACTCTGCACCTTTTGAGTCTTGCTGAAAAAGAAAAGCATGCTGTCGAAACTTTTCATCCGGACAGGTGCAGGAACGCCAAATTTCAAAGGGAGCAATAATTTAATTGGCACATAAATTGTTGATCCCTTTGAAATTTGGCATTCTTGCATTTGTCCTCATAAGTGCAAGCTGAAAAACTTCAACAGGATGGCTCAATATTTTGGTTTAAATTGATGTTTTTTTTCTCCTTTACGTTTTAAGGACAATTTTGGAATTGACCTGGCTGCGGTGGAGGCTGCCACGAGAAAGCACGAGGCCATCGAGACAGATATCAATGCCTACAATGAGCGCGTGCAGGCAGTGGTGGCTGTGGCCAAGGAGCTGGAGGCTGAGCGCTACTACGACATCAAACGCATCACGGTCAGGAAGGACAATGTCATCAGGCTGTGGGATTACCTGCGGGAGCTGCTCCACGCACGCCGTGAGCGGCTCATGAGGAACCTTGAGCTACAGAAGATGTTTCAGGAAATGCTGCACATCGTGGACTGGATGGAAGATATGAAGGTTGGTGGCGTCACACAGCTCTCGTTTTCTTTACTGCGCACTTCACGCGAGAGGACCTCCATAGTCGAGTCTGCTTTGCTGCAGGTTAGCGCACATCGCCACGGTCTCCGGCCACAGTAGGCTGCTCTCCCCTTTTGAGAGAGAGAGCGCTGGCTGGTGGTGATTTAACCTGAGCGTCACCACACCTCAAGCGAGGGGGCTAGGTGGAGGAGGTGGTGTCCTCAGCCGGTACGGGAATTGAACCCAAGTTGTTGCCGTTGCTCAGCATCACCCGCCAGCTCTGAGCTAACCGCCACGCCTCCCAGCCCCCCGGAGTTCATAGAATAGAATCATAGAATCCCTACAGTGCAGAAGGAGGCCATCGGCCCATCGGGTTTACACCGACCCTCTGAAAGAACACCCGAACCTCAACCCCACTCCCCGCAGTATCCCCGTAACCTACGGATCAATTTTAGCATGGCCAATCCACCTAACCTTTGGACTGTGGGAGGAAACCGGAGCACCCGGAGGAAACCGACACAGTCACGGGGAGAACGTGCAGACTCCGCACAGACAGTCACCCAAGGTCGGAATTGAACCCAGGTCCCTGGCGCTGTGAGACAGTGCTAACCACTGTGCCGCCAGATGAGAAGTGGAGGGAGACCGATATCCAGTCATTTGGGCATCGGTTATCATGCTGCTTATGCTACTGGGCTAATCATTAGGGACATGGGTTCAAATCCTACCACAGCAACTGGGGAATTTTTAAGTTCAATGAAATAAACTGGGAATAGAAGGCGAGGATAGGTAATGAAGACTGTGGAACTACTGGTTTGTTGTTTAAAAAAAAAAACATCTGGCTTGTTAAGGTCCTTCAGGGAAGGAAATCTGCCATCTGTACCTAGTCTGATCTATATGTGACTCGAAACCCATGGCAACGTGGCTGACCTTTAGCTGCCATCTGAAATGGCCCAAAAGGCCTCTCATTGTATTCTCGAGGACAACGAGGGTGGGCAGTAAAACACCGGCCTTTCCAGCAGTGCCCAAAGGAGGAGAAGTGCAATGTGCTCTGTCTCTCCCTCTGTCTCACTCCCTCTCCCTTTCCGCCTCGCTCCCTCTCCCTCTCTCCGCCCTGGAGAAAAGTCTCTGGCTATCCACTCTATCCATGCCTCTCATCACCTTGTACACCTCTATCAAGTCACCTCTCTTCCTTCTTCGCTCCAGTGAGAAAAGCCCTGGCTCCCTCAACTTTTCTTCATAAGACATGCCCTCCAGTCCAGGCAGCATCCTGGTAAATCTCCTCTGCACCCTCTCCAAAGCATCCACATCCTTCCGATAATGAGGTGACCAGAACTGGACACAATATTCCAAGTGTGGTCTAACCAGGGTTTTATAAAGCTGCAGCAAAACTGCGGCTCTGAAACTCAGCCCCCCTGTTAATGAAAGCCAACACACCATACGCCTTCTTCACAACCCTATCAACCTGGATGGCAACTTAGAGGGATCTATGTACGTGGACCCCAAGATCCCTCTTCCCCCAGATATGCTGATGGCCGAATTGGTTCAGTCTATTGGTGTCCTCGTGCATCAGTCGCTGAAAGTAAGCGCGCAGGTACAGCAGGCAGTAAAGAAGGTAAATGTTGGCCTTCATAATGAGAGGATTTGAGTTTAGGAATAGGGGTGTTTTTCTGCAATTATACAGGGCTTTGGTGAGGCCACACCTGGAGTATTGTGTGCAGTTTTGGTGTCCTTATCTGAGGAAGGATGTTCTTGCTATGGAGGGAGTGCAGCAAAGGTTGATTCTTGGGATGGCGGGACTGTCTTTTCTCTCTTTTTCTCTCTCTCTCCATTTTTTTCTCTCTTCCTCGCTCTCTCTCTCTCTCTCCCTCTGCCTCCATCACTCTTTATCTCTGTCACACTCCCTCTCTCTCTTTTTCTCTCTCTCTGTCTCTCTTTCTCTCTCTCCCTCCCTCTGACTCGCTCCCTCTCCTCCCTCTCTCTCGCTCCCTCTCTCTCTATCTCTCCCTCTCTCCCCCCCCTCTTTCTCTCTCCCCCCTCTATCTCTCTCCCTCTCTCTCTGTCTCGCTCCCTCTCTCTCTGTCTCGCTGTCTCTCTCTCTCTGTCTCTCTCTCTCTCTCTATCTCTCCCCCCCTTCTCTCTCCCTCTCTCTGTCTCGCTCCCTCTCTCTCTCTGTCTCACTCCCTCTCTCTCTCTCCGTGTCTCTCTCTGTGTCTGTCTCCCTCTCTCTCTATCTCTCTATCTCTCCATCTCTCCCTCTCTCCTGCTCTCTCTCTTTCCCTCTATCGCTCCCCCCTCTATCTCTCACTCTCGCTCTCTCTCTTGCTCTCTCTCTGTCTCGTTCCCTCTCTCTCCGTCTCTCTCTCTGTCTCGCTCCCTCTTTTTCTGTCTCGCTCCCTCTCTCCGTCTCTCTCTCTGTCTCTCTCTCTATCTCTCCCTCTCTCTCTCCCTCTCTATCGCTCCCCCCTCTATCTCTCTCTTCTCCCTCGCTCTCTGTCTCGCTCCCTCTGTCTCTGTCTTGTTCCCTCTCTCTCTCTGTCTCTGTCTCTCTCTGTCTCTCTTTCTCTCTCTGTCTCGTTCCCTCTCTCTGTCTCTCTCTCTCTGTCTCGCTCCCTCTCTTTCTCCATCTCTCTGTCTCTCTCTCTCTCTCTATATCTCTCTCTGTCTATCTCTCCCCCCTGTCAACCAAAGTTGCACTCAGAGAGCACAGGAGATCTAATAGAAACTTACAAGATAATGAATGGCTTAGATAGGGTGGACGTTGGGAAGTTGTTTCCATTAACAGGGGAGACTAGGACCCGGGGGCACAGCCTTAGAATAAAAGGGAGTCACTTTAGAACAGAGATGAGAAATTTCTTCAGCCAGAGAGTGGTGGGTCTGTGGAATTCATTGCCACAGAGGGCGGTGGAGGCCGGGACGTTGAGTGTCTTTAAGACAGAAGTTGATAAATTCTTGATTTCTCGAGGAATTAAGGGCTATGGAGAGAGAGCGGGTAAATGGAGTTGAAATCAGCCATGATTGAATGGTGGAGTGGACTCGATGGGCCGAATGGCCTTACTTCCACTCCTATGTCTTATGCTCTTATAGTATAAAACTGGTCCCCATCTATATTTTCCCTGCCCAGACTGCACAAGTTGAATTCTGCACATGGTTGGACATCATGGCTGGATTCTCCGCCGGTGGGATGCTCCGTTTTGCCGGCAGCCCGGGGGTTTCCCGACGGTGTGGGGCTGCCCCACAACGGGAAACCCCATTCACCGGCCGGTGTAACAGAGCATCCCGCTGGCGAGGTGAAATAGAAGTGTGGCGCATCGAGGCAGAGAATCCAGCCCCATATTCATGGATTCTGCCTTTGCAAAAGTAGGCTGTGCGTGTGTGCGAAAACCATGTTGACTGTCTAACACTGAGGTGATGTACAGATGGTTACAGCTCTGTCTGGTAGTGATCGAGATGCAAGTAGTTTGAGGCGATAAATTGGAGTTTATCAAGCTCATGAATTCTTCCAATCTCTGCCACTTCCTGACTGACGCCAGTAACATTGAGATTTGATACATAATAAATGGATTTTCATGTAATGTTTGGGCACCAACACACTTGGATGTGCCTACACTTCTTTCTGTCGGTACTTGTAAGGCTGTTGAAGTGCTCGTGTTGTCAGTACCGTGTTTGGAAATAACACAGCTGCAGGATGTTAGTAATGGTTACTCGCCTCACAACAATGATGCACCTGAATGTTTCTTTCAGAGTCGCCTGCAGTCACAAGACTACGGCAAACACCTGCACGGTGTTGAGGACCTGCTTCAGACTCACACGCTGGTGGAGGCCGATATCGCAGTCCAGGCGGAACGGGTTAAAACAGTCAACATGGGTGCTCAGAAATTCATCACCACTGAGGAAGGTAAGGCCAAAGTGTGCTTAGCATCTCGCGCCCCTCGGAAGTAGCACCATTTGCTTAGTGGGGTTAAAGTGGAACTATTTAATAATACTCTTGGCCGTGTAATTTTATTTCTATTCCTGTGAGGAGCCCAAAGCTAGCAGCAACCCAAACTGACACAATTAAAGTAGCAGTATGGGTATTTCCTGCTATAGTCTTGGGTGCTTCACTCCGTATATCAGCTGTTCGTAAGGTATAGGAGCAGAATTGGGCCATTTGGCCCATCGAGTCCGCTCCGCCATTCGATCATGGCGGATCTCATCCTGGCCTTAACTCCACCGTCCTGTCCGTTTTCCGTAACCCTTCACCCCGTCACCAATTAAAAATCTGTCTCACTGCTCCTTAACTTTACTCATTGGCCCAGCATCCGCCGCACTCTGTTCCCAAGAGTGAATCTCGAAGACATTGGTGGAATTCTCAGCATAATCTTGGTCAGCAGTACTGACTTAGTGACAGTGTTACAGCTGCATCAGTGTCTGTATAACTGAAATAGATGGGCCACACACAGTCTACAAGTCTCCTCTGCTACCACCCACCATTTTGGTGGTTGTAAGATCTACTTTTTTTTTTCATTTTTAAAAAGAATTTCCAATTAAGGGACAATTTAGCGTGGCCAACCCACCTACCCTGGGCTTTGGGGGTGAGAACCACGCAGATATGGGGAGAATGTGCAAGCTCCACACGGATAGTGACCCCGGGGCCGGGATCGAACCCGGGTCCTCGGCGCCGTGAGGCAGCAGTGTTGACCACCGTGCCGCCCCACCAGCCATGATCATATTGAATGGCGGAGCAGGCTCAAGGGGCCGAATGGCCTACTCCTTCTTACATTCTCGTCCTCATAGTCGGAACGGCACTGCCACTAATTGTTCATTGGGGAAACTGTAGGTGGAGCGCCACGAGTGGGAAAACGGGTCATTCACATTTCTCTTCTTAAATAAAGCTCATGATCTTTATTATTATTGTCACAAGTAGGCTTACATTAACACTGCAACGAAGTTAAATGGCATTTGTAGTAGTAACACTCTGCTTTCCCACTAGGTTACAAACCGTGCGACCCTCAGATCGTCCAAGACCGCGTCACACACCTGGATCTCAGTTATCAGGAGCTGTGCAAGCTTTCAGCGGAACGTCGCGCGAAGCTCGAGGAGTCCCGGCGCCTTTGGAAGTTCTTCTGGGAGATGGGCGAAGAGGAGTCCTGGATCCGGGAGAAGGAGCAGATCATGTCGTCGGAAGACTACGGAAAGGATCTGACCAGCGTCATGCTGCTGATCAGCAAGCACAATTCCTTCAAGGATGAGATGAGCGGCCGCAGTGGCCCCCTGCAGCAGACAATAAGGGAGGGAGAAGGCCTCATCGAAGAGGGGCACTTTGGAGCCAGTGAAGTCGCGGAGAAAATTGAGGATATTCGTGGTCTGTGGGCGCACCTGGAAGAGTTGGCAGCCCTGCGGGAGCAGAGGCTGAATGAGATCTCCAACCTGTACCAATTCCAGGCCGACGCCAACGACATTGATGCTTGGATTCTGGACACGCTGCGCCTCGCGAGCAGCAGTGACGTGGGGCACGATGAGTACTCCACGCAGACGCTGGCCAAAAAGCACAAGGACATGGAGGAGGAAATCCACAATCACAGGCCTACCATCGACGCCTTGCACGAGCAAGCCCGAAGCTTGCCGACCAACTTTGCCCAGTCTCCGGAGGCGGATGGCAGGCTGCCTGACATTGAGCAGAGGTACGCAGAGCTGGCAGACCTGGCCCAGCAGCGGAGGCAGACCCTGCAGGACGCACTGGCGCTTTACAAGATGTTCAGTGAAGCGGACGCCTGCACGCTCTGGATTGACGAAAAGGAGCAGTGGCTGAACACCATGGAGATCCCCGAGAAACTCGAGGACTTGGAGGTAGTTCAGCACAGGTACGGCAGTAAATCTATCTTTAAAGCTAAGTTAATAAATTCAATGGCTTTATTCACCTGACTCGTGTTTTATACGCGTTCAAACATAGACTAATCTCCGAGTTAAATATCTTCCATTCTTGCTGCTCACTGTTTCAGTGATAATTTGAAATGATTAACCTCTTCATCAGTGACAGCCCAGTTATTTTGCCTGTTGCCTCACTCTGAATCCCATGTCATTATAAATGTTTCTATCAAATCCCATCCTGGCCTGCTGTGCTCCAATGGAAATAGTCTGTTGGGCCGTTTTGCTGCGGAAGGGACAATAACACCCGCGGGACCATCAAGTGAAGTTTCAGTACGATAACGCTGGGGAATGCGAGGCTATAGGAGGAAATTTGGGACAAGTTGAGGAAAAAACTGGAGCCGAGATGGCGAAAGCGAGATTTAATTTGTAGAAGGCCAGAGCAGTCTCTTCCCGCGACATCCTGACCAGTGTTTACCCAACACCACTGCAGGGAGAGGTAGTGGCGCACTGGTATTGTCGCTGGACTAATAATCCAGAGACCCGTGGTAATGCTCAGGGACCCAGGTTTCAGTCCACCACGGCAGGTGCAGCTCCTGCATCGCCTTCCTCTGCTGACAGAACTCTCCCCTGATAAAGACCATCAACTGTTCCATCTGGGGCCTTCCTCATTGCACTGATCCTTCCTTTTCCGCCATCTTGGTTTACAATAGCTGATGCGCCACAGGTCTCTTCCAACTCCTTGGCCAGGTCTCTCACCTTCTTCGACCGGGTTTGGTAACCAGCAGACATAGCACTACCCGGGGGGAACTTCTCCGACCTTCAACTAGACTTTTCTGTCGAAGATACACTCGATTTCGAGTAAAGAGCTCTTTTCTGCGCCTTCAAGCGATAGCTGCCTTGTGTGCGCGACCACTCACACCATGGCCGCCATCGGAAGTTGTACTCTCTTACTCTCGCCCTCCTTCTCTTGGTCTCCCTCTCTAACTCCTCCCACAGTCCAAAGATGTGCAGGTTAGGTGAATTGGCCAATGATAAATTGCCCTTAATGTCCAAAATTGCCCTTGGTGTTGGGTGGAGGTGTTGAGTTTGGGTAGGGTGCTCTTTCCAGGAGCCGGTGCAGACTCAAAGGGCCGAATGGCCTCCTTCTGCACTGTAAATTCAATGATAATCTATGATTAATCTAGGACAAAGGTTTGGCACAACATCGTGGGCCGAAGGGCCTGTTCTGTGCTGTATTTTCTATGTTCTATGTTCTATGTTCTAACTCTCGTGCTCCCTTTCTCGCTCTTGCGCTCCCGCCTTGCTCCCGTGTTCGCTCTTGGGGTATCTCTCGTGCTCTTGCTCTCACGCTCTCTCTCGCTCTCGTGCTCTCCCTCGCTCTCTCTCTTGGTCTCTCTCTTGCTCTCTCTCGTGCTCTCTCTTGCTCTCTCTCGTGCTCCCTCTTGCTCGCTCTCATGCTCTCGTGCTCTCTCTCACGCTCTTGTGCTCTCTCTCGTTCTCGTGCTCGCTCTCGTGCTCTCTCTCTCGCTCTCGTGCTCTCTCTCTCGCTCTCATCCTCTCTCTCTCGCTCTCATCCTCTCTCACGTTCTCTCTCGCTCTCATGCCCACTCGCTCTCATGCTCTCTCACGTTCTCTCTCGCTCTCGTGCTCTCTCTCGCTATCATGCTCTCGCTAGTTTAGCACACTAGGCTAAATCGCTGGCTTTTAAAGCAGACCAAGGCAGGCCAGCAGCACGGTTCAATTCCCGTAACAGTCTCCCCGAACAGGCGCCGGAATGTGGCGACGAGGGGCTTTTCACAGTAACTTCATTTGAAGCCTACTTGTGACAATAAGCGATTTTCATTTCATTTCATTTCATGCTCTCTCTCTCTCTCATGCTCTCACACGTTCTCTCGCTCTCGTGCTGTCCCTCGCTCTCATGCTCTCTCTCGCTCTCATGCTCTCTTTCACTCATGTTCTCTCTCGCTCTCGTGCTCTCTTTCACTCTCATGCTCTCTCGCTCTCGTGCTCTCTCTCGCTCTCATGCTGTCTCGTGTTCTCTCTCGCTCTTGTGCTTTGTCATTCTCATTCTCTCTCGTGCTCTCTCTCGCTCTCACTCTCCACTTTTTAGATGCTCCTCAAAACCCACCCCTTTTGGGTGAGCAAAGTCCACCTGTCACAATATAGACAGTGTTATGACAGTAAAAGCATGATACCACTAGATCTGTAAGTTATCCTTCTCCTAAGCGACTGTGTGAGTTGAATTAACTTGCATGATCTTGAATACATTTTGCTTTAATGCTAGGTTCGAAACACTGGAGCCAGAGATGAACAGCCAGTCCTCCCGAATTGCAGCAGTCAACCAAGTTGCCAGTCAGTTACTAAGCAGCGAACACCGCAACAAAGGTGAAGTGACCGGGATGAAAGACCAGCTGAATAGCAGGTTAGACACGAAACAGTGATGCAGATACTGCTCATCTTTCAACAGCCTGGCTGAGGACGGTGGACATCCCCACTGGAAACAAACCAACAAGTTACCTGTCAATTTTAATATGAATAGACACAAGTTATTTATGTACTGCCTTTGCCACAGGTCCTGTTATTTTCCTGGTTATTGGCTGAAATCTTCATCTGTTATTTTAACGTAGCCGCCAATTAACTGCGTGCCGGTATACCTCTCCTGCCCTCCTCCTCTTGTTATGCGCTGCTTTTAAACCTTCACTTGACACACAGATTTTAGGAAAATGCCTCGGCGAAGTTATTGTGGCAGTGGGATACTCAAGAGCTTTAGGACTGTGTCAGTATTTACATGGGGGTCACTGGGAGTGTGTTTCTATTTACCGGAGGATCCTGGGAAGCGTGTCAGCATTTACGGGGTGGGGGGGGGGTTCCCCAGGGAGTGTGTCGGTATTTAGAGGAAGACCCCAGGGAGTATGTTAATATTTACAGGAGGTCCTCGGGAGTGTGTCAGTATTTACAGGAGGTCCTCGGGAGTGTGTCAGTATTTACAGGAGGTCCCCGGGGAGTGTGTCAGTATTTACAGGAGGTCCTCGGGGAGTGTGTCAGTATTTACAAGGGGTCCCCGGGGAGTGTGTCAGTATTTACAGGAGGTCTCCGGGGAGTGTGTCTGTATTTACACAGGGTGCCGGGGAGTGTGCCAGTATTTACAAGGGGTCCCCGGGGAGTATGCCAGCATTTACAGGGGGTACTCGGGGAGTGTGTCAGTATTTACAGGGGGTCCAGGGGAGTGTGCCAGTATTTACAGGGGGTCCCCGGGGAGTATGCCAGCAGTTACAGGGGGTACTCGGGGAGTGTGACAGTATTTACAGGGGGTCCCGGGGAGTGTGCCAGTATTTACAGGGGGTCCCCGGGGAGTGTGTCAGTATTTACAGGGGGTCCCCGGGGAGTGTGTCAGTATTTACAGAAGGTCCTCGGGGAGTGTGTCAGTATTCACAGGGGGTCCCCGGGGAGTGTGTCAGTATTTACAGGGGGTCCCCGGGGAGTGTGTCAGTATTTACAGAAGGTCCTCGGGGAGTGTGTCAGTATTCACAGGGGGTCTCTGGGGTGTGTCAGTATTTACAGGAGGTCCAGGGGAGTGTGTCAGTATTTACAGGGGGTCCCTGGGAGTGTGTCAGTATTTACAGGGGGGATCCCCGGGGTTTGTGCCAGTATTTACAGGGGATCCCCGGGGAGTATGTCAGTATTTACAGGGAGGTCTCCGGGGAGTGTGTCAGTATTTACAGGGTGTCCCCAGGGAGTGTGTCGGTATTTACAGGGGGTCCCCGGGGAGCGTGTCAGTATTTACAGGGGGTCCCGTGGAGTGTGCCAGTATTCACAGGGGGACCCTGGGAGTGTGTCAGTATTTACAGGAGGTCCCGGGGAGTGTGTCAGTATTTACAGTGGGTCCCCGGGGAGAGTGTTAGTATTCACAGGGGGACCCTGGGAGTGTGTCAGTATTTACAGCGGTCCCTGGGAGTGTGTCAGTATTTACAGGGGGTCCCCGGGGAGAGTGTCAGTATTTACAGGGGGCCCCTGGGAATGTGTCAGTATTCACAGGGGGTACCCGGGGAGTGTGTCAGTATTTACAGGGGGTCCCCGGGGAGTATGTCCGTATTTACATGGGGTCCCGGGGAGTGTGTCAGTATTTACAGGGGTCCCGAGGAGTGTGTCAGTATTTATGGGGGTCCCTGGGACTGTGTCAGTATTTACAGGGGGTCCCTGGGAGTATGTCCGTATTTACAGGGGTCCCTGGGAGTGTGTCAGTATTTATAGGGGTCCCGAGGAGTGTGTCAGTATTTACGGGGGTCCCTGGGAGTGTGTCAGTATTTACAGGGGGTCCCTGGGAGTATGTCCGTATTTACAGGGGTCCCGGGGAGTGTGTCAGTATTTACAGGGGGTCCTGTGGTGTGTCAGTATTTACAGGGGTCCCTGGGAGTGTGTCAGTATTCATAGGGGGTCCCCAGGGAGAGTGTCAGTATTTACAGGGAGTCCCCGGGGAGTGTGTCAGTATTTACAGGGAGTCCCCGGGGAGTTTGTCAGTATTTATAGGTGGTCTCTGGGAGTGTGTCAGTATTCACGGGGTACCCGGGGAGTGTGTCAGTATTTACAGGGGGTCCCGGGGAGTATGTCCGTATTTACAGGTGTCCCGAGGAGTGTGTCAGTATTTACAGGGGTCCCTGGGAGTGTGTCAGTATTCACAGGGGGTACCCGGGGAGTGTGTCAGTATTTACAGGGGGTCCCCGGGGAGTGTGTCCGTATTTACAGGGAGTCCCCGGGGAGTTTGTCAGTATTCACAGGTGGTCCCTGGGAGTGTGTCAGTATTCACAGGGGGTACCCGGGGAGTGTGTCAGTATTTACAGGGGGTCCCCGGGGAGTGTGTCCGTATTTACAGGTGTCCCGAGGAGTGTGTCAGTATTTACAGGGGTCCCTGGGAGTGTGTCAGTATTTACAGGGAGTCCCCGGGGAGTGTGTCAGTATTTACAGGGAGTCCCCGGGGAGTTTGTCAGTATTTACAGGTGGTCCCTGGGAGTGTGTCAGTATTCACGGGGTACCCGGGGAGTGTGTCAGTATTTACAGGGGGTCCCCGGGGAGTATGTCCGTATTTACAGGTGTCCCGAGGAGTGTGTCAGTATTTACAGGGGTCCCTGGGAGTGTGTCAGTATTTATAGGGGGTCCCCGGGGAGTGTGTCAGTATTTACAGGGAGTCCCCGGGGAGTGTGTCAGTATTTACAGGGAGTCCCCGGGGAGTTTGTCAGTATTTACAGGTGGTCCCTGGGAGTGTGTCAGTATTCACGTGGTACCCGGGGAGTGTGTCAGTATTTAAAGGGGGTCCCCGGGGAGTATGTCCGTATTTACAGGTGTCCCGAGGAGTGTGTCAGTATTTACAGGGGTCCCTGGGAGTGTGTCAGTATTCACAGGGGGTACCCGGGGAGTGTGTCAGTATTTACAGGGGGTCCCCGGGGAGTGTGTCCGTATTTACAGGGAGTCCCCGGGGAGTTTGTCAGTATTTACAGGTGGTCCCTGGGAGTGTGTCAGTATTCACAGGGGGTACCCGGGGAGTGTGTCAGTATTTACAGGGGGTCCCCGGGGAGTGTGTCCGTATTTACAGGTGTCCCGAGGAGTGTGTCAGTATTTACAGGGGTCCCTGGGAGTGTGTCAGTATTTATAGGGGGTACCCGGGGAGTGTGTCAGTATTTACAGGGGGTCCCCGGGGAGTGTGTCCGTATTTACAGGGAGTCCCCGGGGAGTTTGTCAGTATTTACAGGTGGTCCCTGGGAGTGTGTCAGTATTCACAGGGGGTACCCGGGGAGTGTGTCAGTATTTACAGGGGGTCCCCGGGAATGTGTCCGTATTTACAGGTGTCCCGAGGAGTGTGTCAGTATTTACAGGGGTCCCTGGGAGTGTGTCAGTATTTATAGGGGGTCCCCGGGGAGTGTGTCAGTATTTACAGGGAGTCCCCGGGGAGTGTGTCAGTATTTACAGGGAGTCCCCGGGGAGTTTGTCAGTATTTACAGGTGGTCCCTGGGAGTGTGTCAGTATTCACGGGGTACCCGGGGAGTGTGTCAGCATTTACAGGGGGTCCCCGGGGAGTATGTCCATATTTACAGGTGTCCCGAGGAGTGTGTCAGTATTTACAGGGGTCCCTGGGAGTGTGTCAGTATTCACAGGGGGTACCCGGGGAGTGTGTCAGTATTTACAGGGGGTCCCCGGGGAGTGTGTCCGTATTTACAGGGAGTCCCCGGGGAGTTTGTCAGTATTTACAGGTGGTCCCTGGGAGTGTGTCAGTATTCACAGGGGGTACCCGGGGAGTGTGTCAGTATTTACAGGGGGTCCCCGGGGAGTGTGTCCGTATTTACAGGTGTCCCGAGGAGTGTGTCAGTATTTACAGGGGTCCCTGGGAGTGTGTCAGTATTCACAGGGGGTACCCGGGGAGTGTGTCAGTATTTACAGGGGGTCCCCGGGGAGTGTGTCAGTATTTACAGGGGTCCCGGGGAGTGTGTCAGTATTTACAGGGGTCCCGAGGAGTGTGTCAGTATTTACAGGGGTCCCTGGGAGTGAGTCTCTATTTACAGGGGTCCCTGGGAGTATGTCAGTATTTACATGGGTTTTCAGGGAGTGTGTCAGTATTTACAGGGGGTCCCGTGCAGTGTGTCAGCATTTACAGGGGGTCCCTGGGAGTGTGTCAGTATTTACAGGGGTCCCAGGGAGTGTGTCAGTAATTACAGGGGGTCTCTGGGGAGTGTGTCAGTATTTACAGTGGGTCTCCAGGGAGTGTGTCTGTATTTATAGGGGGTCCCGTGGAGTGTGTCAGTATTTACAGGGGGTCCCCGGGGAGTGTGTCAGTATTTACAAGGGGTCCCTGGGAGTGTGTCAGTATTTACAGGGGGTCTCCGGGGAGTGTGTCAGTATTTACAGGGGGTCCCTGGGAGTGTGTCAGTATTTACAGGGGTCCCTGGGAGTGTGTCAGTATTTACAGGGGGTCTCTGGGGAGTGTGTCAGTATTTACAGGGGTCCCTGGAAGTGTGTCAGTATTTACAGGGGTCCCTGGGAGCGTGTCAGTATTTACAGGGGTCCCTGGGAGTGTGTCAGTATTTACAGGGGGTCCCTGGGAGTGTGTCAGTATTTACAGGGTGTCCCTGGGAGTGTGTCAGTATTTACAGGGGTCCCTGGGAGTGTGTCAGTATTTACAGGGGGTCCCTGGGAGTGTGTCAGTATTTACAGGGGGTCCCTGGGAGTGTGTCAGTATTTACAGGGGGTCCCTGGGAGTGTGTAAGTATTTACAAAGGGTTTCTTGGGAATGGGTTATTATTTGCAGAAAGGATCCAAGAGTGTTAATATTTACAGAATGTCCCCAGTGGTGTGCTACTATTTACAAAAGGGTTCCGGAGGAAGTATCAATTTTAGAAAATTGTGCCCTGGTGGGGAACCACTCATATTCGGAAGCCACAGGTCTGGCTCCCTTATTTTCTGTCCATTGACAGGCTTCTTGGGTCGATCAGCCCATACATTGAGGGAACATATTTGTACTTGGCCCGATCGTGCTAATCTGACTTTAAGACCAATATAGAAAACTCGGATTGATTCTGAATTTCCTGTTTCAGCTGGGATCAGTTCCGAGGCCTTGCAGATCAGAAGAAGGAAGCACTGAGCTCCGCTCTCAGCATTCAGAATTACCACCTCGAGTGTAACGAGACCAAATCGTGGATTAAAGAGAAGACCAAAGTTATCGAGTCCACCCAGAGTCTGGGGAACGATCTGGCCGGGGTCATGGCGCTTCAGCGCAAGTTGACTGGCATGGAACGGGACCTGGAGGCCATCCAGGGCAAACTGGACGACCTGCGGAAAGAGGCGGAGAAGCTGGCCTCGGAACACCCGGAGCAGGCCGAAGCCATCCTGGCCAGGCTTTCGGAAATCAACGGCGTCTGGGAGGACATGAAGGACACCATGAAGAAACGGGAGGAGTCGCTGGGGGAGGCCAGCAAGCTGCAAGGGTTCCTGCGAGACCTGGACGACTTCCAGTCGTGGCTGTCGCGCACGCAGACCGCTATCGCTTCGGAGGACATGGCCACGTCGCTGAGCGACGCAGAGAAGCTCCTTACCCAGCACGAGAATATCAAGAACGAGATTGATAACTACAAGAACGACTATGAAAGGATGCGCAACGTGGGGGAGGAGGTGACCCAAGACCAGACGGACGCCCAGTACATGTTCCTGCACCAGAGGCTTCAGGCTCTCGATACAGGTTGGAATGAGCTGAGCCAGATGTGGGAGAACAGGCATGACCTCCTGGCCCAGGTGTACGGGTATCAGATCTTCCTGCGTGATGTCAAACAAGCGGAAGGGTTCCTTAATAATCAGGTACAGCCGTGATTGATTAACTTGTACAGTTGCATGATGGAGGTCTGTTATCGGTAGGGTGATAGCCATTTCGATGGACGAAAACAGGGAGGAACTTTCCACTGGCAGGACACCAGAGGGTACAGATTTAAGATTATTGACCAAAAAACTCTGAGGGAAAGGGGATTAAATAATTGCCTTACTCAGCAAGTTGCTGCAATCTGGAATGCACGGTCGAAAGGGGCAATGGTAGCAGGCTCACTAGCTTATGGGTGGCACGGCAGCACAGTGGTTAGCACTGTTGCTTCACAGCTCCAGGGGTCCCAGGTTCGATTCCCGGCTTGGGTCACTGTCTGCGGAGTTTGCATGTTCTCCCCGTGTCTGTGTGGGTTTCCTCCGGGTGCCCCGGTTTCCTCCCATGAATACCGAAAGACGTGCTTGTTAGGTGAATTGGACATTCTGAATTCTCCCTCTGTGTACCCGAACAGGCGCCGGAATGTGGCGACGAGGGGATTTTCACAGTAACTTCATTGCAGTGTTAATGTAAGCCTACTTGTGACACTAAAGATTATTATTATAGCAACTTGCAAAAGAAAATTGAAGATATACTTAAAAAGGGAAAAAGTTGCATGGGTATGGGTGAAGAGCAGGGAATTAATTAGGTAGCTACTCCAGAGACCCAGCACCAACAAGAGATGCCCACTATTAATTAACCTGCGCCTGAAATTATACCCAGGTAAGATGAGGAGCTGGAGGGGCTGTGATGTTTCACTGTGTGAATAATAGGAGAGATGCAGGAGGTCTGGGTAGCCCTGACTTCCGGAGGAAGAAACAAATTGGCAGTTCCGTCCGCTCTGTTCCTCATGCGCTGTCTCCTTCTTATTTCAGGAGTACATGCTTTCACACACAGAGATGCCTGGCACCCTGGAGACGGCAGAGGCTGCCATCAAGAAACATGAGGACATTGAGACCACCATGGATGCCAACGAGGAGAAGATCAACAGCGTGGTGGATTCGGGCAAAAAACTCATGAACGAGGGGAATGTTTACGCTGACAAAATCAAGGAGAAAGTGGACTCCATTGACGAACGGTTGGTTTGCCGCCATTCCTTATTGCCATAATTATCTAAGACTGCGCCAATTTGTTTTCAAAAAGTATCCTTAATTAAATTTTGAAGATACATTCCAAAAGAATTCACATTGAATATTACAGCAAACACAGCCAAATTTAGCTTTTCGCTGTACAGCATGTTGAACTGAGGTGTTTCAACGCAATAGCAATACACGTGATATTTACCATATACGTTCCATGTAAACATACGTAGACCAAGAGGTTCTACACAGTTTCCAGCCCGTTGGTGCATTACGGCAGGCAGGCCTTTAGACTGTGGCCTTTCCCCATTGCGGGTAATTTAAACAGCCCTGATTTTTCCTCTAACCATCTGTCCCATAAACAGAAAGGTAATTTTTGATTTGCTTTCCATCCTTTATAAGCGATCGTGTATTTCCCAACTCCTTGGTTTTGATTTGCTCCAATTTCTATTAACCCCACAGCAAACTTGTGATAGGATGAACTCACAGGGTTAGTTTATTTGCGCATACTCAAACGCGGGAGGAGTGCAGCGACATTCCCTCATTTTCACTCCTACAGTAAAAGAGGGAGAGAGCGGAAAAAAAAGATTGACAGAGCGAAACTTTTGTTTAAACTCATTATCTATTCCTGCAATTGTTGCTCCAATAGGGATGAGGCGCAACGTAACAGCCAGGGCAATCGAACAAAATTCGCTCACTCACTGACTGTTTCTGCCCGAAATAATCACTCTTTTTAACCAGTAACTTTGAAACAGACATTATTGTAAACAGCTACAATTTCTCTTGATTTGAAACATGTACTCTCTCCTTTTTGAGTGCGTAATCTGTTACAGACACTTGGAAGGAGCGCTGTCTTGGCAAAGGTTACTGAATCACTAAAAGGGAGACCCAGCCTGCCTGTTCAGGTGGGCGATAATGACGCTGTGGCACATTCTGAAGTTGAACGGGGTGCTCTCACAGGGTGATATTCCACCCAAGGCAGCAGTGAGAAAAACAGTTTAACTCATTATTTTCCGTCTCACTGTTTGCAGAATGCTGCTGCCGCGGACTGCTGCTGGTTCTGTCGACACAAAAGTTACTCTTCTCAAATAAACTTTATTGTGTGAATCAATACGAGACTTTTTGACTACGTGGCGAAAGGGTTTGCTATCTGTACATCTCTTTGCACTGGTAGAAACCTTTTTGCAGATCGATTGAAATAGAAATGATTTGCCCCAGTGCCGGTGACCCTTCTCTAATAATTGTAGAGTTGGAGAACTGTGATTCCCGTGTGCACTGCAGGTTTTCTTCCTGTCGATTCAAGTTTAAACTTACCTTCAAATGTTAACGATTTCAGGCATGGAAGGAACCGCAAAGCTGCCGGTGACCTGGCCAGCCGGCTCAAGGATAATCTGGAGTTGCAGAAATTCCTTCAAGATTGCCAGGAGGTAACTTTTTATATATATGTATATTTGTTCGAGTTTTATCATATCATTTGTGCAGATAAAATCAACAAACTTTCGAAACAAAAACTGGTACAGTCCAGAACAATTATTTCTGCAAACATAAGAACGGCAAGGATGATTTCAGAACTTGGAGGAATATCTTGGAGGGATCCTGCAGTGAGGCATTATAGGTAGAGCTCACGAATAGGAAGGGTGCAATCACAATTTTGGGGTTGTACTGTAGGACTCCCAATAGCCAGCGGGATGCAGAGAAACAGATATGTAGTCAGATTCTGGAATGATGTGAAAACAGCAGGGTTGTTGTGGTGGGTGATTTTAATTTCCCCCACATTGACTGGGACTCCCTTAGTGCTCGAGGTTCGGAGGGAGAGCAATTTGTTCGGTGTGACAGTGAGCGTTTTTTGAAAAAGTGTGTTGATAGTCCAACCAGGGAGGGGGCCGTACTGCACCTAGTGTTGGGGAATGAGCCCGTCCAGGTGACTAAAGCTTCAGTCGGGGAACATTTTGGGAATAGTGAGCATAATTCCGTACGGTTTTGAATACTGCTGATAAGGACAAGAGTGTTCCTCGAGTGAGGGTGCTACATTGGGGGAAAGCCAACGACAATTCGGCAAGAGTTGGAGAATGTGGATTGGGAGCAGCTGTTTGAGGGTAAATCCACATTTGATATGTGGGATTCTTTTAAAGACCAGTTGATTAGAGTGCAGGACAGGCATGTCCCTGCGAAATGGAGGACAGAACTGGCAGGATCGTGGAACCGTGGATGACAATGGAAAGTGTAAGACTAGTCAAAAAGAAAAAGGAAGCATACATAAGGTCTAGGCAACTAAAAACAGACAAAGTTTTTGAAGAATATAGGGAAAGTAGGGACTAACTCAAATGGGGAGTTAGGACGGCTAAAAATGGCACGAAATGTCATTGGCAAGCCGGATCAAGGAAAATCCCAAGACCTTTTATACATATATAAGGAGCAAGAGGGTAGCCAGGGAAAGAGTAGGCCCACTCAAGGACAGGGGGAAGTGATCCGTGGAGTCAGAGGAAGTGAGTGAGATCCTTAATGAGCATTTTGCATCGGTATTCACCAAGGAGAGGGACATGACGGATGTTGTTAGGGATGGGTGTGTGAATACTCTAGGACACTCAGCATAATGAAGGAGGAAGTGTTAAAACGCATTAAGGTAGACAAGACAATAGCTGGGGCCTTAACAGATATCTTTGCATCATCTTTGACCACAGGTGATGTTCCAGAGGACTGGCACATAGCCAATGTTGTCCCATTGTTTAAGAAGGGAAGCAGGGATAATCCAGGTAATTATAGGCTGGTGAGCCTGATGTCAGTGGTGAGGAAGCTGCTGGAGAAGATACTGAGGGACAGGATTTATTCACATTTGGAAGCAAATGGACTTATCACTGATAGGCAACGTGGCTTTGTGCGGGGAAGGTCATGTCTTACCAACGTGATAGAGTTTTCTGAGGAGTTGGCAAAATTAATTGATGAGGGAAAGGCTGTGGATGTCATCTACATGGACTTTAGTAAGGCGTTTGACAAGGTCCTTCATGGCAGACAGGTACAAAGGAAAGTAACATGGGATTCGGGGTATGTGAGCTAGATGGATAAAGAAATGGCTTGGCAACAGGAGGCAGAGAGTAGCAGTGGAAGGGAGATTTTCAGAATGGAGAACTGTAACTAGTGGTATTCTCACATGGGGTGGCTCCCGTCAGGGTACTTTGTCTTTGGCCCTTTTTGCCCACTTTCTGGGTGATTTATTTGGAGGAACTTGGTGGAGTTGGACGGAATAAGATCCCCTCGGACGAATAATGTCCGGTAAATATAACGCAAGGGATCCTCGTCAGACTCAGCTGCTCCTCCAGCCTCAGCGGGATTGTCTCCCTGGAGACACAGATGGCGTTCTTGGCTGAGGAGTGCTGAAGGCCAAGGTTGACGATCTGGAGAAACGCTCAAGACACCAAAACTTTAGATTTGTTAGGCTGCCGGAGGGCCTGGAAGGCTTAGGCTCCACCGACTATATGAGCAAGATGTTTAGAAAGTTGGTGTGGGAGGGGGTCTTTTCGACCCCCTCCTGGCCCAGGCCCATCGGTCACTGAGGCAGAAGCCCAAATCTGGGGAGCCGCCATGGGGTGGTCATAGTCAGGTTTCATCGATACCAGGATAAGGAGCGGGTCCTGAGGTGGGCGAAGGACCATTGAGACTGGAGATGGGAAGGCCATTCCATCAGAATACACCAAGATGTTGGGGCAGAGCTGACAAGAGGGCCAAGTCCTCGCTGTACAAAAGCAAAGTCATGCTTGGTGTGCTATACCCCGCTCGTCTTCGGGTGACTTTCAAGGGCAGAGACTATTACTTTGATGCGCCGGAGGATGCGAATGAGTTTGTCAAGAAGCACGGACTGGGGGTGAACTAAAATGATTCAGGACGACGGAGTTTGTTGATAATTCATTAAGTTAATCTGTATTTTTGTTGTCGGATATTTGTAATGTGGGGGAGGGCTTGGGGTTGTGACTGGGGTTGTTGGTGGGTGTTTATTCTGGGTGAAGTTGGGGTTTGTATATTGTACTGTTGGAGTTTTTTTTGGCGGGGAGAGGAGTTGGGTGTTGATTTTCCTCTATCGTTCTGTGTTAAAGTTTGATATGGACAGGGGGGGGCTGATCGCTGATATACTGTGTGGTTAGTTTTTTAAAAAGTAAATTTAGGGTGCCCAATTATTATTTTTTTCCAATTAAGGGGCAATTTAGCGTGGCCAATTCGCCACACCTGCACGTATTTGGGTTGTGGAGTGAAACCCAGGTAGACACGGGGAGAATGTGCAAACTTGGACAGTGACCCGGGGCCGGGATCAAACCCGGGTTCTTGGCGCCACAATCCCAGTGCTAACCACGGCACCGCTGTGCCGCCCTACTGTTTGGTTAGTTGAGCAAGAGGTGTCTTAGCTTGTTACCACTTGTTTTTTGAAGGGAATGAGCTTAGGCTTTTTGTTTCTGCTCTGTTTGGGTTTGGTGACAGGGAAGGGGTTGGGTGGCTTTTGTTGGTTGTTTGTTTGGTTCTGAGGGTGGGGTGGGGCTGGGAGGGGGATGGGGGGGTGAGGAGTAGACTGCTGACGGTGACAGTCCCTTTGTTTTTGGACTGGCTTGATGGGGGACGTGGCGGCCATCTTGGGAGGGCTCGGAGCTGGTGCAGGTTGGGGCTACTGTTGGATTGCCTCACAAGGTGTAGACGTGGCTGATTCTGGGTGGGGAATCCCGCGGGCAGGGGCACGCTACCGACAGATTCTGGCCTTGGAACACGGCAGGTACAGGAATTGCACCATGAGTTCCGTGATAGGAGTACTTTGCGGTCTTCGTGAACAAATGGGAATTGTCCAAATGGTACACTTGACCTGAATCTATCTATAAACATTGGAGATTGTTCCAGTGATTTTAAAAAAGGAATTGGACGTACTTAAAAAGGAAAGCTTTGCAGGGCAGTGGAGGAAGAGCAGGGGTGTGGGAATGATTGGTGACCAGCACAAACAGGTTAGGGCTGAGTGGTTGCCTTCTATCCCAGATGGTCTAGACTGCAATTTGCCAGGTCAGAGGTCTGGAGGCATGATGCAGCAGCCCCTGGCATTCAGGAATCAGACAACGCGGATGGGACCATACTCTCGCACTGCCACCGGCATCGCTGAAAATCCCTCACGAGAGTGAAAAGAGATGGTAACAGATTAGGTGAACCATCCTGCGCCGAGCCCCCTGGGATCTCTGTGCTGCATGCAGTAGTTGCGTTTGCTGCTGAATATCACAGCGCAAGCTGGGAAAAAACCGGCAATTTCAGCTGCTCAACCAAAATCGCACATCGTCTCTTTATTCATGACAAGACCTGCCCTTGTGCATCTCCTAGTGGCCCTTTACAGAAGAGCAGCGACAGATTCCTTGGAAGGCAATATCAAAAGAAAGCCTGACGTAAACATTTATAAATATTTAAATAGTACTCCTGGTTATAGGCCGTATAAAAGTCACTTTCTAAAAATACCACACAGATGCGCGCACATTAAAGGAGTAAATCACTTTATGTTGGCTTGATGTAGTTCTCCGTCAACATAAAGTCTGGCATTAAATGGCAGATGCGTAACTAATGCTGCATAGCGAAGTGTAAATGGGAATGCTATTAAGGTGAGGGCCCCAGATAGGAGGATTTGGTGGTATCCACTGCTAGTGGTGCAGGGGGCGAGGACCAGGTTTCAGTAAAGTGGCACATGAAAATTTCATACCGTGACCGCTTTTATCGTGGGATTTACAGTGCAGAAGGAAACCATTCGGCCCAGAGTTGTGAAAATCACCCAGTGGTTGAATTGCATATCGTGTCCAAAGAGAGAGTAATGTGTAGGTTGGTCACTGGCAGAATAGGCCGGTTTGGTGGTTTGAAAGCCGCACAATAGAAGCAAATTATTCCAGTTGATTTCCTAAGATGCCTTAGGGCAGCGTGGTAGCATTGTGGATAGCACAATTGCTTCACAGCTCCAGGGTCCCAGGTTCGATTCCTGGCTTGGGTCACTGTCTGTGCGGAGTCTGCACGTTCTCCCCGTGTCTGCGTGGGTTTCCTCCGGGTGCTCCGGTTTCCTCCCACAGTCCAAAGATGTGCAGGTTGAGTGGATTGGCCATGCTAAATTGCCCATGGTGTCCAAAATTGCCCTTAGTGTTGGGTGGGGTTACTGGGTTATGGGGATAGGGTGGAGGTGTGGACCTTGGGTAGGGTGCTCTTTCCAAGAGCCGGTGCAGACTCGGTGGGCCGAATGGCCTCCTTCTGCACTGTAAATTCTATGAACTCTATTTTGCAGCTAGGGAGAAAATGAGACCATGATTCATGGCCACTGACCTCTCGACTGCTCAGCCCTGTTCCTGGAGTTAAGTCACAAGCTACGTCGAGCTCATTTTACCTGGCCCTCCCAGAGTACCAAACCTACTGCCGTTTGTTACTCGGATGAGTCCCAGCTTCCTGCTCCCAACCATCCTTCCTGATAAGGAAATACTTACTGCCATCTGACCGAAATATAGCTGAGTACGTGAAATGACCACAAAAAAACAACTGCGGCAAGAGGGACATGAATGCGCCCACTACCTCATCCGAAAGTGAACCCACCTTTACAGTGCAGGGACAAACCGGTGCAGTTGTTTGAAAGCCATAAGGCTGGATTTTAAAGCCCCATCCCGCTAGGTGTGTTTTTGGTGGGCAATGGGTGGGGGGGCATATAAAATACAAGCGGGGGCATGTCCAGCCCCTTCCCACCCACCCCTGAGCTCTCCCCCATACGGTAAGTAGGCACTGAATTCGGTAGCCCACCTGCAATTTTGGAACAAATAATTAGCCTTCATTTGAGCTTGTTACCAAGCCAATTGACCTGCATATTAGGTTACACACGCCGTAATACGATTGGAGTGGGCAGGCTGTTTTTTTTCGTACACAAGCCTTGAAAAGCAGAAAAGACCATCCCTCTCTATTCCTTCCTGCCTGGATTGGAAAACCCTCCCTCTCGGTCCTCGCGCCGTCCGTAAAGCCCAGGACTGGCCTCATTCGGGAAGCCTTCGCTGTTCCATACGGACCTGTTTGCCGGCATCAGTTACTGAGTTCTGGTGGTACTCGGACTGCTGAGGGGTTCAAATCCTTACCCCTGGCTTTTTAACTCACCAATAGCGTGCTATGGCTGCAGGGTGGGTTTTCTTTTAGTCTGCTAGCCCACCCTGCGGCGGGGGGAAATGGAGGGGGGAGGGCGGTGTGAGCAATTGGTGGCGTAGTAGTGTTGTCACCCGACTATTAATCCAGGGACCCAGGGTAATATTCTGGGGACCCGGGCTCAAACCCCACCATGGCAGTTGGTGAAATTCTAATTCAATACAAATGTGGAAAATGTTCAGCGATGAACATGACACCATTGCCGGTTGTTGCAAATTCCTTGAAGAAGAAAATCTGCCATCCTTAACCTGGTCTGACCTACATGTGACTCAAAATCCACAGCAATGTGGTTTACACTTAAAAGCTACTCGTTTCAAGGGCAATTAGGGACGGGCAATAAATGCTGACCCGGCCAGCGACACCCACAGTCCATTCATTAATTTTTTAAAACTGTTCTGATGAGTGCATGACAAAAAACTTTGACAGCATGCCTTTTTCCCCCGACAATACCCAAGTTCTGTGTTGCCGACTGACGATCAGCTCTGGATATTAGAGCTGGGTCGTTCAGGAGTGACCAGAGAATCTCACCTGCGAACAGCCAGAATGTCCCGCCCTGGGTTTCGAGGTAGGTGGAGAAAATGGGGTAAATTGTGCTGAGGGACAGATCGACTTGTGATCTTAATGAAAGGCGGACAGGGGGGGCAGCACGGTGGCGCAGTGGGTTAGTCCTGCTGCCTCGCGGCGCCGAGGTCCCAGGTTCGATCCCGGTTCTGGGTCACTGTTCGTGTGGAGTTTGCACATTCTCCCCATGTTTGCGTGGGTTTCGCCCCCACAACCCAAAGATGTGAAGGGTAGGTGGATTGGCCACACTAAATTGCCCCTTAATTGGAAAAAAAAATTGAATTGGGTACTCTAAATTTATAAAGAAAAAATAAATAATGAAAGGCAGACAGGCACAAGCAGCTGAATGGCTGCCTCTTGTCCTGAATGTTCCTCCCTTTCACCTTTTTGTTTCACGCTGTCTTGCCCAGCTCACCCTCTGGATCAACGAGAAGATGTTGACGGCCCAAGACATGTCATATGACGAGGCTCGTAATCTTCACACCAAGTGGCAGAAGCATCAGGCCTTCATGGCGGAACTTGCCTCCAATAAAGACTGGCTGGACAAGATAGACAAGGTAACCATATGTAAGCGAGGCTAATGTTATCCAAAGATACCTCATTTTTATTCCCTAAATACATTTTAAAAATAAAGGTACAAAAGGTGTTGTATCCGAGACCAAAAATTGCTCTTATCTGCAGACAGGTAACGATGTCTATTCGTTCTTCAAAAAAGAACTCTGCTCTGGAGTTACTCAAAGAGGTTGAAAGCCACATTTTGTTTAATACGGGTTGTCTTGCCGGAGGGCTGACAGCTCGGCGTGCTGATGGTACCTGCCTGCTGTGCCAGGTTAAGACAAATGTCAGCTCTTAAATGTCAGCCAGGCGCAGCAGATGGGAGCTCAGTGATTGAGCTGACAAGGTAGCGCTGGGCAGACTTGACAGCAGCTGGACACAGAACGTGGTTGGTAAATTCTTGTCAATAGAGCGGACAGGGGCACTCAATGAAGAAAATGCATTTAATTCAATTTCCAGATTTGTATTCGTGTTAACATAAACAATGCGTGTCCTGAACGAGCCGCCTTATTCTTTTTGACCCTCCTATTTTCTCCCCTTCCCATCTGAGGCTCCTAGCTCTTGAGGAGGTATAATTCCATTGCGCTGGGCAGACATTGCCCTGGCTAATTGGTGTAACTCTTTCCAGTGAGTCTCACAAAGGAAGGTGAATGTGAATGGCGTTGGCAGCTGAACCACATCTCATCCTTATCCTTAATGCGCTTCCAGCAGAAGTTTTTATTGGGTGCTCAGGAGTGGGGAACCTGGATGTTTTCATTTTGTTTCTTTCCCCCGTTAGCTGGGCAGATGCTGAAGCTGGCTTGTAGCTCCCTGTCTGCGAACGCCAACAGTCACACCCTGCCTTTTCTCGGGAGCTTGCCACCCACTGACATGTCAATGTGATGGACTGTTGAGCGATTGTTAAACCACCGACAGGTGTTGTTTATTAATTATTCTACCTCGTTGTGCAGGATGGGAAGCAGCTGATATCCGAGAAGCCCGATACTGAGCCCATTGTGGAGGAGAAACTCAATTACCTGCACCAACTCTGGGACAACCTGGAATCTACCACCAAGGCCAAAGCCCAGTGCCTTTTCGATGCCAACCGCACGGAGCTGTTCACGCAGAGCTGTGCGGATCTGGACACCTGGCTCAATAACCTGGACGCACAGCTGCAATCGGACGATCACGGCAAGGATCTGACCAGTGTCAGCATCCTTCTGAAAAAGCAGCAGGTATGTGGGTGCTGTAGATGGCGTGCTAAATGTGGAATCAGTCCATTCAGCTCGAGCAGTCCTTGCTGGCATTCCCCCCTCCCCCCATTTCCCCGACCAACGTGAGCAAATAGACCAAATCACATTTAATGCCCCCATGTTCCCATCTCCCTCTTTTTGCTGCGTCCACCTCCCTATCCAATCCGGTCTGGAATGTTGATGTGCTTTCTGCCTCAGCCACCAAGACTGGACGCGAATTGCACAGAAGAGCACACACAAAGTAGGAGCAAGGAGTGTCCCGAGACTGCGCCCCTGTATTTTAGATTCCCCATCCGGCGGAAACGATCTCTCAACATTCACCTTAACGAGCCCCGTCAGAATTTTGTTCTCTTCAATGAGATCGACTCAACTTCTTCTAAACTCCATGTAAGCCCGATTTACTCATCCTCTCATCATAGGCAACCCCTCATCCCAGGGCCCATTTTATTGACCCGTCCAACACAAGTATATCCTTTTGCGAATGCAGAGACCAAAGACCGCACACGCTACTCCAGATGTGGTGGTCTCTACAAAAGCCTGTCTACGATTGCTTGCTGTACTTGTTTGCTAACTTTCCTTGTATGAGCCACCGGGGACTCTTTGAACACCCACACTTGCACATCCACACAACTCTGTGTAACGTTTCCCCTGCTCTCGTTGTAAATCTCTCGCGCTTGAACCTGTGCTTGAGAGATTGGGAAGGACTTTGAGGGAATCGACTCCAACCACCTTGTTGAGCTGGATGGTGAAATATTGAAATTTTCTTGACGGCAGAGAATCCCAAATATTCGACAGTGAAATATCACGTCATGGCCCTGAGCCAGGTGCGGGCTTGACAATAACCCTTTTGAAGGTTTGGCAACTTGCTGACACTTAGCTGAGGGATGTAGCCACATCCATGAAAATCAGTTCTGCCCATGAGCCTCACAGCGTTAGTGCCAAAAGCATTAGCCTCAGATAACCGCACCTCTTCCTTCTGAGCTTAATCCCACCATGTTTACCGTGACCCCCCCCCACCAATGCTGAATTGCTAATTGGGCTCCCTCTCTCCGTCCTTGTCCCTTGAAGATGCTGGAAAACCAGATGGAGGTCCGTCAGAAGGAGGTGGAGGAGTTGAAGCACCAGGCACAGGCACTGGGGCAGGAGGATACCAACATCGTGGAGGTGGATTCCAAACAGAGGAGGGTGGAGGAAAGGTTCCAGGAGCTGCTGAAACCCATCGAAGAGAGGCGCAGGAATCTCATGGCATCCAAAGAGGGGCATCAATTCAACAGGGATCTGGAGGATGAGATCGTAAGTATCCTTCTTAATATTTAAACCTGCTATGGGGAGGCGGTGGCATAATGGACTAGTAATCCAGAGAACCAGGGTAATGTTCTGGGTAATGCTTTGGGACGCGGGTTCGAATCCCACCCCGGTAGGTAGTGAAAATTGAGTTTAATAAACATCGGCAACTTAATGTCCAATGATTTGTTTTTTCCCATTAAGGGGCAATTTAGCGTGGCCAATCCACCTACCCTGCACATCTTTGGCTTGTGGGGTGAGACCCACGCAGACCCGGGGAGAATGTGCAAACTCCACACGGACTGTGACCCAGAGCCAGGATCGAACCCGGGTCCTCGGCGCCGTGAGGCAGCAGTGCTAACCACTGTGCCACCGTGCCGCCCTTTAAAAGTCGAATAATGATCATGAAACCCATTGTCGATGGTTGTCATAACCCATCTGGTTCACTAACGTCCTTCAGGGGAGGAAACCTGCCGCCCTTGCACCCGGTTTGGCCCACATGTGACCCAGACAGTAATGCCAGTTCAAGGGGCAACTAGGAATAGGCAATAAATGCTGGCCTAGCCAGCAACGCCCACATCTCCATAATGAATAAAAATAGGGGGGGGGAAAAAATCATTTTTAATTGCACTCCCATCTCATCATTATCCTGAAAGAATTGGGACCAATTTTAGTGTTCCAGTGCATCCAATAGTGCGTAGGGAAAAACTAGACAGTCATAATCCTATCAAATCTTGCATGATTAATTTACAATGTAAGGGTCTCTAATGGACAGTCGCTTCTCTCTGCCCAGTTGTTCTCTCTCTGCACCACACCCTGGCAATCCGAGACATTCAGGAACTGGAAATTCTGCCCCGGCGAATTGCTGAGTTGCTGACCCAGCCCACACTCAGCTGGTCGTTCTTCACCCGCGCGCAAAATCGCTGGCTTTTAAAGCAGACCAAGGCAGGCCAGTAGCACGGTTCAATTCCCGTACCAGCCTCCCCGAACAGGCGGCGGAATGTGGCGACTAGGGGCTTTTCACAGTAACTTCATTTGAAGCCTACTTGTGACAATAAACGATTTTTGTTTCAAATAACTGTTCACCCCTGTAATAATAATAATAATCTTTATTAGGTCACAAGTAGGCTTATATTAACACTGCAAAGAAGTTATTGTGAAAAGCCCCGAGTCGCCACATTCCGCCGCCTGTTCGGGTACACGGAGGGAGACATTTAGTTCCCGATGTTTATTGAACTCAAATATCACCTTCTGCCGTGGTGGGATCCGGACCCGGATCTCAAAGCATTACCCAGAACACAGAATGTCCAATTCACTGAACAAGCACGTCTTTCGGGACTTGCGGGAGGAAACCGGAGCACCCGGAGGAAACCCACGCAGACATTGGGGAGAATGTGCAGACTCCGCACAGACAGTGACCCAAGCTGGGAATCGAACCCGCGTCCCTGGCGCTCTGAAGCAACAGTGCTAACCACTGTGCTACCGTGCTGCATGTAGAGCATCACAGAGACGTCTAACCTCCTGTTGTCGGCCAAGAGCCATGCATATGTGCCCCATGACAACACCAGCAGGAGTCACTAGATTTTTAATCAGGAGAACGTCACAGATTTATTTCCTCTTCCTAGCCCAGGGCTACTGAGGCCCCTTATACCAATCAAGCCAAGAACAACGAACAGAATATATTTGTGTCGCACCCCAGGATGTCCCACTGCAGTGCTTTTGAAATGAAGTCAGTGTCATTATGCAGGTGAACGTGGCAGAATGAGGCCATTCGGCCCATTGAGCCTACATCAACCCTCCGAAAGAGCACTGCACTGGGGGGCCCACTCCCCCACCCTATGCCCCTAACCCTGCTCATTGATCATGGCCAATCCACCTAACCTGCACATTTTGGGACTTGTGGGAGGAAACGGGAGCACCCGGAGGAAATCCACGCAGACACGGGGAGAACGTGCAAACTCCACACAGTCCCAGATCGGTCCCAGGTCCCTGGCGCTGTGAGCAACAGTGTCGGTTTAGATTATGCACTCAAGTGTCAGGGTGAGGGCTTGAGCCCTAAGGTTCTGATCCAGAGGCCTGAGGGAAGCCGATAGCAAGATCGCCAGACCAGGGGATTGTACCTATGACCTTCGTGATTACAAGTGAAGCATTTACCTGTTGACACCATGATGGAAAATGTTTTTTAAAACGTCTTTAGAGTCTTGTAAACCCAGTGAATAGTTAGCACCACGTTAATTGTTCCAATCTCATTTCTTTTTTTCTCTCTCTCTCTCTCTCCCTCTCTAGCTGTGGGTAAATGAACGGATGCCACTGGCAACGTCAACTGACCATGGCAACAATCTGCCGACTGTACAGCTGCTCATTAAGAAGAACCAGGTGAGCTGAGATCGAGACATGAGCCATGTACCTGTGTGCGCACTCCACTGTTAACTGGGTAATAAAGGACTTGCCAAACAGCTGCTTCTATCCATGTGTTACAGGCTAATAAGAGCCTTGATAACAGCCGCAATGTATCTTGTATTTGGACAGTTTCACCAACCGTGACGGATACAGATCCCACTGTTGTAACCGTTGCTCTGTGAAGCATTAGATTACAGATTACCGGCGGAATTAAATGTCAACATTATTCTACTTTTCTCTTATTTCAATCGGGCAAAGACGGAGCTGTTAGAACGTTGTTCACCAGGATAGAGTGGATGTGATTTCATTGAGTAATAATGTGAGCCTGTTGTCAGAAAATGATGTAGATTCAGTCGTTCACTCTGCTCCTTTGGGAAGCTGCAGTGTGTCTCCGCACAACCTACAGCGCCTCCCTTCTCTGTTGACTCCAGCAGGCGCATGGGGGAAATGTGAGGGTTGGATACGGTGAAAAGGAGCTGAACAGCACCCTGGCTCATATCCCTACTCGGATATTCTCCAATTCTCCAAATGATCCATGTCCTCTATCGCTGGTCTATAGTGGCTGCAGTGTTTATTGTTTACAGCTTCGACAGCACCTCCCAAACCTGAGATGTCCAGTACTTTGAAAATCAAATGCAGTGGGTATATAAGTCAAACCCAAGTGCCCCTCTAAGTCACATCGCAACTTGGATCACTGTTCCCTTCATCGTTTCTGGGTCATAATCCTGGAACCCTCTAGCCTGCTGTGTTATACCTTCACCAGATGAGGCCAGTCCACTATAGCCACCATGAGGAGGGTAACTTGAGATGAACGGTGAATGCCATTTTACCAGCGACTCCCACATCCAGAGAATGAATATGAAGGGAAATAAAACGCGTCTTGTTGTGTGTTGTCAGATTTGGTCCTTCCGGGCAGCACGGTGGCGCAGTGGGTTAGCCCTGCTGCCTCACGGCGCAGAGGTCCCAGGTTCGATCCCAGCTCTGGGTCACTGCCCGTGTGGAGTTTGCACATTCTCCCTGTGCCTGCGTGGGCTTCGCCCCCACAACCCAAAGATGTGCAGGGTAGGTGGATTGGCCACGCTAAATTAGCCCTTAATTGGAAAAAATGAATTGGGTAATCTAAATTTAAAAAATAAAGATTTGGTCCTTCCCCTGTTTAGCTGTAATGGGGAAATATAAAGGGATCACAACATGAATTCATCTGGCCCACTCTCTCCCTGGGTACTAAGAGGGAGAAATATCTAACTCTTGTCTAAGCTCTCATGAACTACGAAGTGGGCTAGTGTTGCATTAGAACTGTAGCCTAGCAAGAGTCAACAACTTTACAATAGAAAACTGGGGTATTTTTCAGTACATTTGTCTGTGCCTACCACTAAATTAGAAAAAACGAGGTTAATGAATTGGAGCACTCTTTTTTTAAAAATATGTTTTATTGAAATTTTTTTCCCAAACAACAATTTTCCCCCTCTTACAAAGCAAACGCAACAATAATAATACAGAAATTTTTAACAATACACAAGTAACAAAACCCCTTTATCTTTGACCTAAACTAAACTAAACCCCCCCCCCCCCCCCACCTCCCCCCCTTCCCCCTGGGTTGCTGCTGCTGGTCATTTGTCTTCCCTCTAACGCTCCCCTAGGTAGTCGAGAAATGGCTGCCACCGCCTGGTGAACCCTTGAGCCGACCCTCTCAGGGCAAACTTTATCTGCTCCAGTTTAATGAACCCCGCCATATCATTTACCCAGGCCTCCAGTCCAGGGGGTTTCGCCTCCTTCCACATGAGTAGGATCCTGCGCCGGGCTACTAGGGACTCAAAGGCCACAACGTCGGCCTCTTTCGCCTCCTGCACTCCCGGCTCTTCCGCAACTCCAAATAGAGCTAACCCCCCAGCCTGGTTTGACCCGGGCCTTCACCACCCGCGAAATCACTCCCGTCACTCCCTTCCAATACCCTTCCAGTGCCGGGCACGCCCAAAACATATGTGCGTGGTTTGCCGGGTTCCCGCCACACCTCCCACATTTGTCCTCCACTCCAAAGAACCTGCTCAATCTTGCTCCCGTTATGTGTGCTCTATGTAGCACCTTAAATTGAATCAGGCTAAGCCTGGCGCATGAGGAAGAGGAATTTACCCTGCTTAGGGCATCAGCCCACATACCCTCCTCTATCTCCTCCCCTAGTTCTTCTTCCCACTTTCCTTTTAGTTCGCCCACCGACTCCTCCCCCTCTTCCCTCATCTCTCGTTAAATCTTTGACACCTTGCCCTCTCCGACCCACACCCCTGAAAGCACCCTGTCCTGTATCCCCTGTGTCGGGAGCAACGGGAATTCCCTCACCTGTTGTCTAGTAAACGCCCTCACCTGCATATATCTCAAGAAATTTCCCCGGGGCAACTTATACTTTTCCTCCAATGCTCCCAAGCTCGCAAAAGTCCCATCTATAAATAAATCTCCCACCCTCCTAATTCCCAACTGGTACCAGCTCTGAAATCCTCCATCCATTCTTCCTGGGGCGAACCTATGGTTGTTCCTGATTGGGGACCCCACCAGGGCTCCCCGCACCCCTCTCTGTCGCCTCCACTGTCCCCAGATATTCAATGTTGCCGCCACCACCGGGTTCGTGGTAAACTTTTTAGGTGAGATCGGTAGCGGCGCCGTCACCAGCGCCTCTAAACTCGTCCCTTTACAGGACTTTCTCTCCAGTCTTTTCCACGCCGCTCCCTCACCCTCCATCATCCATTTACGTATCATTGCCACATTGGCGGCCCAATAATAATCGCCCAAGTTCGGTAGTGCCAATCCTCCTCTGTCCCTACTACGCTGAAGGAACCCCCCTCCTTACTCTCGGAACTTTCCCTGCCCACACGAAGCTCGTGATGCTCCTGTCTATTTTATTAAAAAAGGTCTTCTTGGTGATTAGTATAGGGAGACATTGAAATACAAATAAGAACCTCGGGAGGACCATCATCTTAATTGCTTGCACCCTGCCCGCCAGCGATAGAGGCTGCATGTCCCACCTCTTGAAGTCCTCCTCCATTTGTTCTACCAACCGTGTCAGATTAAGTCTGTGCAAGGTTCCCCAGCTCCTAGCGATCTGAATCCCCAGGTATCGGAAGTTTCTTTCCACTTTCCTTAGAGGCAAGCCTTCTATCTCTCTACTCTGGTCCCCTGGATGTATCACAAATAATTCACTCTTCCCCATGTTTAGCCTCTTCCCCGAGAAATCCCCGAACCCCCTCAAAATTCGCATAACCTCTATCATCCCCCCCGCTGGGTCCGACACGTATAACAATAGGTCATCCGCGTATAACGAGACTTGGTGTTCTTCTCCCCCTCTAATCACCCCTCTCCATTTCCTGGAGTCTCTCAACGCCATGGCCAGAGGTTCAATTGCCAACGCGAACAACAATGGAGACAGCGGGCATCCCTGTCTTGTTCCCCTATATAGTCGGAAATACTCCGATCTATGTCGACCTGGAACTACACTTGCCGTTGGAGCCCCATAAAGAAGTCTAACCCAGCTAATAAACCCGTTCCCAAACCCAAACCTCCTTAACACTTCCCATAAATACTCCCACTCCACCCTATCAAATGCCTTCTCTGCGTCCATTGCCGCCACTATCTCTGCCTCCCCCTCCACTGGGGGCATCATTATCACCCCTAATAGCCGTCGCACGTTAACATTCAGTTGTCTCCCTTTTACGAACCCTGTCTGGTCTTCGTGCACCACCCCCGGGACACAGTCCTCTATCCTCGATGCCAGTACCTTTGCCAACAATTTGGCGTCCACGTTCAATAATGAAATGGGTCTATAGGACCCGCACTGCAACGGATCTTTATCCCTCTTCAAAATTAACGATATCGTCGCCTCCGACATCGTCGGGGGTAGAGTCCCCCCTTTCCTGGCCTCATTGAACGTCCTCACCATCAACGGTGCCAACAAGTCCACATATTTTCTGTAATACTCCACCGGGAACCCGTCTGGTCCTGGGGCCTTCCCTGCTTGCATGCTTCCCAGTCCCTTAATAACCTCGTCCACCCCAATCGGTGCCCCCAGGCCTACCACCCCCCGCTCCTCCACTTTCGGGAACCTCAATTGGTCCAGGAACTGCCGCATCCCCTCCTCTCCCTCTGGGGGTTGAGACCTATACAGTTCCTCATAGAAGGTCTAGAACACCTCATTTATCTTTCCTGCCCTTCGCACCGTGTCTCCCCTTTCGTCTCTAATTCCTCCTATCTCCCTCGCTGCTGCCCTCTTTCGCAATTGATGAGCCAACAGGCGACTAGCCTTTTCCCCATATTCATACCTCCTCCCCTGTGCCTTCCTCCACAGTACCTCCGCCTTTCTGGTGGTCAGAAGGTCAAATTCCGTCTGGAGTCGTCTCCTCTCCCTGTACAATTCCTCCTCCGGGGTCTCTGCAAATTCCCTATCCACCCTTAAAATCTCCCCCAGTAATCTTTCCCTTTCCTTGGCCTCTGTTTTCCTTTTGTGGGCCCCAATGGAGATCAGCTCTCCTCTGACCACCGCTTTTAGTGCTTCCCATACCACTCCCACAGGGACCTCGCCGTCGTCATTGACCTCCAGGTATCTCTCAATACACCCCCGCACTCTTGCACACACTCCCTCATCCGCCATCAGTCCCACATCTAATCGCAAGAGTGTTCTCTGCTCCCTTTCCTCTCCTAATTCCAGGTCCACCCAATGTGGGGCATGATCCGAAACCGCTATGGCTGAGTACTCAGCTTCTTCCACCCTAGAGATCAACGACCTTCCCAAAACAAACAAATCTATCCGGGAGTACACTTTATGGACATGGGAGAAGAAGGAAAACTCCCTAGCCCTAGGTCTAAGAAATCGCCATGGATCCACTCCCCCCATTTGGTCCATAAACCCCTTAAGTACCTTGGCCGCTGCCGGCCTTCTTCCAGTCCTTGAGCTGGATCTATCTAGCCCCGGGTCCAGCACCGTATTAAAGTCCCCTCCTAAAATCAAGTTTCCTACCTCCAGGTCCGGTATACGCCCCAGCATCCGTCTCATAAATCCCGCATCGTCCCAGTTTGGGGCATACACATTAACCAACACGACCTCCATTCCCTCCAGCCTGCCACTCACCATTACATATCTACCTCCGCTATCTGCTACGATGTTCTTTGCTTCAAATGCTACCCGTTTCCCTACCAAAATGGCCACCCCTCTATTCTTTGCGTCCAGTCCTGAGTGGAACACCTGTCCCACCCATCCTTTCCTTAGCCTAACTTGGTCCGCCACCTTTAGGTGCGTCTCTTGGAGCATAACCACGTCTGCCCTTAGTTCTTTCAAATGCGCGAGCACTCGGGCCCTTTTTATCGGTCCGTTCAGGCCTCTCACGTTCCACGTGATCAGCCTCACTAGGGGGCTACCTGCCCCCCTCACGTGTCGACTAGCCATTACCTTCTCTAGGCCAGTCCCATATCCCGCCTCCGCGCTCCCGCTCGCTCCCCCAGCGTCGCACACCATCCCCGCCCACCCACTCTTTAGCCATTTCCTTTTGGATTTCCGCAGCAGCAACCCAGTTGTCCCCCCCCCCTCCCCCTCCCTCCCCCCCCTCCCCGCTAGATCTCTTTCTAGCATGATTGCTCCCCCCATATTACGTCCGTAAGTCAGCTGACTTCAACTGACCCCGGCTACTCCTGCTCACTCCTCGACCCCCCCGTGTGGGGAACTCCCATCCGCCTTGCGCCTGTCTTCCCGCCTTATTCTTTCTGGCGCGGGAACATCCCTTTACCTGACCCGCCTCTTATGGCGCAGCTCCCTTTCCCCTCCCCCTCCCCTTCCCCATTCTCCAACTATGTCCCGTCTTTCCCCCCTCACCAGCGCCCACATTTCCCCAATGTCTCCCCCCTTCCCAATTTACTTCTCAATTAACTTCAACCATAACATTAACAATAACATTTCCTGCAGCATCAGTCCCTCAGTTCCGATCCAATTTCTCTTCTTTGATGAAGGTCCATGCTTCCTCCGCCGTCTCGAAATAATGGTGTCTCTCCTGATACGTGACCCATAGTCTTGCTGGCTGCAGCATCCCGAACTTCACCGTCCTTTTATGCAACACCTCTTTGGCTCGGTTGAAGCTCGCCCTCCTTCTCGCCACCTCCGCACTCCAATCCTGGTATACCCGTACCACTGCATTCTCCCATCTGCTACTCCGCACCTTTTTAGCCCATCTCAGGACCTCTTCTCTATCCTTAAGGCGGTAAAATCGCACGATTATCGCCCTGGGTGGTTCTCCCGCTTTTGGTCTTCTCGCCGGAATCCTATTTGCCCACTCCACCTCCAAGGGGCCCATAGGGGCCTCAGCACCCATCAGTGAGCTCAGCATCGTACTTGCGTACGCTCCACAGTCCACTCCTTCCACACCCTCAGGGAGACCCAGTATCCGAAGGTTCTTCCTTCGCGCTCCATTTTCTAGGGCTTCGATCCTTTCAGTACACTTTTTATGAAGTGCCTCGTGCGTCTGTGTCTTAACCGCCAGGCCCAGTATCTCGTCCTCAATATCTGTCACCTTCTGCTCCACCACGCGGAGCTCTGTCTCCTGGGTCTTTAATGTCTCCTTGAGCCCCTCAATTGCCTGTATCAAAGGGGTCAGCACCTCCCTCTTCAGCAGCTCCACGCACCGTCTCACAATTTCATCCTGCTCAGGCCCCCATGTCGCCTGCGCTTTCTCCGCCGCCATCTTGTACTTCTCTCTTTCTGACCCTTTGGTCGACGATTCCTCGCGCTGCAGCCGCTGCCGCTGGTTTTTTCCTCCTTCGTTTGGGGGGGACTCCCTTCTCACACACCCCACACCGGGTTGCGTCGTCGAAAAATTCCCCGTTGGGGCTCTTAAAAGAGCCCGAAGGTCCGTCGGAGCTGGAGCCGCCGAAGCGTGCGGCTAGCTAGGCATCACCGCAACCGGAAGTCCCTTCAGTGGCCTTGATGAGGTCTTTTCACAGTTGTTCCCTCTGCTGCTAGAATTCACCTTTGATACAGGCCCTCAGGTCAGCTTGCAGCTTTAAGCTTGCCCTTCCCCCGCCTGCATGCTGGAAGAGGCCCTGTTTATCCTGTTGCAGCCAAATCTTTTACTGTTTCTGCCGGGTCTGGTAGCCAAAAGACATAACATTCCTGGGGGATACTGTCAGGGGAATTTTGCCGTCTTCTTGCCACACCGGGAAATGTCAAACAAATGCCGTGGGGGCCCTGTAAAAGAGCCCAAAAGTCAGTTCCAAGCAGGAGCTACCGAATATGCGACCTAGCTCTGCATAGCTGCACCCAGAAGTCGAATTGGAGCACTCTTTAAGCACGGTTGCTGTGTGTATCTGCCAAAGGTAATTATGAAACGAAGAAGCGATTAACCTATTTTTTCCCGTGTTTTTGTTGCTTAGACCCTACAGAAGGAGATCCAGGGTCACCAGCCTAGGATTGACGATATTGCGGACCACGGGGAGACCATGTCCAAAGTAGGGCGGGTAGATTCCGAGGTGCTGCGAGCCCGCTTGGGCGACCTACAGGACATGTGGAAGGAGCTGATCGAGGAGACAGACAAACGCAACGGTCGCCTGCAGGAATCTCACAAGGCCCAGCAATTCTACTTCGACGCTGCTGAAGCTGAGGCTTGGATGGGGGAACAGGAACTCCATATGATGTCAGAAGAGAGGGCTAAGGTAGCAAACAATTATCGTATCCGTTAAAGATGAAGGATAGTTGAGGGGGAGAAATCTGTAATGTTTTTGTAGCCAGGAAAGGCACCTCTTTTTTAAAAAACAAAACAAAACACGTTTGCGCTTTCAAAGTAAATTTCCTGACCGCCATGGAGGCCAGCCAGGTCAGGTTCCTTTCTCTTGCACTCCACAATGTTACCAACAGATAGCATCCTGGAACAGGCCTGTTTAATGGGCATAACTTTGGGCCAGACTGAAAGTTACGCCACTGATGGTGAAGTTGGCGTGCATAAAGTACTGTCACTAGCGGATTGTGTGCAAGTCCCTCTGAAAATATTGACGTGTCGCCCCCAAAATATTGACGTACTCAAGGACCTCCTGTAGTACTTTTGGGTTTACCCTTGTTACGAGTCCAGACCAAAACCCCAATTTTGTTTCAGACCCTGGATTCGAACCCAACAATCAGCATTTGGTGAAACTGTGAGGAAATGTCTTTGCGCCACAAGCGTGATAACATTGACCAGTAGACCGATTTTATATAAAACAAGCTTTAATTTGAACACAGAATTAAGCACATTAGCAACAAAGAAATAGCTTTACAGTTAACAGTTACAACATCTTAACTTGCTTCCCAAAACCGGCCTCTACATTCCAATTGAGCTACCCATATATTTCAAATGCCATTTCTGTATAAAGTTAACAACCCAGGTTTTACTTGCTTATCCTGGTGCAGAATCCTCGGAGAGAGAAATCTTTTCTTTAGGACCAGGCTGAAAACCTTCTGCTCAGCTTAGAGTCCTGGAAGCCACGCCTTTGTCCAGACAGGCCTGGCCCCTCCAGTTAGCTCCACCAGCTGCACTCAAAGCACACAGCATTCTTTTGTCCCTTGTTACAAGATGTGCCTTGATTTGTTCAGCCGGGCTCAATGTGTTACGATGTTACATTAGGTCTCAATCCGCAAACTGTTCTATAGGACAACGTTCAGTTTTCTGCTTTATTGCGGTATTTATGCTCTTCTCACTCTCTTGTTATATGTGAAAAGGATGAACAGAGTGCAATGGCGATGGTAAAGAAACACCAGGTGGTGGAGCAGTCGCTGGAGGATTACGCACAGACAATCCACCAACTCGCCAATCTGAGCAGGAACCTTGTGACAAACAGCCATCCTGAGAGGTCAGTGTCAACACGATGCAGTAATGCTTTGTAGCTGTTTCCGTTTATCTGCGCCATGGTGGTCCGGTGTGAGCCCCGCCAATATTTCACAACATCTTGTGGGCATGTGTTTCCCTCTTTGGGAGGGAGGGGTGGAAATACTAGTGTCGCCCTTGCCTGCCTCTAGTGGTCACCCAGGATACGCATGTACCCTCTGACTTGTGTTCATGGTATGCTAATTGTATTGTTCAGATGCACTGGGGAAGGAGACTGATTAATTACTTTGAGCACATATAAATAGGGGACAGCTGGGACACTGGGTGGGTCAGAGGAGAGCTATGAGACTGAACAAGTTAATAATAATCTTTATTGTCACAAGTAGGCTTACATTAACACCGCAATGAAGTTACTGTGAAAAGCCCCTTGTACACAGACGGAGAATTCAGAATGTCCAATTCACCTAACAAGCACGGACTTGTGGGAGGAAACCGGAAGAAACCCACGCACACACGGGGAGAACGTGCAGTCTACGCACAGTCACCCAAGCCGGGAATCGAAACTGGGACCCTGGCGCTGTGAAGCAACAGTGCTAACCGCTGTGCTTCCCTATCAAACTCTCTAAGTAAAGAAAAGCTCTCTGTGTCGGTTTTGACTTCACCAAGTGGCTTGGATTCTGTTAACAACCTCAGGACCCAGACAAGGCTCTTCACCATGTTTCTTTAGTGGCTTACGTAATGGGACACTTAACGCTCGTTCAAAAAGGAAATGACTGAGGTGGGAGGTCCAGGAGTGTAGCCCCTCACCTGCCTCAATCAAATGTTAATGCTGGGCCTTTGTATAATCCAGGCACCGTCCTGGTGAATCCCCTGGGAATAACTAGATTGGGCTCAGCCCCTTTTCTTCTCCCTCTGCCCCCGACAAGCAACACCTAACGTTATTCCTTTTGTTTTTGAAACCGTGCAGTGACCGGATTACTCTACGGCAATCGCAGGTGGATAAGCTGTACGCTGGACTGAAGGACCTGGCGGAGGAGAGGAGGGAAAAGCTCCAGGAGCGGCACCGGCTATGCCAGCTGAAACGGGAGGTGGATGACCTGGAGCAGTGGATCGCAGAGCGGGAGATTGTAGCTGGCTCCCACGAGCTGGGTCAGGATTATGAGCATGTCACTGTGAGTAAAGGGGTAACTTTATCTTCCCCTCTTGCTAATTCCCCGCGAAAGAACTGCTTTCCTGTGTCTCCCCCCCTCCTTTTCCAATTGTAATTTAGCTCTGAGTAGTCAGGATTAATCTTAATAACTTATCTTTATAAAGTTTCCCCCTCATTCGCTTCCTTACAAGGCTACAGGAACATTCTCTGGCCTCCCCACGTCGTGTTTCTCAGTGACGGGATCGTCTGGTCTCGCTGCTGTCAATGAAATTTCCCGTTTCGTCCACCCCACGCCACTGGGAAACCCGCGGCGAGGGCGCTCCGTCGGCAGCACCGATAGATCCCGCCGGCCATCAACAGCCGGAAGATCTCACCCGCTGACCCATGCTTTTCCCCTCGCTACCTTGCTCCCAACTTTCAGGGCTGGCCCATTCCTGGAGTTGCACGCGCACTCTGTACGTCACCCGGGTGTCAGTAGTTGACCTGAGCTGCGATGATGGGTGCTGGTGGAATACGCAACTATGGGGGCTTCACTGTCGAGCCTGACTGCACTCGTCTCACATCCGTGCTTCCCGAGAATGGTCACTAAGAGTCAGAAACCTGGCTGATTAGTCTCTCAGAGAACCGTTACAGCGCAAAAGGAGGCCACATGGCCACTTGTGTTTGCACTGGCTTCCTGAATGTGCAGTTCACCTAGTGCCTTCTCCCCGTAACCCTGCCCAATCTTCCTTTTCGGATAACCGTCTGAATTCCCTTTTGAGTGCCTTGATTGAACCTCCACAATATCTGGGAGTGCATTCCAGACCTTTAATCACTTGCTGCATGAAAACGTTTCGACTCGTGTTGCATTTAAAGGTTACTTTTAAACCCCCCCCCCCCCAATCCGTCCTCGATCCTTTCCCGAGTGGGACCAGTTTCTCCCTAGCTACTTCGTCAAGAGCCGTCATTACTTTGAATACCTCTCTCACGTTCCCTCTACCTCTTCAAGGGCAGCTGAAGTTCCTCATCCCTGGAAGGGTGCTCGTGAATCTTTTCTGCCCTCTGGCACCCTCACGTTCTTCCTGAAGCGTGGCGTCCAGAATTGGACGCAGTACCCTTGCTGACGCCACGTTCTTATGCACGTTCAGCCAAGCCTCCTTGCTCTCGCACTCGACCTGTCAATTAATAAAGCCGAGGTTACTGTGCACTTTATTAACTGCACTCTCCTGTCACCTTCAGTGATATATGCACCAATGTCAGAGGTACTTAGGCTGTTTATGATTCTCTCGCCATTCTTTGCGCAGATGCTGCGGGACAAGTTCCGTGAGTTTGCCCGGGACACCAGCAATATCGGACAGGAACGGGTGGACTCTGTCAACCGCATGGCTGACGAGCAGATCGACCTAGGCCACTCTGAGAACGCCACCATCGCCGAGTGGAAGGACGGGCTGAACGAGGCCTGGGCCGATCTGCTGGAGCTCATCGACACCCGGACCCAGATGCTGGCCGCCTCGTACGAGCTGCACAGCTTCTACCATGATGCCAGGGAGACGCTGGACCGCATTCGGGAGAAGGAGAAGCAGCTCCCAGAGGAAGTGGGTCGGGATCTGAAGACTGTGGAGAGAATGCACCGGATGCACACTACGTATGAACATGACATCCAGGCTCTGAGCACGCAGGTCAGTGCAGAAACTCTTCCCCTCTCTGCTGTCTTTGTAATCTTTCTCCCTGTTTTCTTTGCTTCATTCTCTTCTCTTTCTCCACCTCGCTCAGTATAGTCTCTAGTCCATGCCATCTTTCTATCTGTCAGTTTCAAGCTGTTAAGATTTTATTTCTCCAGATTTTAAAAGGGTGCATAAGAAAGAGAAGATATATTATAATTACCATGGGTTTTCATGATCAGATATCCCATGTGAAAGGTGTCTTGAAGGAACCATTTTAAACACATTTTCTGTTGGGATCACCTTTATTCCTTCATTGCAGTTTGCTGTTCCTGTTGACCACGTTGCCGCTCTGTTTTCCCTCTTTTTATTTTTGTTTCCTCACGTCTTACAGGTGAAGCAGGTCCAGGACGACGCTGCCCGGCTCCGGTCCGCTTACGCTGGCGAGAAGGCCGAGGACATCCAGCGCCACGAGGACACAGTGGTGGAGGCCTGGAACGCCCTTCTCAACGCCAGCAAAGGGCGCAAGCAGCTCCTGTCGGATACGGTGGAAAAGTTCCGCTTCTTCAACCTGGTGCGGGCCCTCATGCTGTGGATGGACGACGTCAACAGACAGATGGATACCCAGGAGAAGCCGAGGTAGCTTTTGCCAGCGGTGCTGCGCTCGAGGGAAGGGTGGGCAGCCAATCCTTTGAGTTCCTTCGAGAAAGTCATGCACGGAGTCTCTGTTTAATTATGCGCTTGAATTTGGCCAACTTGGTTTAACTTAGTTGGTTGGATGTGGTCTCTAGTACGGAGGTTGTGAATTTGAGACCCAGTCCAGAACTAGAGCAGACCGGGGCGGGATTCTCCGCAATCGGCGCGATGTTCAGACGACCGACGCCCAAAACGGCGCGAATCAGTCCAGCATCGCGCCGCCCCAAAGGTGCGGAAGTCTCCGCATCTTGAGGGGCGAGCCCTCACCTTGAGAGGCTAGGCCCGCACCGGACTGATTTCCGCCCTGCCAGTTGGCGGGAAAGGCCTTTGGTGCCCCGCCAGCTGGCGCGGAAATGACTTTGCCGTGCGGCGCATGCGCGGGAGCGTCAGCGACCACTCACGGCATCCCCGCGCATGCGCAGTGGAGGGGGTCTCTTCCGCCTCCGCCATAGTGGAGACCATGGCGAAGGCGGAAGGAAAAGAGTGCCCCCACGGCACAGGCCCGCCCGCGGATCGGTGGGCCCCGATCGCGGGCCAGGCCACCGTGGGAGCACCCCCCGGGGCCAGATCGCCCGCGCCGCCTTGTCCCGCCGGTAAGAAAGGTGGTTTAATCCACGCCGGCGGGACAGGCATACCAGCAGCGGGACTTGGGCCCATCGCGGGCCGGAGAATCGCCGGGGGGGGGCTGCCAACCGGCGAGGCGCGATTCCCACCCCCTTCCCACCCCCGCCGAATATCCAGTGCCCGAGAATTCGGCAACTGGCGGGGGCGGGATTCACGCCAGCCCCCAGCGATTCTCCGACCCGGCCGGGGGGTCGGAGAATCCCGCCCAAGGTTAGCGGACATTCCAAGCTGTACTAAGAAAGTGCTGGGGGGGGGGGGCGTGCGATTTTGGCTGCAAGCGTAGGCCTCGTATGGAGAGGAGGAAATGTTATTACAGCCACAAGGGGTAAGGTGCAGCAAGAACGTTACAGCTGATGATTGGAGATGGGATGGACTCGGTGGCATTGATGCAAGCCGCCAAGGTTTAGTGCTGCTGGTAGATCAGTGGGAATCTTCAGCCCGTGGTTTAACAGAGAGCATTGTAGAGGTAACAACAGTGGTGCTGTACGTTTTCTACCCAGCTGAGCCTTTGCACCATCACCCCGCAGGGATGTTTCTTCAGCGGATCTGACCATCAAGAACCATCAAGGGATCAAGTCTGAAATCGACGCCCGGGATGACAGCTTTACTGCAAGCATCGAGATGGGCAACGCCCTCCTGGCCAAGAACCACTATGCTTCAGACGAGGTACTGTGATCCTTTGTACAAACTGAAGGTTCTGAACTCTATTAGATAGGTTATTTATAGGGACGGCACGGTGGCGCAGTGGTTAGCGCTGCTGCCTCACGGCGCTGAGGACCCGGGTTCAATCCCGGCCCCGGGTCACTGTCTGTGTGGAGTTTGCACATTTTCCCCGTGTCTGCGTGGGTTTCACCCCCACAGCCCAAAGATGTGCAGGGTAGGTGAATTGGCCACACTAAATTGCTCCTTAACTGGAAAGAAAATTAATTGGGTACTCTAAATTTGTTTTAAAAAAAGATTGGTTATTTATGTGCATTCCATTTCCATCATTATTCCACTTGTAAGAGTTATGATGGTGACAAGTGACAATTATACAGAACGTCAATACTTAGCCATCTTGCGGTACAGAGCTTGAGTATTGCTGAAAAAAGAGATATACTGTCGAAGCTTTTGGCCTTACATTCATCAGGACTAACAACCAATTTGAGATTATCAGTCGAGTTCACCATGTGGCTAACTTACGCTTGCTAGAAGCTACATACGTTCATTCACAGGGCCCTGTCCGTTGCCAGCAGAATATGTCCAAGTGTTGCGCCCTTTTTCAACTAAACAAAAGCATGGAGGGCAGAGGTCTACAAGATTATGAGGGGCGTGGATAGAGTGAATGGGCAGGCACTCTTTCCCAGGGTGGAGGGGTCAGTCACCAGGGGGCAAAGGTTTAAGGTCCGTGGGGCAAAGTTTAGAGGAGATGTGCGAGGCAGGTTTTTTACACAGGGTAGCGAGTGCCTGGAACGCGTTGCCAGGGGAGGCTGTGGGAGCAGATACATTAACGGCGTTCAAAAGGCATCTTTTAAAAATAAATTTAGAGTACCCAATTCATTTTTTCCCAATTAAGGGGCAATTTAGTGTGTTCAATCCACCTACCCTGCACATCTTTTGGGTTGTGGGGGCGAAACCCACGCAAACACGGGGAGAATGTGCAAACTCCACACAGTCAGTGACCCAGAGCCGGGATCGAACCTGGGACCTTGGCGCCGTGAGACTGCAGTGCCAACCACTGTGCCACATGCTGCCCATTCAAAAGGTATCTTGACAAACACATGGATAGGATGGGTATAGAAGGATACGGCACAAGGAAGTGCTGAGGGTTTAGGCAAAGGATGGTATCATGACCGGTACAGGCTTGGAGGGCCGAAGGGCCTGTTCCTGTGCTGTATCGTTCTTTGTTCTTAGTTCTTTGTTCCCTGGTTCTTTCCCTAGGGCAACGCCTCAACCAATCAAGAGTCCAGTTGCCAACCAGTCAATATAATAACATTACTCAAATCCTGGAGGTAGTACTGATAGTTGAATGAAAATAGATTGCTTTCCTTTAATAACAATGCCCTAATTAATGCACACATTATTGGCACAAATATTAAAACGGTCCTTTTAGTCCCCTGCAGCTAAAAATAACCTGGTTCCTGTCACCGCACGAGAGATAAAGGTCGAAATGCCACAACGCATAAATCAAATTGATGCAAATGGCCAATATATGTTCAAGCCTATTATTGATGTGTTTTTTTCCTCCACTCTTGTATTAGATTGCAGAGAAACTGGCCCAGCTCCAGGAAAGGAGGAGAGAAATCAATGATAAATGGAAGGGAAAGGAAGATTGGTTGCAGTTGGGTGAGAATACTGAACCGTGTATCTATTTGAAGCAGTTGATGGGGGAGCCTCTGCCAGGGATTGACAAACCCACAGATCTTGTCTTGTGTGCTATTGCGTTCATCGAAGAGCAATAATTCCACAGTGCGAAACTGCCTCTGCCCTGGCGCTAAATCCAGAGGCAACGTGTGAAATTACAACAAGCATGTTACCTCTGGCAAGGGGGCTAATCCCGAATGGTGGGTGCGAGCATTTCCGGCCTCTTGGCTGTCGGAGAGAAATACGGCTCCAAGGGCAACCTTTCCGATTAGTCGCGTTCCCTTGTCTCTCCCCGCCTAGCCCTGCAAGTAGATCCCCTTAATGCCTTCATCCAGTTCCCTTTTGACAATAACAGCGAATGTGCTTCCTTCCACCTTCCTTTTCTGAACATTCCAGGTCTTAACAACGCGCTGTGTGTTTAAAAAGAAAAGTTTCCCCATGTCGCCTTTTGTTTTCCGCCAATCACTTCAAAGGTAATGTCAATTATAATTCGGGGAAAGTGCAGTACCGTGCAGGACACATCAGAAACCCGTGCAAAGAATATTGGATTAATCAAACAGTCGACAGCCAGTTGAAGCAGGTTTTTAAGGAATTCTAAGCCGCCTGTTGAAGATATTGTCAAATGAGTTGGAACTGATAATCCTGTGTTTTCTCTCTCTGTGTCCCTCTCTCTTTACCCTCGCAGTAATGGAGGTTCTCCAGTTTGGCAGGGACGCCACGGTAGCAGAGGCATGGCTGGCAACTCAGGAGCCCTACGTCAGAGCCGCCGACATGGGGAGCAACGTGGACGACGCCGAGAACCTGATCAAGCGCCACGAAGAGTTTGAGAAGTCGGCCGCTGCCTGGGAAGAGCGTTTCCTGGCCCTGGAGAAGCTAACAACAGTTGAGTGCTGTCATATTCCTGCTGTCTGCCTTCCAGTTTTCCCCGCCAACTCCTGAAAAATGCTGATGCTGACCGCCCTTTAGAATCACAGCTAAAGCCTTGGGGTTTACAGCACAGGAACGGGCCATTTATCCCACCTGCTTTCTGACGTGTTTATGCTCCCCGTGAACCTGCTTCAGCGACATGGTGGCACAGTGGGTTAGCGCTGCTGTCTCACGCCGCCAGGGACCCTGGTTCGATTCCAGCCTCGGGTGACTGTCTGCGGAGTTTGCACTTTCTCCCCTAGTCTGCGTGGGTTTCCTCCGGGTGCTCCGGTTTCCTCCCACAGTCCAGGGATGTGTAGGCTAGGTGGATTGGCTGTGCCCAAAGGTTAGGTGGGGTTACTGGGATAGGGTGGGGGAGTGGACCTAGATTGGGTGCTCTTTCAGAGGGTTGCTGCAGACTTGATGGGCCGAATGGTCTCCTTCTGCACAGTATGGTTTCCACGATCCCATCCTATCAGGCATATCCTTCTACTCCTTTCTCCCGAGTGGTTACCCACTTACATCTATACTATTTGTCTCAACTTACCCCCGAGGTAAAGAATTATCTCCTGAAATCGTTATTGGATTTCTTTGTGATTACCTGATATTGCAGTCGCTAGTTTTAGTTCTCTCTGTCTGTCTGTCTGCATGCCTCTCTCTCTCTCTCTCTCTCTTCCCCCCCCCCATGTCTATACTCTCCAATCGCAGCACAAAAGGAGGCCATTCGGCCCATCGTGCACATGCTAATTCTCTGCAAGAGCAACTCAGCTAGTCTTACTTTGACGCTCTTTCCCTGTACCCTGCAAATCTTTCTTTATCCCAATCCCCCTCGGAAAGCTACAATTGAACCTGCCTCCCCCACGTTCTCGAATTATACATTCCAGATTCTAACCACTCGCTGCCTAAAAAATAACTTCTTCAATTCACCGTTGGCTCGTTTCTCGATCACCATAAATTGGTGACCTCTGGTTCTTCTTGACCCTCCGGCCAGCGGGAACAGTTGTGCCCCTATACAGCCTCTTCAGACTCTATCAAATCTCTCAACCGTCTCTTCTCTAAGGAAACTGGCTTAGCTTCTCCAATCTACCCCGTCCCTCATCGCCCGCACCATTCTCAAAACTCTTCTCTGCGCCTTCTCGAAAGCCTCCACATCCTTCCTCAAGTGCGGTGCCCAGAATTGGACACAATAGTACATTTGGGGGCCGACGTAATGTTTTGTAAAGTTCCTTCGTAACCTCCTTGGCGTACGTTACAAAGTGAGTAATTAAGCGGGCACCAGAGTTCTTTACGGCTGTGAGGAAAGGTTGATGCTCTGCAGAAATTCTGCATAACCGTGTTCAATGGGAAGGGATCTGGTGCATTGAGGGTGAATGGGAAGGGGCTGAATCATTGGGATTCTGCACACTCAGCGTCACCTCCTCTGGTCTCAGTGACTTGCTGCCGAGGGCCCAGAAACAATCTCACCTCGGTACGTGGTGCTCTTTGGCTCCGGTGGCAAGTACGCCGACGTTTCTAACAAAGTGCCGCCGACAGCTTCACGACTGCAATATAAAGGAGGCAGCAGCATCTGTCAGAGAGTCGATCATTCGGTCATCCGCAAAACTCACCGCCAAACTCACACCTCAGCACATCTACTCTTCAACACAGAGCTGCCCCGCAACATTTAACAGCTCTCTGCAGTTGACCCATTCTGTGGATTAGTGATTCCCAGCTGCTGTTTACTACCCAAGTACACAATTCTTTTCCGAGTGCCCAAAAGTTTAAAAAAAAACACATCTCTGCTGATTCAAAACGCTTTATTCCCAACAGCAACTCCCCAGGTCTTGGGACAAACCCATAGCGATAAACTGCAGTGAAATTTGGCGGAAGATCAGCCATGATCTTACTGAATGGTGGAGCAGGCTGGAGGGGAGCGTCTGTCCTACTCCTGTATTCATCTGTCCCCGCGCCGCCCCCCCCCTCCCAGGAGCTCCGCACCTTAACTGCGGATCCCAACCTGCCGCGGAAGCACGGTTCGAAATTACAAGCTGAAATTTGGCAGGAAATCACGGGAAGTATGTATGCGGTATTCCTGTTTGCTGGGAAACCTCCCAAGCCGTCGGGGGCGCGTGCGTTCCAAGTAATGTCCTCGTTTCTGGTGAGAACAATGCCTGAGCATCCCCCATCCTCTCCTGTGTTGCAGCTGGAGCAACAAGAGATTCGCCGGCAGCTGGAGGAGGAGGAGAGGAAGAGGAAGCCGCCGCCATTGCCCTCGCCCACCACGCCGTGCGTCTCTGTCACAGGGGAAGACGGTCTGGAGAACAGGAATCACGCACAGCAGAACGAATTGGCACGGTAAAAGCCCCCATCCGCCATTTGTTCGGCAAACGGTCCTTTTTGATATGTCGTTGCCCCCAAACCGCTTTCTGTACTGTGGGGAAATGTTATCAACGGAATTCCGGACACTAAATGTTTGCTTAGACGTTTGAATTTGACTTCAAAGTAAGTGGAAGCGGATAAATGTCGCAGGTGTACGTCTGGAAGGCCAGATCGCGGGTCTGTGCCATCGCAGCGTGTTAGCAACGCCCGGCAGGTTTGTGAGCGTTGCCCACAATGATCCCTCCCTTCACATAACCCTCAAAATAGTTTCCGAACATTTCTGCTCCCTCTCCATCCGCGAGATTTGGGTTTGAATCCCAACCGATGAGGTCCTTTCAGCCGAGAGGCTTCCAAACGGAATTACCCGGGTCGGCGCTTCAGCCCAGCGGCCAGATGGCATGATAAGAGCGAGCTTTCAGCCCCCACGGCCTCTCAGCGGAGATTCTGCCAAGGTGCCAGAACGTGGGCGAACCCTGCAGCGCATCAACTCTCAAAGCCACGTCGGATGGTTTTGCCTTGCCAGTAACGCCTCGTTAACGGTTTGCTGTCATTAACTTTGACATTTGGTTATTTTCAGGGACGGTGAGATGATGAATCACTTGGAGCCCATCGCTCAGAATGGAGTGCACTCGGACATGGAGTCGCCACAGGTAAGCCGCCTTCTGTCAGCCGCTTGTCGGCACTTGTTGTCCACAAAAGGCAGCTGTGTGGCCACGCCGAGTGTGTGATTTGGATCATTAGGACCCGCAGGGCATGGTGGCCGGCGCAACAATGGCCACCTTGGAGGCACCATGCTGGCATCCCCCTGCACGGCCTTTCCTCTTCCTGTCCTTTTTTAGCCTCCTCCAGCCGACTGTCCTTGGAGATCTCCGCACTCCTCCAATTCTGACCTCCTGCTCGTCCCCAGTTTTGATCCCTTCATCATTGACGACTGTGCCTTCAGCTGCCTGGGCCCCCAAGATCTGGACCTCCCTCCCTCAACCTCTCCACCCCTCTTTCCTCCTTTAAGCTGCACCTACTGTACCAAGCTTTCGGTCGCCTCTACGTGGCTCTGTGTCAAACGCTGCCTGCTAACCCTCCTAGGGAGCCACGCCCCATTTTGCGACGTGTACGTCCGGCATTCATACACCGAAGTAGAGTGACACCTTGAGGTTGATGCGAGTTGTGTTAGGCTAGCTGGACGTCTAGCAGGAGTGGCCAGTCGCTCCGCAAATATACCCATGGCCTTCTTCTGGCAAGCTTCGGGAAGACCTTCGCTGATTTCATATCTTTCCTTTCCTTGGTTATAACGGGTGTCACTCCATTCTTTCAGCTGCTGGGCGATTTCAGACTATTGAGAGATGGCGCACCGTCATCTGTGACTGTGACCGTAAGTGCTTTCTGCTTCCTTGCTATTTTTCTTTCCGCCGTTGTTTCACTTTCATCTCTGCCCTATAGATGTTGCTCATATGGAAGACCGAACGGGAAGGAGGAAGCTGGAGGGGGTGGGGCAGGGGGTGTAAGCTGATAGAGAGCGTTTAAATTCTGAAACCGTTTGTTAGGATAGATTTAGAGTTGATGCATCTGTTGTGGGGGATTCAAAACTGGGTGCTACGATTGTAAGACAGTGAATCCAGTGTGTAATTCTGAAGAATCATCTTTACCCATGCCGAGGCGAGCAGTATTCCCAGAAGGTTTCATGGACGCGCAGCTATCCCACCTAGGCCACGTGTGAGTTACTTCCTGTGCATGGCCAAGCGTTTCGATAAATCGGCCAGTAAATGAAATTGGAGGGAGCGTTGGGTGGTGCGACTGTGGAACTCACTAACACGAGACATGGTTGAGGCGAACAGCCTAAATGCATTTGAGGGGAGCTGAATAAATACACAAGGAATTGATCTGGAGATGCTGGCGTTGGACTGGAGTGAGCACAGTAAGAAGTCTTACAACACCAGGTTAAAGTCCAACAGGTTTGTTTTGAATCACTAGTGATTCGAAACAAACCTGTTGGACTTTTACCTGGTGTTGTAAGACTTCTTACAAGGAATTGAGGAATAGTAGGATATGTAGACAAGGAAGTAAAAATTAGGGAGGGGAGGCATTTGGGCAGCCGTAGTTCCCAGGCTTTTTAGTCCCTCTTTCCCCCAATAAAGATGTTTCATAGACTGCTATTTCCATTAATATCATGGACATGGAAATTCAAACTTGAAGACAAAGTGGATGATTTTAAAACGGGGGCTGAATAATGGGCAGCACGGTAGCACAGTGGGTAGCACTGATGCTTCACCGCTCCAGGGTCCTAGGTTCGATTCCCGGCTTGGGCCACTGTCTGGGTGGAGTTTTTTCTTTAAATTTAGAGAACCCAATTCGTTTTTTCCAATTAAGGGGAAATGTAGCGTGGCCAATCTACCTGCCTTGCACATCTTTGGCTTTTGGGGGGCGAAAACCACGCAAACACGGGGAGAATGTGCAAACTCCACACGGACAGTGACCCAGAGCCGGGATCGAACCTGGGACCTCAGCGCCGTGAGGCACAAGTGATATCCACTGCGCCAGTCTGTGTGGAGTTTGCACGTTCTCCCTGTGTCTGCGTGGGTTTCCTCCGGGTGCTCCGGTTCCCTCCCACAAGTCCCGAAAGACGTGCTGTTAGGTGAATTGGACATTCTGAATTCTCCCTCCGTGTTCCCGAACAGGCGCCGGAATGTGGCGACTCAGGGATTTTCACAGTAACTTCATTGCAGTGTTAATGTAAGCCTACTTCTGACGATAAAGATTATTATTAATGTCCCTAAATCATGGACTGTTTATGCCATACCCTCTCACCCCCAGGTCCCCAGTGTTAATGCTGAACATGCTTTAAGTTGGTAATTAAGCGCAGCTGCTCCCAATCAGGGAAGGATTAAGGGACAACTATTGTAAGAGTGTTTTAATCAGTTCACTCTGGGTGTCCAGGAGGAACTGTGTGATTCTGTGACTTTGCTTTACTGTCTGGGAAAAGAAGGCAGTTTTAAGGTACAGGCTCACTTCAGCCTCATTCTTCCTTGCGCGCTGATCGGAACTAACACCCCGAAGGCAACGTTTAATTCACACTCCACTCCCCAGCGTGGAGTTTGACTGGTATTGGAGGTCATGCATAAAATCTGCTCTCCCTGGAAACATGCTGCCACGCTTGCTGGCTCGCTTTGTTGAGTGACTCGTAGCGATGGAGGAGCTAATTAGAATTGGAAAATTGAACCAACGGCAAATAAAGTCCCTGGAAAAGCTGCTGGCTCTGATGTACCCGACGTGACGTAACGTCCACAGGGTCATAAAACTGCATCTCTTCTTCCTCACCTTGAGGCAAAACCAGAGGGGCTTTAACTAGTCCAGACGTACGGACGTTTTGAGTCACTGTGTGAGAGAGAGAGAGTTCCAGATTGCCACCACCCTTTGCATCAGGAGATGCTTCCTGCCATCGCCCCTTAAAGGCCTGGGCCGGAATTCTCCGCCCGTTCGCAGGCGGCGGGGTCCTCTGGTCCTGCACCCTTGCTCGGGGGTCTCCCGGCGACGTGGGGTGGCTTCAATGAAGACTCCCATTGACAACGGGGGGGGGGGGGGGGGGGAGCAGAAAACCCTGAAGCTGTCAGCAATCACAGTTCCGCTCCCCTTGAATCCGAGGCGCAGCTGAAACGAAAACTGTCCTCTCGCGTGACGTCGGGATGAGGCCATTGAGAGCGGGCAACTCTTGTGACCTAAAGGCCCACTTGTCAGCCGCGGAATCGAACATTTTGATTTAAAAAGAGTAACGGTTTCAAGTTTTAAAGACGAAAAGCAAGCCTATGGAAAAGTTGCTAGCCTCTTGTGTTTAAAAAAATATTTATTCTGAAACCAGCGACGTTACCGTCATTCTGTAGTCCGTCTTTTCACATTCTCCTGTAGTTTCCCTTCTTGCCCACCAGGTGGTGGTCTCAGCTGACGACACCGACACCATCCCACACCAACGCAGGTTCTTGGGGCTGGTTTGAACGCTGACGCAGGCTGCTTGAAGGGAGATTGTTCTTTTTAAATAAATTTAGAGTACCCAATTAATTTTTTCCAATTAAGGGGCAATGTAGCGTGGCCAATCCACCTACCCTGCACATCTTTGTGTTGTGGGAGTGAAACCCACGCAAACACGGGGAAAATGTACAAACTCCACACGGACAGTGACCCAGAGCCGGGATCGAACCTGAGACCTCGGCGCCGTGAGGCTGCAGTGCTAACCACTGCGCTGATTACCACTGTGGCTTCCCAGCGCCAGGGCCCCAGGTTCGATTCCCCGCTGGGTCACTGTCTGTGCGGAGTCTGCACGTTCTCCCCGTGTGTGCGTGGGTTTCCTCCGGGTGCTCCGGTTTCCTCCCACAGTCCAAAGACGTGCAGGTTAGGTGGATCGGCCGTGATAAATTGCCCCTTAGTGTCCAAAAAGGTCAGGAGGGGTTATTGGGTTATGGGGATAGGGTGGAAGTGAGTCGGTGCAGACTCGATGGCCAAATGGCTTCCTTCTGCTCTGTAGGTTCTATTTTTTCTTTCTCTCTGCCCCTTAACTTTTGCATTCTGTGTTTTATTTTCAGTCAGTGTTGTCCTTCAGTCCCTCTCGCTGCCGGCATGTGAAAGGCACCACGCTGCAGGCGGCCGTTTACTTGAGAGTTTCGAGGGCAGCGTTCATGAGAGGCTACGAAACACCCGAATGTTTCCAGCGACACCCGTTAACAGCCCAGCGCTGACCCTTCTGGCCTCGTGCACAACTGTGCAGGTCAGAGGAGATCTGATTTTGCCACCACCCTCCAAAAGTGAGGCTGTTCAAAACGCGACAGAATTTTGTCCGTGGTCTGTGGGCTTTGCCGACAGGGCCGCTGTTCAGTGCCCATCCCTAATTGCCCTTGAGATGGTGGTGGTGGGTCGCTTCTGCCTTTCTGGCAAAATCAACCTAAAGGGAACACGCAGGGAGCGAGCGTGTAGCTTTGTCTCTCTCTGAAGCACATATTTCTCCAGAAGAGTCCATTGCAACAACAGTGAAGCATTTCACCAGCAGCAGTTGAATCCCCAAAGATTCTCCAGCTACTAATTTATCTTCCCCCACTTCTAAAGGTGCTGACTCTCGCTTGATTGAGTTCCACAGTCAGCGGCAGTACATTGTCATTGGCCCCTTTTGAGCCGAGACAATGAAGGGTATTTGATGGTAGAAACCAACACAGTCCTCAATCAGTCTGCGTTCAGTTCCTGCTGGACAGAGACCTTGTATGTAACTCATTGTTGATTTCACACAGAGGCCACAGATACCGGAATCTAGACTAAGGCTAGTATGCTGTACCTGTCCTGGGAGTGTTTGATGGGGGACAGTGTAGAGGGAGCTTTACTCTGTATCTAACCCCGTGCTGTACCTGTCCTGGGAGTGTTTGATGGGGACAGTGTAGAGGGAGCTTTACTCTGTATCTAACCCCGTGCTGTACCTGTCCTGGGAGTGTTTGATGGGGACAGTGTAGAGGGAGCTTTACTCTGTATCTAACCCCGTGCTGTACCTGTCCTGGGAGTGTTTGATGGGGACAGTGTAGAGGGAGCTTTACTCTGTATCTAACCCCGTGCTGTACCTGTCCTGGGAGTGTTTGATGGGGACAGTGTAGAGGGAGCTTTACTCTGTATCTAACCCCGTGCTGTACCTGTCCTGGGAGTGTTTGATGGGGACAGTGTAGAGGGAGCTTTACTCTGTATCTAACCCCGTGCTGTACCTGTCCTGGGAGTGTTTGATGGGGACAGTGTAGAGGGAGCTTTACTCCGTATCTAACCCCGTGCTGTACCTGTCCTGGGAGTGTTGATGGGGACAGTGTAGAGGGAGCTTTACTCTCTATCTAACCCCGTGCTGTACCTGTCCTGGGAGTGTTTGATGGGGATAGTGTAGAGAGCTTTACTCTGTATCTAACCCCGTGCTGTACCTGTCCTGGGAGTGTTTGATGGGGATAGTGTAGAGGGAGCTTTACTCTGTAGCTAACCCCGTGCTGTACTGTCCTGGGAGTGTTTGATGGGGATAGTGTAGAGGGAGCTTTACTCTGTATCTAACCCCGTGCTGCACCTGTCCTGGGAGTGTTTGATGGAGACAGTGTAGAGGGAGCTTTACTCTGTATCTAACCCCGTGCTGTACCGGTCCTGGGAGTGTTTGATGGGGATAGTGTAGAAGGAGCTTTACTCTGTATCTAACCCCGTGCTGTACCTGTCCTGGGAGTGTTTGATGGAGACCGTGTAGAGGGAGCTTTACTCTGTACCTAACCCCGTGCTGTACCTGTCCTGGGAGTGTTTGATGGGGACAGTGTAGAGGGAGCTTTACTCTGTATTTAACCCCGTGCTGTACCTGTCCTGGGAGTGTTTGAAGGGGGCAGTGTCGAGGGAGCTTTACTCTGTATCTAACCCCGTGCTGGACCTGTCCTGGGAGTGTTTGATGGGGACAGTGTAGAGGGAGCTTTACTCTGTATCTAACCCTGTGCTGTACCTGTCCTGGGAGTGTTTGATGGGGACAGTGTAGAGGGAGCTTTACTCCGTATCTAACCCCGTGCTGTACCTGTCCTGGGAGTGTTTGATGGGGACAGTGTAGAGGGAGCTTTACTCTGTATCTAACCCCGTGCTGTACCTGTCCTGGGATCGTTTGATGGGGACAGTGTCGAGGGAACTTTACTCTGTATCTAACCCCGTGCTGGACCTGTCCTGGGAGTGTTTGATGGGGACAGTGTAGAGGGAGCTTTACTCTGTATCTAACCCTGTGCTGTACCTGTCCTGGGAGTGTTTGATGGGGACAGTGTAGAGGGAGCTTTACTCTGTATCTAACCCCGTGCTGTACCTGTCCTGGGAGTGTTTGTATATTTAATTGTAGATCACTGAGGGACATGAGGAAAACATTTTTTTGTAAGTTCGCTGTATATAGTATTATCCTTCCGAGTTAGACCAGTAACTGGGAATTGTAATTGGCATTTCTCCTAATTTGTCATTTTCCCCAGGTCAGTGAAGCATCAGAACCTGTTAACGGGACGGGTGACGCACCGGAATCAAGGAAGGACCACAGTCCAGTCAGGAAGACACCGCAATTGTCTCCACGCCCCGGGTCCGCTAGCACCTTGCTCAGCAAGTCCCAGGATGCATCCTCGGTCCAGCTGGAAGGAATTCTGTGTCGGAAACACGAATGGGAGTCACACAACAAAAAAGCCTCCAGCCGGTAAGGGGCCGGCGGCTGCAAGATCAAACGGCTGTGCACAAACGGCTGAATGTCAAACAGTGACATTCAGACTCACCGGGAGTGATCAGGGAGCGATATCAAAGCAGTGAGCAGTGTAGTCCCTCTGCTTCCCTTCTCCTCCACCCAGTGACACGAGAATATCCATGCTCTGTGCACTTGCAGCTTATCACACTGATACACGGCCTCACTCTGATATATCACAGAGGCTGCAACGCAATGAAACATGCCCTCTCCTTCACAGACATTCTGACACACCACAACCGTCCACCACCTACTGCATTCTCGCAGCAGAATTATACAGTGCTCACTCGGACCACCATCACTGGGAGGTCAGCCTCATCATCAGCGATAGTGCACGCGGGGGAATCGTACATGGGTAATGTGGCGGACCCAAGAGAGAGAGAGAGAGACAGACAGACATGGCGAGACAGAGAGACAGAGAGAGAGAGAGAGACAAAGAGAGAGACAGACAGACAGACAGAGACAAACTTCCCATGTAGAAGAATCGAGAACGCAAGGACACAGATTTATTGTAGGTGGGGACCAAGAGGAGAATGCTTTTGACGCAGCGAATTGGGATCTGGGATGCGCTGCTGGAGAGTGAGTTGGGAGGTCGGCTCTGGAGGCATTCAAGAAGGAATTGGATTATCATCTGAAAGGGAAGAATGTGCAGTGCTTCGGGGAGAAGCTGGGGGAACGACTCTCGAGTGAGTTGCTTGTCCGGGGAGCCGGTGCAGACTCAAAGGGCCGAATGGCCTCCTGTGCGTTATTGCTTTTGTGGTAGCCTCTGAAATGAATTAGTGCCCCACAACCTCTACTCCTGTAACAACCTTCGCTCTTTTAAATATGTGTATATTTGTGTTTGTGTATAATTACTTTCCTGGATTCTCACAAAGCACCTCAAACCTTCACTTGCGCAGTAACCCATCAGACGTCTGCACAGACCCTTTCCTATGTGCCGAAACATTCTCGTCTTATCGCGCACTGTCGTGGAAATAATGATTAGACAGAGGCTTCGAGCTTCGTTTTAGGATTTTATTAACACGATATCGTGCAGCGGCTGCAATAGCTGAATAGCCATTTCACAGCACTCTGAATTACACAGCGGAGACCATTATCCTTATGGTTTGAAATACACAACTAAATAAGTAAACAGCAGCTGGCTGGCCATTGTTTTTTTAAACAAACCTTGGAAAGTATGTACGGTGGGATACGTAGTTCTTGCCCTCGGCAAAAAACAACTCTAGTACGTATTTGTTGTCCTTCGGAAGAATCGCAAGCTGTTTCTAATCAGTATTCTTGTTAAAAACAGTATTAAAATATAGTCAAGCAATCCCATCATGCTTTAGCAAGTGATTTATCTTTCATAGCAACTACATATTAATGTATGCTCCAAGCGGGCAACTAATCCTCGCATTAATTTCCCTTCCACACGCACATAGTTGTTTGTTTTATCAATTGCCCGCTTGGACTCCCCCTCCCTTAGCAGGGCGCAGTATGTAGTTGATGACGGGGTGCCCACTCAGCAGATTTGAATCATTACCCCGTTAGGTAGTGCAGGCCGGCGCCGGCTCTCAGCCTGATGTCCGATTCGAGCCGCTTGTCCCTGACTGCTACATTGGTCCGCCTGCAGGTCGTGGCAGAACGTGTACTGCGTGCTGAGGAACAAGAGCCTCGGTTTCTATAAGGACTCCAAGAACGCCAGCACTGGCATCCCGTACCACGGAGAGGTGCCGGTCAGCCTGACGGAGGCCAAGTGCGAGGTGGCACACGATTACAAGAAGAGAAAGTTTGTCTTCAAACTCAGGTAAAATTCGTGAGGGGAGAGAAGAAGATATGGAGGGGTTCAGGTACCCGTCATTTTTGTTTGTGATGGCAGAGTAGCTGATTCACCGTCCGGCTTTGATACTCCTTAAGGAAGCCATTTGGCCCAATGTGTCCTCTTTGGCTCTTTATAAGAACAGTCCGGTGAATCCTACTCTTTCCTCAAAGGTTAGCAAATGTTTTTGAGTCAAACACTTATTAAAAAGTGAATATTGAATCTCCTTCCACTGTTCTTTCGAACGGTGCGTTCCAGATCGCCATAATGTGCTAAGGCGGAAAATATATCCTCATGTTGCCTCTGCCTCTTTAACCTGGCAGCTTAATCCACGACCTCTGGCGACTGACCCCTCTCACTCTAAATGTTTTCTTATTATCCTATAAAAACCTTTCATCATTTTAAGCATCTCTATTAAATCCCTCCTTAGCGCTCAGCCTGAAGGAGAACACAGTTACTCTGCTCACAGAATCCCTTCAGTGCACAAGGAGGCCATTCATCCCATCGAGTCTGCACTGACCCTCCGAAAGAGCGCTCCACCCAGGTCCACTCTCCCGTCCATACCAGGTGCACATCCCGTAACCTAACCTGCACGCCCCTGGACCCACCAAAGGGGCAACTCAGCATGGCCGATCCAGCTAACTTGTACATCTGTCGGGGCAGCATGGTGGCGCAGTGTTTAGCACTGTTGCCTCACGACGCCGAGGTTCCAGGTTCGATCCCGGCTCTGGGTCACTGCCCGTGTGGAGTTTGCGCATTCTCCCCGTGTCTGCGTGGGTTTCGCCCTCACAACCCAAAGATGTGCAGGGTAAGTGGATTGGCCGCGCTAAATTGCCCCTTAATTGGGAAAAATGAATTGGGTGCTCCAAATTTATTTTTAAAAAATATAACCTGCATATCTGTGGGAGGAAACCGGAGGAAACCCACACAGATACTGGGAGAGCGTCCAAACTCCACACAACGCAGTCACCCAAGGCCGGAATCGAACCCGGGTCCCTGGCGTGCCCCCAGCACCTCCTGCCGAACCTCCTCTGCACTCTCCCCGCGACCTTGCCATTCCTTCTAACGCGCGGTGTCCCTGAATTGGAGACGGTACTTAACTGAGGCTGAGTCAGTGATTTATAAAGGTTGTATTAAGTTGCCAAATGGGAAAACCTTATCAGAAAAATAAATCACTCGCTGCAGGAAGAGCCGTCTGCAATCCCTGAACTGCCCTCGGCATTAAACTCCACATGTCTAGAAATGACAAGGTGTCAGTGTGTCAGCCGTGATCTGACAAAGCTGACAGTGAATGGTTCGCCATCGTGATATTATCGCTGTTCGTGCTGCAGCAATGGCTTATTCAATTTATTTTTGATCACAGACTCAATGAAGGGAAGGAGTTTCTGTTCCAGGCCAAGGACGAGGTAAGTGACTTAACCCTGACCATGCTGAACACACAGGGGGCACTGCCAAAGTTAGACGGCAGAGAAACAGGCGCATTCAACGCATTATCCTACTGAGTGCCTTCAAACGCTGTACAGTTCAGACCTTGAGACGTTGGAGTAGTAGCGTCTGCCCCGCCGTTCGCTGAGATCATGACTGTGATAACCCTCGCCCCTTGACCCTCGATCCCCTCACTGGTTAAAAAGCTAGCATCCTCGGCCTCGAGCGCATTTAACAACCCAGCCTCTACAACTCTTTGGTAATGAATCACACATGTTCACTACCCTCAGAGGAGAAATTCCTCCTCATCTGAGATTACACCCTCTGGCCCTAGACTCTCCCAAAGGGGGAAACACCCTCTCAGCATCAATCTCCAAGAATCCTATACGTCTCAATAAGGTCGCCTCTTATTCTGCTGAACTCCAATGAGTACAATCTACTCAACCCCTCCTCCTAAGAAAATCCCTCTGTACCTGAGATCGACCGAGTGACCATTCTCTGGGCTGCCTCCAATTCTAGTACATCTTTCCTTGAACAAGGGGACAAAACTGTTCAGAGTACTCCAGGTGCGGTCTAACTAGTGCCTTGTATAGTTTTAGCAGGACGTCCCTATTTATATACTCCATTCCCTTTGAAATAAAGTTACATAAAAGCTGAAAATCTGTGAATCCTTTCCCATAAGGACTGGAGAGGGTGAGGTGGGGTGCAGTGGGTCAGACATACTATCTCCGGATCCTGAATAAAGACGATGCTGACTATATCCAGTACTGTTTTGGGGCGGGGGGGGGGAGGATGCTGGGTGGACACAGGAGGTTCCTGTCTCCCATTCAGGTTGTTGTTGGGGCAGAGCAAAAATATTTTTACTCTGCACTTAACTGGATGCTGCACCCGACTTTAGGAGCGCTTAACCTGAATATTGGGTGTCTTGATTAAGTGGCGTCAATTGAATTGCCAAATTGTTCTATGGTGAGTGTCATGTGATGTTCCTTAGGTCTTTCATTCATGTTTAGAATGAACCTAATAGGAATCGGGCTGGTTTAGCACACTGGGCTAAATCGCTGGCTTTTAAAGCAGACCAAGGCAGGCCAGCAGCACGGTTCAATTCCCGTACCAGCCTCCCCGAACAGGCGCCGGAATGTGGTGACTAGGGGCTTTTCACAGTAACTTCATTTGAAGCCGACTTGTGACAATAAGCGATTTTCATTTAATTTCAATGAAGTTACTGTGAAAAGTCCCTAGTTGCCACAATCCGGCGAATTCAGAATGTCCAATTCACCTGATAATCACGTCTTTCGAGACTTTGTGGGAGGAAACCGGAGCACCCGGAGGAAAATCACTTGGAGAACGTGCAGACTCCGCACAGACAGTGACCTAAGCCGGGAATCGAACCCGGGGACCCTGTGAAGCAGCAGTGCTACCCACTGTGCTAACGTGCTGCCCACTTTCTGTCATACGGTGTAGAGAGCATTGTGGATAGCACAATTGCTTCACAGCTCTAGGGTCCCAGGTTCGATTCTGGCTTGGGTCACTGTCTGTGCGGAGTCTGCACGTTCTCCCCGTGTCTGCGTGGGTTTCCTCCGGCTGCTCCGGTTTCCTCCCACAGTCCAAAGATGTGCAGGTTAGGTGGATTGGCCGTGATAAATTGCCCTTAGTGTCCAAAATTGCCCTTAGTGTTGGGTGGGGTTACTGGGTTATGGGGATAGGGTGGAGGTGTTGACCTTGGGTAGGGCTCTCTTTCCAAGAGCCGGTGCAGACTCGATGGGCCGAATGGCCTCCTTCTGCTCTGTAAATTCTATGATAATCTATGACTGTGGGCAGTGGTTCCAGTTCCTGGTCAATCCAGCCTTGCTCCCAGTGGGAGCTGCATCTCCTTGCACTGAGGCACACAGACGAGGGCAGTCCGCAGTCACTTCCCAATCCCATGTTGAGCTCACTGATCTCACCCACAGCTGAGTATCGAGGAGCAGCAATTAATCTTGCTGCCCTTGAGCTGGTTAAGTCAGTTAAGGTCGCAGCTCCTGACCTGATTCCTGGCCGGAATGTGCAAGTGAATGAACAGAGGACATTCTTTTATGGGACGTGGACATTATTTGTTGCCCATTAATTGAACTGAGTGTCTCGCTAGGACCGTTTCACGGTAATGACATAGTCGTCATTACCGAGACTCGCTTTATATCCCAGATCTCATTGATTGGATTCAGATTCCACCAGCTGCTGTGGCGGGATTTGAACCCATGTCCCTGCAGCATTAGCCTGGGGCCTCTGGATTACTAATCCAGTGACATTACCACTCCGCCACCGTCTCCTGACGTAGTGTTGGGCCACATGATTGAATAACCTGCCAAAATTCACCGCCTACCCCCGCACAAAGATAGTGAATGTCACCAGTGGGCGACGAACATCCATTTTGTAGCGCAGGGGAATGGCTTATTTATATTTACCCGGGTGTGTCTTACAGGCTGAAATGAGTAGCTGGATTGATGGGATCTCCACGTCCATCTTGGCCAACCAGGAAGACCGCTACCCTGCCAACCCCCAGGGCCTGACGCGCGCCATGACGATGCCCCCAATCTCTCCCAACAGCGGTGAGACGGTCACCCTGCGGCGGGACAAGGATGGAAAGGAGAAAGACCGGGAGAAGAGGTTCAGCTTCTTCAAGAAAAAATAGGAAACGGTTCGAAAGATGCAAGAGTTAACAAAACAAAAACAACAACAAGCCTAAAGTCACCACACGTTCCACACTTCGCACGTCATTCCGGTCGATTCCAGCTTGTTTTTTCCCCCGAATGACTCTGTGTCTGACATTCCCAGGGCTTGGGAGGGGGGGGGGGGGGGGGAAAGAGTTCAAAACTAAAAGATACAAACTCAGTCTTATCGATGGGGGAGGACGAAATAAGCAACACTTGCCGAATGGTCAGTGGGACATTTCTAAAGAACCGATTCAAGGATCACGAGCGATCAGGCTCGGACTATGTTTAGCTTGTCGCGCGCGCGAGAGAGAAAAAAAAAACTGCTACGGCCACAAATAGCCATGCTCTTACCAGCACCGAAGTGTAAATTCTGTTGGCCGAGCCGAGACTGTTGGCTGCTCGGTTGCCTTTACTGATGGTTTGAAAATGTGTTAAGTTGGCTCTGTGGACTGGGGAAAAAATTGCCACCCTCTCCTCCCCCCTTTGCATCTTCCTCTCTTCCTCCCTCCCCCCCCCCCCCCCCCCCCCCAACCTCTCCTCCCCTCCAACTTAGCCAGGATGCAAGAGAGTGCGGAGTGGGGACGCAAAACTGTACCCGAGGGGTTAAACACAACATGAAAACGGTTGTGTATTTATTGAAAAAACTTTGAAGGATCTTCAAAAATTCTGGGGGAGGAGCGGGAGAGAAGATCGGACCTGGTTTTGGATGCTTTTGTGAGGGGGAGGGGACAGGTATCAGCCACTCCTCCCTCGTAGGCATCCTGCTAAGTTAACACGACGAACCGTTTTTAAACACAAATCTGCTCTTGGTGCGAATGGGACTCCCAACTTGCCAAACTTCCTTCCTCTCTCGCAGGCCTGTGCTTCATCGGGTGTTGAAATGAATTATTGTTTTAAAGGTGAATATGCACAGATTACAGAACTCGTCGAAGCATTCTACTTTCAACCGGTTGTAGTGCAAATTGTAGATTAATTCAACATGGGGGGTTTTTTCTTCTACTTTTAATGGCTTTTTAAGTTTTATTTCCGATACGAGCATCTCCCCTCGACCTTTGGCAGCCATCGCCAAAAGCAGCTGCTCCCACGAAGCGGCAGCTGAAGCTGGGTGCAATCTCCGTAGCTTTGGTGGCGGATCACGTTGCACAACATGCTGCTGGAGGTGTTGGGAGTGGTTCAGGTACACTAATGGTTGCTCCTGTATTCCTGTTTGTTGTGGGGTGGACAGGCCCTGCCGCCCCAGAGGGTCTCTATTCTCTCGGTTTTAGTTCCGAACAGTTTAGCATTAGGCCGAAACTTTGCCTTATCTTCCATTAAAAAAAAAAGTTTTAAATTCACCTTTGGTCCCGCTAACTTTTTTTTTGTTTCTTTTCCTGTGCTGCCTCTCTGCCGGCTGCAGCAAGCTACGGATTATCGAGCGCCTCTTTGCGCTTAGGAAACTTGCCACTGAGCTTGACGGGGGAGGTGGTCGTGATGGGGGGGGTGAAGAGTAGGCAGCAGCAGGGGGTAGGAGAGACGTTAGGAGAGGTAAGCGAATGGTCAAACAGGCATTAAATGCGAAGGCACTTGGAAGGGGAAGGAGGGTAGGAGGATGAGCCATTGTCACTGCCAGGTGGTTTTCTAGGCGGCAACAGGTGTAACTTTACTGTCGATGGAATCAGAGGTGTGTTTGAGTTGAGCTGCTAAAAGTGTTTTAAATAGGTGCGGGGACTTAATTCTAGCAAATTAAATTGGATTGGATTGGATTTGTTTATTGTCACGTGTACCGAGGTACAGTGAAAAGTATTTTCCTGCGAGCAGCTCAACAGATCATTAAGTACATGGGAAGAAAAGGGAATGAAAGAAAATACATAATAGGGCAAGACAACATGGACAATGTAACTACATAAACACTGGCATCGGATGAAGCATACAGGGTGTAGTGTTAATGAGGTCAGTCCATAAGAGGGTCATTTAGGAGTCTGGTAACAGTGGGGAAGAAGCTGTTTTTGAGTCTGTTCGTGCGTGTTCTCAGACTTCTGTATCTCCTGCCCGATGGAAGAAGTTGGAAGAGTGAGTAAGCCGGGTGGGAGGGGCCTTTGATTATGCTGCCCGCTTTCCCCAGGCAGAGGGAGGTGTAGATGGAGTCAATGGATGGGAGGCAGGTTCGTGTGATGGACTGGGCGGTGTTCACGACTCTCTGAAGTTTCTTGCGGTCCTGGGCCGAGCAGTTGCCATACCCAGGCTGTGATGCAGCCCGATAGGATGCTTTCTGTGGTTTCAAATCTAAGCTTTCAAATCCCCCCCCCCACCCCGGTACCGAACCCGGGTGAAGTCAGAACCCGAAGGGCACCGAAAGACACAAAAGTTGATCACACGTTAGTAATCGGCCAGGGGGAACCTTTGAGCAGGAGAACTTCCAAAAGTTGAGAATTTTCTGGAGAGTCAAAGGGCAGCAGAGGGAGGGGATTTTTTTAGGTTTGAATGCTAAAAGCTGGGTGCCTGACAGGAGCTCCCTCTCCATTGCGACAGCCCCATGCTGACACAAAATGTTGGTCAAAAGATTGGAACAAGAAACCCGAACATTTGAACAGGAAATGGGTCACAGGCGTTGGCTTTTGAACGCAATGGAGTTCTTCCACTCAAAAAGATTCCAATCAAAATACTTCTTACAGCTAACATTTGCCAGCGAGTTCTGGGCTGTCCAGTCCTTTGCCAAGAGACGTGGAGCATGCAAGCCCGGGAGGGGAGGGGAGACACAGAGCACATGGGGGGGCGACAGCAACCTTGGGGCTGTGTAGCTGCAGCAGGGGTACTTGCAGATGCTCTCGCCTATTTCCCACTGCTCTCTGATGGACGCTTTCCAAGGAGGTTTAGCCACAGAGCCGACAGTGGCCGCAGACTTTATTTTGCAACACGAAACCTTTCGGTCTAGGCGAGAGCTGGTCGAATCCCGATTCCAGTTCCGACCGAAGGAACAGCGTGTTGTTGCCTGCAGTCACTGGCCCGATACAGAGTGTTGGTGTGCACATTGGCAATGCCCTTCATTTCACCTCCTCAAATGGTTCCCACTCCCCCGTGCCGATCAGTACCTTTTCCGAGCGCCCAGCCCATGATGCAGGTTTTGAGATGCACAGACTGCTGTTCTGCACTGTTCACGTCGGCGCTGCCGCCTTTCAGCCGGAATGAAGATCTGGATGGTGACGTTTCTCTGGTCTCGCGGAACAATGGGAATCGAGAGGGGAAGGTCAATCCATCATGGAATAACGGGCAGGTAGCGTAGCCATGAAAAGACGCAAAGGAGGAAAGCGCATCAGCTTCAAACCTTGCGATGGAATGATTGTGAGGTGCTGTTCCTCTGACCCCAACATTTCACACATTGCTTTCCACAAGGAACCACCTCAAAAGCGATTAGTGCTATTGCGGTGCCCAGACTCCTTGGACTTGGTACACCCAGTGCCACTGAGCCAGGAAATCCCAGACTTGGTACACCCAGTGCCACTGAGCCAGGAAATCCCAGACTTGGTACACCCAGTGCCACTGAGCCAGGAAATCCCAGACTCGGTACACCCAGTGCCATTGAGCCAGGAAATCCCAGACTCGGTACACCCAGTGTCACTGAGCCAGGAAATCCCAGACTCGGTACACCCAGTGCCACTGAGCCAGGAAATCCCAGACTCGGTACACCCAGTGCCACTGAGCCAGGAAATCCCAGACTCAGTACACCCAGTGCCACTGAGCCAGGAAATCCCAGACTTGGTACACCCAGTGCCACTGAGCCAGGAAATCCCAGACTCGGTACACCCAGTGCCACTGAGCCAGGAAATCCCAGACTCGGTACACCCAGTGCCATTTGCACCAAACCTACTTTATTAATGATCCAACTGCTGAGACTGTCCCTTTGCTCCACTCTGCCAACACATTGGCACAGCCAAACAGTAGGTCGCATTGCCCGCCATGTCTTGAGTGGTTAGCACTTGAAATTGCTTTTGTAAAAGGAGTCTTTCCTCTTCGTTTGAATCGTTTTTGCTTTAGCAAATGAAGTCGAAAAACGTTTTAGTGCCTCCGCACTCTGTTTAAATTGTTCAGGGGAATTGGAAAGGCCAGACAGAAACGTACGTAAAGCATACAGGGAGTGGCTTTTGCAGCGAAAGGGCCAGGGATCTCCGCATGGGTTGAGCAACCTTGCAATGCAATGGCGTGTTGACATTCCGCAGGTCCCTTGCAAGTGAGGAACCTGAAGCTCCAAATTAAGACAGCCCCCCCCCCCCCCCCCCCCCCCTCCCACACACACACACGAGAGCAAAGGTCACGGCCATTGGTCCTGCTCCAGGAATCCTGCGAAGCTTTTTTTTTCCAGTGGGGCGAGCGAGATGGGGAAGGTCAGCCAGGGCTCGCCCTCCACCTTGCGGGCGATGCCCGAGGGGCAGGGTGTGTTAGGTGGCCAGCCACTTGCGAGGGGGGGGGCACTGGAGAGCAGCCGTTGCCCGTGATCCAGGACCCCAGTAAGGAATCAACAGCTCCACAGAATGAGGCAAGTGGGCGGAGGAAATGAGAGGAACTGCCCCTGAGAGAAGATAGCATCGGATAGCTGTCCGCAGCCGGCGCCTTTTTTATATCGCAACATGTATGCCACAGTTGTAAGGACATTGTGTACTTTACAATGGTTTTATAATGCTTTATACGGAGGTCATGTAAGCTGGAGAATGGTTTGTAAACTGACTTTGATTTCTCTGGCGTATAAGCACAAGATAATAAGGTGGGTGTGTGTTAAGTGAAAATGGGTTACATTGACGAGCTGTGTTCGCTGGGGAGTGGAAATAAAAACAAAATGCACCGCAGACCCTTCTCCAGGCGGATGTTAATCAGGTTTTATCTGTATGGATGCTTGCAGGAGGGTTCCCGCCCCCCCCCCCCCCCCCCCCCCCCAAACTAAATCCACACACGTCCCACAGTTATTTATGTTTGCCAACTTTGGCATTTTAGGTTAATAATTGGAGCTTACTTGTGAGGGAATCTTCTGTGCACTGGGCAGGTCAAGTGGCAAGAATAGCTGGTACGGGAAGTGCTTTAGTGCAGCGACTGCCGTTTTTGTTTGGAATTCTGAGCTGTACCTGCCCTGGGAGTGATGGGAACAGTGTAGAGGGAGCTTTACTCTGTATCTAACCCCGTGCTGTACCTGTCCTGGGAGTGTTTGATGGGGACAGTGTAGAGAGGGAGCTTTACTCTGTGTCTAACCCCGTGCTGTACCTGTCCTGGGAGTGTTTGATGGGGACGGTGTAGAGGGAGCTTTACTCTGTATCTAACCCCGTGCTGTACCTGTCCTGGGAGTGTTTGGTGGGGACAGTGTAGAGGGAGCTTTACTCTGTATCTAACCCCATGCTGTACCTGTCCTGGGAGTGTTTGATGGGGACAGTGTAGAGGGAGCTTTACTCTGTATCTAACCCCGTGCTGTACCTGCCCTGGGAGTGTTTGATGGGGACAGTGTAGAGGGAGCGTTACTCTGTATCTAACCCCGTGCTGTACCTGTCCTGAGAGTGTTTGATGGGGACAGTGTAGAGGGAGCTTTACTCTGTATCTAACCCCGTGCTGTACCTGCCCTGGGAGTGTTTGAAGGGGACAGTGTAGAGGAAGCTTTACTCTGTATCTAACCCCGTGCTGTACCTGTCCTGGGAGCGTTTGATGGGGACAGTGTAGAGGAAGCTTTACTCTGTATCTAACCCCGTGCTGTACCTGTCCTGGGAGCGTTTGATGGGGGCAGTGTAGAGGGACCTTTACTCTGTATCTAACCCCGTGCTGTACCTGTCCTGGGAGTGTTTGATGGGGACAGTGTAGAGGGAGCGTTACTCTGTATCTAACCCCGTGCTGTACCTGTCCTGGGAGTGTTTGATGGGGACAGTGTAGAGGGAGCTTTACTCTGTATCTAACCCCGTGCTGTACCTGTTCTGGGAGTGTTTGATGGGGACAGTGTAGAGGGAACTTTACTCTGTATCTAACCCCGTGCTGTACCTGTCCTGGGAATGTTTGATGGGGGACAGTGTAGAGGGAGCTTTACTCTGTATCTAACCCCGTGCTGTACCTGTCCTGGGAGTGTTTGATGGGGACAATGTAGAGGAAGCTTTACTCTGTATCTAACCCCCGTGCCGTACCTGTCCTGTGAATGTTTGATGGGGAACAGTGTAGAGGGAGCTTCACTCTGTATCAAACCCCGTGCTGTACCTGTCCTGGGAGTGTTTGATGGGGACAGTGTAGAGGGAGCTTTACTCTGTATCTAACCCCGTGCTGTACCTGTCCTGGGGGTGTTTGATGGGGACAGTGTAGAGGGAGCTTTACTCTGTATCTAACCCTGTGCTGTACCTCTCCTGGGAGTGATTGATGGGGACTGTGTAGAGGGAGCTTTACTCTGTATCTAACCCCGTGCTGTACCTGTCCCGGGAGTGTTTGATGGGGACAGTGTAGAGGGAGCTTTACTCTGTATCTAACCCTGTGCTGTACCTGTCCTGGGAGTGTTTGATGGGGACAGTGTAGAGGGAGCTTTACTCTGTATCTAACCGCGTGCTGTACCTGTCCTGGGAGTGTTTGATAGGGACAGTGTAGAGGAAGCTTTACTCTGTATCTAACCCCGTGCTGTACCTGTCCTGGGTGTGTTTGATGGGGACAGTGTAGAGGGAGCTTTACTCTGTATCTAACCCCGTGCTGTACCTGTCCTGGGAGTGTTTGATGGGGACAGTGTAGAGGGAGCTTTACTCTGTATCTAACCCCGTGCTGTACCTGTCCTGGGAGTGTTTGATTGGGACAGTGTAGAGGGAGCTTTACTCTGTATCTAACCCTGTGCTGTACCTGTCCTGGGAGTGTTTGATGGGGACAGTGTAGAGGGAGCTTTACTCTGTATCTAACCCCGTGCTGTACCTGTCCTGGGAGTGTTTGATTGGGACAGTGTAGAAGGAGCTTTACTCTGTATCTAACCCCGTGCTGTACCTGCCCTGGGAGTGTTTGAAGGGGACAGTGTAGAGGAAGCTTTACTCTGTATCTAACCCCGTGCTGTACCTGTCCTGGGAGCGTTTGATGGGGACAGTGTAGAGGAAGCTTTACTCTGTATCTAACCGCGTGCTGTACCTGTCCTGGGAGTGTTTGATGGGGACAGTGTAGAGGAAGCTTTACTCTGTATCTAACCCCGTGCTGTACCTGTCCTGGGAGTGTTTGATGGGGACAGTGTAGAGGGAGCTTTACTCTGTATCTAACCCCCTGCTGTACCTGTCCTGGGAGTGTTTGATGGGGACAGTGTAGAGGGAGCTTTACTCTGTATCTAACCCCCTGCTGTACCTGTCCTGGGAGTGTTAGATGGTGACAGTGTAGAGGGAGCTTTACTCTGTATCTAACCCCGTGCTGTACCTGTCCTGGGAGTGTTTGATGGGGACAGTGTAGAGGGAGCTTTACTCTGTATCTAACCCCGTGCTGTACCTGTCCTGGGAGTGTTTGATGGGGACAGTGTAGAGGGAGCTTTACTCTGTATCTAACCCCGTGCTGTACCTGTCCTGGGAGTGTTTGATTGGGACAGTGTAGAGGGAGCTTTACTCTGTATCTAACCCCGTGCTGTACCTGTCCTGGGAGTGTTTGGTGGGGACAGTGCAGAGGGAGCTTTACTCTATATCTAAACCCGTGCTGTACCTATCCTGGGAGTGTTTGATGGGGACAGTGCAGAGGGAGCTTTACTCTATATCTAACCCCATGCTGTCCCTGTCCTGGGAGTGTTTGATGTGGACAGTGTAGCGGGAGCTTTACTCTGTATCTAACCCCATGCTGTACCTGTCCTGGGAGTGTTTGATGGGGACAGTGTAGCGGGAGCTTTACTCTGTATCTAACCCCGTGCTGTACCTGTCCTGGGAGTGTTTGATGGGGACAGTGCAGAGGGAGCTTTACTCTGTATCTAACCCCGTGCTGGACCTGTCCTGGGAGTGTTTGATGGGGACAGTGTAGAGGGAGCTTTACTCTGTATCTAACCCCGTGCTGTACCTGTCCTGGGAGTGTTTGATGGGGACAGTGTAGCGGGAGCTTTACTCTGTATCTAACCCCGTGCTGTACCTGTCCTGGGAGTGTTTGATGGGGACAGTGTAGCGGGAGCTTTACTCTGTATCTAACCCCGTGCTGTACCTGTCCTGGGAGTGTTTGATGGGGACAGTGCAGAGGGAGCTTTACTCTGTATCTAACCCCGTGCTGGACCTGTCCTGGGAGTGTTTGATGGGGACAGTGTAGAGGGAGCTTTACTCTATATCTAACCCACATTGTACCTGCCCTGGGAGCGTTTGGTGAGGACTGTGTAAGATGAAATTATGCTACATCCAACCCATTCTATCCAAAACATGGTAACGCTTGACGCTAGTATTCACCTCACTCAATTAATGAGCACAAAGTTCAACGTGAACAAACATGTAGCTTGGCACAACTATTTGCTCTGACACCAACTCATTTGATTAATTGCCCGTGGCTTCATCCAGTTGAAATGGATGACCGCGAATGGGAGTCAGCTGTGTTTTGTTGGCTGTATCTCGGTTGCTTGTGTGTCATCAGCCAGTGTTCCATCCCGACTAAATGGTGATGCTAACAGGCATGAAATGTATTGAACATACAGTTGTGTGTGGGAGGGAAGGACTGACCCAACAAATCACATCACAGCACGCTTGGTTAATAACCTGGCTCCACCAGGGTGTTCAAAATGATTCCTGAAAGGCTTACTAATGAATTTAGTGGCCTTGGTGTTCCCATTTGAAGTTCTAGTTTGGAATATTATAATCTCTCTATTTACTGGCTTATTGTACTGAAAATAAAGAGTGCATTTAAAACTGTTCTCCCGGTGCCTTAGTTACTCGGTAGTGGGAGTTTCAGAGTGCTCGGACAAATAATGCTTTTATTCCGCGTCGGGAGAAGAAAGTAGCATTTCCCCCGACGATTGGTAACGGCGGGGGGCCTGTAACCCGAATCTGTGGAGGTGTTTGATTTCTGATCTCAGGCAGAACGGGCCTTGGTGCGGTGCGGTTTGCCTCAGTGCCTCTAACTCCGGTTTCTGACGCTGCTATCCAATCGCCTCCCCCCTCCTGAAAGCTTGTGTCCTCGAACCGCTCCGATACTCCGTGACTCCCTCGTCAGACTCCCCACCTGGAGATCGTCCACTAGAGGGAAGCAGACTTCAACGACGAGAAGAGATTACAACACAGTGCCGGTAAGGAAAATAGATTTATTTACTTTGGATTGTTACCTACGATGTTCTAACTGTGGATTATATTAATGGAGGCATTGAATTTAAAGGGAGGGATTGATGCAGAAGCTTTTGTAATCAGCGGCTCGGCCGCAGTTGGAGCCCTGGGTCTAATTCTGGCAAGCACGCTGTAGAGAGGATGCAGAAGGGATTCCCAGGGATCAGGAAATACAATTTCACAGAGCAGAACATGGGGAATGAGGGCAGGAAGAGATCATTCAGCCCCTTCACTCCCGCTCTGCCATTCCGTAAGATCACGGCCGATTCTCTACCTCAGTTACAATTCCCCGCACAACTTCCGCAACCCTCGATTGCCCTTTGTAAGCAAAAATCCAGCTGTCTCTGACTTGGGAGATATTAATTGGCCGAGCAACACACACAAGTTTCTTATCTCAGCCTTAAGCGGTTTCATTGGGACCACCCCCTATTCTGCGGGATTTAAGAGGGGATATGGGCCTAGACTATTCAGTCTGCTTCTCTCAGGATAATCCCCTCGTGCCAAAAATCAGTCTGGAACTCTTCTCCTAGGGGCATAGAAGGTTAAGGGGAGATTTACAGGAGGTGGAACGAGGGGTTTTGATAGTATATATATATTTAATAATCTTTATTATCACAAGTAGGCTTACATTAACACTACAATGAAGTTACTGTGAAAGTCCCCTCGTCGCCACATTCCGGCGCCTGTTCGGGTACACGGAGGGAGAATTCAGAATGTCCAATTCACCCAACAAGCACGTCTTTCGGGACTCGTGGGAGGAAACCTGAGCACCCGGAGTAAACCCCACGCAGACACGGGGAGAACGTGCAGACTACACACAGACAATGGGCCAAGCCGGGAATCGAACCCGGGACCCTGGCGCTGTGAAGCAACAGTGCTAACCACTGTGCTGCATTAAAGGGCAAGAAACAAAGGATGCCCTGTAAATCATTACAGCGGAACAGCAGAGGGGGAGGAGACATGAAAAATCTGGCAAAGGAGATGGCTCCCGTGCAGGCTAGCCCACTGGCATGTACTGATGGGGCACCCTCATGCAACCCTTGTGGCTCTGGTACAGGCTATTCTCCAGGAATACGTGCAACACTGTAGTGGGGGTTGGTTGGGCTGAAGTGAGTTGGAATATTAGGAGGTAAACTGGAAGTGTTTATGCGTTTCGGATGTTTCTGATTGATAAGACCCTCTGTTGCAACACGGTGCAATAATGTGAGTCGTTCAGTGAAAGCGGGGACTCTTTTGACTGGCATTTGTAACAGAAATCACCATTCTGAGCTTATAAAATGAGACTTCCTTTTGATGTTTGCCCATATTCTGTGGGTGGCCAATGAAAATTTTCCCCGTAACCCGTTGTATTCGTGTAGACGTCTAATATCCTTGAACTCCTCGATTGAAGCTGCCTTCACCTCACTCCCAGGCAGTGCGTTTCCAGACCCGAATTGCCCCGGGGTGAAAAGGTTTTTCTCGCATCGTTAGATTAACATATTGAGAATATTAGAGGAAGGGTGGGCGGAGGCTTGTGTGGAACGAGCGTGTTCAATGGCCTGTTTTTGTGCTTAATAAGGAGCAAGACATTAATTTATCGAGGAGTCCCCATGGTGTGGGACGTGACCCTGATATCTCCTCCACGTCTGTAGCTGTAATTATTTATTTGAGGTTTGTTAGGATTCAGGAGGACTATTGGTGGATTGTGATGTGTGGTCATGTTTTTCCACTAGTGTCTTAAGTACTTAAATATTCATCGTTTTCTTGGAAAATTGGTCTCTTTCAGTGTTGACCCAGATGGAGTTTGCCATATGAACATACGCATAACCCAACATAGTAGCTGGAAAATCAGGCTGCTACCATCAAAAGCCAACGTGCATCCACATGTGTGTATCTGGTTGTTGGGCCAGGATGGAATCAGGCTCAGCCAAGATTCTTCCCAGAGAACCCATACAGTGCAGAAGGAGGCCATTAAACCCATCGAGTCTGCACCGACCCTCCGAAAGGGCACTCTACCTCGGCCCACGCACCCACCCTATCCCCGTAACCTGACCTGCAAATCCTTGGACACTGGTGATATTTATCGTGGCCAATCCACCTAACCCGCACATCTTTGGACTGTGGGAGGAAACCGCAGCACCCGGAGGAAACCCACGCAGACACGGGGAGAACGTGCAAACTCCACACAGTCACCGAGGCTGGAATCTAATTCGGGTCACTGGCTGTGATACTTGAAATTACCTGAGATGTTATTACCTTATTCCTTGAGTTCTTCCAGTCCCAAGGTCAAAATTTATTCTTGGGCACATTGTTTTGTTCTCTCTCGGCTGATGTACTAATTAATTCTTTCAATGATGTACACACAGCCGCCTGAATATTCATTCGGCTACAAGAGAGCTTACTGCAAAATTGGATAAATATCACTTTACATGTGATGGAACCAGCCTGCCAGATCAGTGCGAATGTTGTCTTTGGAATACATTTCCTGAGCGTTTAGTCTGTGTGTGCTCACTTCAAAGATGGAGAGGTTTATACTTAATGCCCACCAACCCTTTGTCTGAAAAAGTTCTGCCCAACAACATCCATCTGCTCGTCTAGAGGCAAAACGACAAAGCGAAGCTCGGATCACTGACCACACTCTTCCATTTTGATCTTTGGCCATTTTGATGTTCTGAGTTCAGAGCAGGAGACAGTGCAAAGAATTTTTATTAATCCATTCCTTTCCCCAGTTCCCTGTGACACTTCATGCACTGACACCATGACTCATTTATCTTTATCATTTGTTGTTCTTATTTTGGGGTGAGATTTGAAAGGATTCATTACCTTCTGAAGGTACAATCAGTGATTGTAATAGTATCTGATCAGGAGGAGCTGCAATGAGTCACCCTTAAATGTAAAAAACTAATTTGAATTTCAAATGACTAATTTTCGGCACAGCTCAAGTTCCTCTTTAAAATTCCTGTCAGACTCCAGACTGAACCTCTCCAGTCACCTTCCTTTACTCTCCTCCTGATCCACGACTCTCTTCCCCCTCCATCTGTACGATATTCCTTGGGATATCTTAACTCTGCTAAGGATGCTAAACAAGTTGCATTGTTGTCAATTGGGTTGGATGGCTTCCCCTACCAAGCTGCACCACCTGCATGTCTGGGCCTGCGTCCTGCCAAGCTGCCCCTTACCTACATGCCTGGGCCTGCGTCCTGCCAAGCTGCCCCTTACCTACATGCCTGGGCCTGCGTCCTGCCAAGCTGCCCCTTACCTACATGTCTGGGCCTGCGTCCTGCCAAGCTGCCCCTTACCTACATGTCTGGGTCTGCGTCCTGCCAAGCTGCACCACCTACATACCTGGGCCTGCGTCCTGCCAAGTTGCCCCTTACCTACTTGCCTGGGCCTGCGTCCTGCCAAGCTGCCCCTTACCTACATGCCTGGGCCTGCGTCCTGCCAAGCTGCCCCTTACTTACATGTCTGGTTCTGCGTCCTGCCAAGCTGCCCCACCTCCATGCCTGGGCCTGCGTCCTGCCAAGCTGCCCCTTACCTACATGTCTGGGCCTGCGTCCTGCCAAGCTGCCCCTTACCTACATGCCTGGGTCTGCGTCCTGCCAAGCTGCCCCTTACCTACATGCCTGGGCCTGCGTCCTGCCAAGCTGCCCCTTACCTCCATGCCTGGGCCTGCGTCCTGCCAAGCTGCCCCTTACCTACATGTCTGGGCCTGCGTCCTGCCAAGCTGCCCCTTACCTACATGCCTGGGCCTGCGTCCTGCCAAGCTGCCCCTTACCTACATGCCTGGGCCTGCGTCCTGCCAAGCTGCCCCTTACCTACATGCCTGGCCTGCGTCCTGCCAAGCTGCCCCTTACCTACATGCCTGGGCCTGCGCCCTGCCAAGCTGCCCCTTACCTACATGCCTGGGCCTGCGTCCTGCCAAGCTGCACCACCTACATACCTGGGCCTGCGTCCTGCCAAGCTGCCCCTTACCTACATGCCTGGCCTGCGTCCTGCCAAGCTGCCCCTTACCTACATGCCTGGGCCTGCGTCCTGCCAAGCTGCCCCTTACCTACATGCCTGGGCCTGCGTCCTGCCAAGCTGCCCCTTACCTACATGTCTGGGCCTGCGTCCTGCCAAGCTGCCCCACCTACATGCCTGGGCCTGCGTCCTGCCAAGCTGCCCCTTACCTACATGCCTGGGCCTGGGCCTGCGTCCTGCCAAGCTGCCCCTTACCTACATGTCTGGGCCTGCGTCCTGCCAAGCTGCCCCACCTACATGCCTGGGCCTGCGTCCTGCCAAGCTGCCCCTTACCTACATGCCTGGGCCTGGGCCTGCGTCCTGCCAAGCTGCCCCTTACCTACATGCCTGGGCCTGCGTCCTGCCAAGCTGCCCCTTACTTACATGTCTGGGCCTGCGTCCTGCCAAGCTGCCCCTTACCTACATGCCTGGGCCTGCGTCCTGCCAAGCTGCCTCACCTACATGCCTGGGCCTGCGTCCTGCCAAGCTGCCCCTTACCTACATGCCTGGGCCTGCGTCCTGCCAAGCTGCCCCTTACTTACATGTCTCGGTCTGCGTCCTGCCAAGCTGCCCCACCTGCATGCCTGGGCCTGCGTCCTGCCAAGCTGCCCCTTACCTACATGCCTGGGCCTGCGTCCTGCCAAGCTGTACCACCTACATGCCTGGGCCTGCGTCCTGCCAAGCTACCCCTTACCTCCATGCCTGGGCCTGCGTCCTGCCAAGCTGCCCCTTACCTCCATGCCTGGGCCTGCGTCCTGCCAAGCTGCCCCTTACCTACATGCCTGGGCCTGCGTCCTGCCAAGCTGCCCCACCTACATGCCTGGGCCTGCGTCCTGCCAAGCTGCCCCTGACCTACATGCCTGGCCTGTGTCCTGCCAAGCTGCCCCTTACCTACATGCCTGGGCCTGCGTCCTGCCAAGCTGCCCCTTACCTACATGCCTGGGCCTGCGTCCTGCCAAGCTGCCCCTTACCTACATGCCTGGGCCTGCGTCCTGCCAAGCTGCCCCTTACCTACATGCCTGGGCCTGCGTCCTGCCAAGCTGCCCCTTACCTACATGTCTGGGCCTGCGTCCTGCCAAGCTGCCCCACCTACATGCCTGGGCCTGCATCCTGCCAAACTGCCCCTTACCTACATGTCTGGGCCTGCGTCCTGCCAAGCTGCCCCACCTACATGTCTGGGCCTGCGTCCTGCCAAGCTGCCCCTTACCTACATGCCTGGGCCGGCGTCCTGCCAAGCTGCCCCACCTACATGCCTGGGCCTGCGTCCTGCCAAGCTGCCCCTTACCTACATGTCTGGGCCTGCGTCCTGCCAAGCTGCCCCTTACCTACATGTCTGGGCCTGCGTCCTGCCAAGCTGCCCCACCTACATGCCTGGGCCTGCATCCTGCCAAACTGCCCCTTACCTACATGTCTGGGCCTGCGTCCTGCCAAGTTGCCCCTTACCTACATGCCTGGGCCTGCGTCCTGCCAAGCTGCCCCTTACCTACATGCCTGGGCCTGCGTCCTGCCAAGCTGCCCCTTACCTACATGCCTGGGCCTGCGTCCTGCCAAGCTGCCCCACCTACATGCCTGGGCCTGCGTCCTGCCAAGCTGCCCCTTACCTACATGCCTGGGCCTGCGTCCTGCCAAGCTGCCCCTTACTTACATGTCTGGGTCTGCGTCCTGCCAAGCTGCCCCACCTACATGCCTGGGCCTGCGTCCTGCCAAGCTGCCCCTTACCTACATGCCTGGGCCTGCGTCCTGCCAAGCTGCACCTTACTTACATGTCTGGGCCTGCGTCCTGCCAAGCTGCCCCTTACCTACATGCCTGGGCCTGCGTCCTGCCAAGCTGCCCCTTACCTACATGCCTGGGCCTGCGTCCTGCCAAGCTGCCCCTTACCTACATGCCTGGGCCTGCGTCCTGCCAAGCTGCACCACCTACATGCCTGGGCCTGCGTCCTGCCAAGCTGCCCCTTACCTACATGCCTGAGCCTGCGTCCTGCCAAGCTGCCCCTTACCTACATGCCTGGGCCTGCGTCCTGCCAAGCTGCCCCTTACCTACATGCCTGGGCCTGCGTCCTGCCAAGCTGCCCCTTACCTACATGCCTGGGCCTGTGTCCTGCCAAGCTGCACCACCTACATGCCTGGGCGTAAGTCCTGCCAAGCTGCCCCTTACGTACATGCCTGGGCCTGCATCCTGCCAAGCTGCCCCACCTACATGCCTGGGCCTGCGTCCTGCCAAGCTGCCCCTTACCTACATGCCTGGGCCTGCGTCCTGCCAAGCTGCCCCTTACCTACATGCCTGGGCCTGCGTCCTGCCAAGCTGCCCCTTACCTACATGCCTGAGCCTGCGTCCTGCCAAGCTGCCCCTTACCTACATGCCTGGGCCTGCGTCCTGCCAAGCTGCCCCTTACCTACATGCCTGAGCCTGCGTCCTGCCAAGCTGCCCCACCTACATGCCTGGGCCTGCGTCCTGCCAAGCTGCCCCTTACCTACATGCCTGGGCCTGCGTCCTGCCAAGCTGCCCCACCTACATGCCTGGGCCTGCGTCCTGCCAAGCTGCCCCACCTACATGCCTGGGCCTGCGTCCTGCCAAGCTGCCCCTTACTTACATGTCTGGGTCTGCGTCCTGCCAAGCTGCCCCACCTACATGCCTGGGCCTGCGTCCTGCCAAGCTGCCCCTTACCTACATGCCTGGGCCTGCGTCCTGCCAAGCTGCCCCTTACCTCCATGCCTGGGCCTGCGTCCTGCCAAGCTGCCCCTTACCTCCATGCCTGGGCCTGCGTCCTGCCAAGCTGCCCCTTACCTACATGCCTGGGCCTGCGTCCTGCCAAGCTGCCCCACCTACATGCCTGGGCCTGCGTCCTGCCAAGCTGCCCCTTACCTACATGCCTGGGCCTGCGTCCTGCCAAGCTGCCCCTTACTTACATGTCTGGGCCTGCGTCCTGCCAAGCTGCCCCTTAACTACATGCCTGGGCCTGCGTCCTGCCAAGCTGCCCCTTAACTACATGCCTGGGCCTGCGTCCTGCCAAGCTGCCCCTTACCTACATGCCTGGGCCTGCGTCCTGCCAAGCTGCCCCTTACCTACATGCCTGGGCCTGCGTCCTGCCAAGCTGCCCCTTACCTACATGCCTGGGCCTGCGTCCTGCCAAGCTGCCCCTTACCTACATGCCTGGGCCTGCGTCCTGCCAAGCTGCCCCTTACCTACATGCCTAGGCCTGCGTCCTGCTAAGCTGCCCCACCTACATGCCTGGGCCTGTGTCCTGCTAAGCTGCCCCACCTACATGCCTGGGCCTGCGTCCTGCCAAGCTGCCCCACCTACATGTCTGGCCTGCGTCCTGCCAAGCTGCCCCACCTACATGCCTGGGCCTGCGTCCTGCTAAGCTGCCCCACCTACATGCCTGGGCCTGTCAAAACACAATGTTACTGACTGTACAATCAGCCCCTCGGTGCTAGTTTTGTGTTCAGGCCAAGTGCTCCACCTTAATTTTATTTGAACCCTGTCAACAGAAAGAGGACGTCACAATCCCTGGGCGTCATTCTCCGACCCCCCAGCGGTTCGGAGAATGTCCGTTGGCCGCCGTGAATCCCGCCCCCGCCGGTTGCCGAAGTCTCGGGCACCGGATATTCGGCGGGGGCGGGAATCGGGCCGCGCCGGTTGGCGGGCCCCCTCGCTCAATTCTCCGGCCCAGATGGGCCGAAGTCCCGCCGATACATTGCCTGTCCCGCCGACGTGGATTAAACCACCTTTTGAACGGCGGGACAAGGCGGCGTGGACGGGCTCCGGGGGGGGGGGGGGCGCGGGGCGATCTGGCCCCGGGGGGGTGCCCCCACGGTGGCCTGGCCCGCGATCGGGGCCCACCGATCCGCGGGCGGGCCTGTGCCGTGGGGGCACTCTTTCCCTTCCGCCTCCGCCACGGTCTCCACCATGGTGGAGGCGGAAGAGACTCTCCCCACTGCGCATGCGCGGGAAACTGTCAGCGGCCGCTGACGCTCCCGCACATGCGCCGCCCCGAGATGTCATTTCCGCGCCAGCTGGCGGGGCAACAAAGGCCGTTTCCGCCAGCTGGCGGGGCGGAAATTCCTCCGGCGTTGGCCTAGCCCCCCAATGTTGGGGCTCGGCCCCCAAAGATGTGGAGCATTCTGCACCTTTGGGGCGGCGCAATGCCAGTCTGATTGGCACTGTTTTGGGCACCAGTCGGTGGACATCGCGCCGTTTCGGGAGAATTTCGTCCCCTGTTGTTTTATAAATTTAGAGTACCCAATTCATTTTTTCCAATTAAGGGGCAATTTAGCGTGGCCAATCCACCTACCCTGCACATCTTTGGTTTGTGGGAGCGAAACCCACGCAGACACGGGGAGAATGTGCAAACTCCACACAGTCAGTGACCCAGAGCCGGGATCGAACCTGGGACCTCGGCGCCGTGAGGCAGCAGGGCTAACCCACTGCGCCACCTGGCCCTGGTTTGGACACAGGTCTCGGAGGTAAACTTCAGGGCAAGGAGATTTGTGCATTAATGTCATCTATCTGCTTCTTTACAGCAGGGACCACACTTTGTTGTTAAGCGCTTCGAAAAATCTCCTGGATGCTGTGAATGTGCAAATCTTTCTATTTTATTTCACCACGCCTTCCTCATTTTCTTTCACACTGTGTGGTAGCTATTCTCCATTTCAGCTCCGATCTTTCCCCGAGGCGCAGATCTGCATACGATCAAACCGAGTGCGTGTGCAGTTGAATTTTTTACGCCTGGGGAAATCTAGTGGTTTTAATAATGATGAGTTGTGGGACCTTGGAAAGGGCAGGTCAAGGATGACAGCACATTTGAGTTGATGGAAAGTCAAGATTGGTTCGTGCTTGGTTTATTTTTCCAGCGTTTTAAATATGTTTTATTTCTCGTGTCACAAAGTCAGTCAGCCACCTCATAAATTGGGAAGATGACCGTTTTCCCTTCCATGCGCAAGGCAGACAGTTAGGAAAGGTGATTAACTCGGGGTTAATATCCATCATCCAGAAAACTAACAGTTCCTAAAATTGTGGCACCTTTTTTGCCTCCTTCAGTCTTCTCATCCCTTTTACAATCCACCAGCTTTCAAAATCGAGACTGGGCACCACCCACGCACTACTTCCTGACCTCTGTGCAAAGTGTAGCCTTTGAGCTCCCAAGAATGAGCTGGCTGGCAGTACTTTGATTTACTTCGCTCGTGCAATACCCATTCAGTCTACTACTTGGCTACAAACTTCCACCACAAGGTGCCAGTACTGTTAGCGCCGTCAATATCCCATGGAACAACGGATTTTTAGAAAAGCTCTTTAGGCCACAACAATCATCTGATAACCCAGTGTATTCCTGCACAGGGAGTATATAGGACTGAACTGCTGAGGGGGTATTCTTAATACACAATGTTGCTGACTGTACAATCAGCCTCTTGGAGCCGGTTTTCTGTTAAGGGTCAATGGCCAGCGGGATTTGGATTGACAATGCTCCACCTTCCTTTACTGTCGACAGAAAGGAGATTCACATCCTGCCAGTTGATACTGGTTTGAACACCGGTCTCAATGTCTGGTCTCCCTAAAGTACTGCAATAGCAAATGATTTGCATGGCCCTCATTATTCAGTGAATAAATATATTTCAGCTTTGACTGGCTGGTACTGAAGTTGATTACTTAAACCCCCCACCCAGTCTCATGCTGGACGCCTGCAATTTATCACTCAGATATTGTCTGTTTCTGTGTGAATTAAGTGATTAACGCTGGATACAGTTATGCATGACGTAGTTCGCAACAGCCGAGTCTCCTTGTGTTTCCCATCCTCGAGCTCTGATCATTGTTGTTTAGTCTCTGTTTCCCCCCTCAAGTATATACTTACTGCAATGTTTCTTTTTGCTAATCAAAGTGAAGACGGCATTTATTTTAACATTGCAAAACATAAGTGGTGTTGTGAGATTCACAAGGAAGATTGCGAGTCAAGGTTGGAAAGAGCTGGAGAGGTGACTGGATCTTCTGGGACTGGATTCTCTGTCTTTGTGTAAGGATTCAAATGAAGCATTATCACTCCAAATCCTGCTGGCCATTGACCTGAACACAAACTGGCTCTAAAAGATACCGTCAGCAATACTGTGCCCAAGAGTAACCTCAGTTGTTAAGTTCACTATGCTGGCAGTGCAGATAAGCACTGGGTTACAGGATGTCTGATGAAGTAGCCTGTGCTGAAGGATTTTATTAAAAATCTATCCTTTCACTGCCAGTAACACCAGCACCTGTTGCCCATCCCTAATTGCCCTCTGAGGGCAGTTATTAAAAGTCAACCACATTGCTGTGGGCCTGGGGTTGCTTGTAGACCGGACCGAGTAAGGATGACAGACGTCCTTCCACGTCTAACGCATACCAGCGAACAGATGGGATTCTGCTTACAATTAGCGTTGAGGGTGACCTGTACCGTTTAACATTCCTGTTCTCACTTGGGAATGGCAGCATGAAGGAGAGAAACAAGAATTGGCTTCGGAGTGAAACAATCTTGCGATAGAGGACTGTGGCCGAGTCGGTCCTATTGCATTTGCCATTGTATGTACTAAGTAAATCCAAAGTACTGCCAGCCAGCTCATTGATGGGACCCTATGGGCTTCTTGTTGGGTTGGAGGCATGGTGATGGATTCTGCTGACAAGAGGATGGCTTGTAAGACTGGCAGGGTCAGTCCCAGCCTCATAATCCAGCAGACCTCCAAGGAATGAGCCACTTGGACAAAGCCCCGTGTCCCTCAGCAAGATTCCGAAGAGTTGGGGATCAAGCTGAAAATAAGGGAACGTGGAAAAAAAGCATTATTTTAAACATGCGGCTAAACAGCCGTGTGAAATGGAGCAGCAGTGATAAATTGGCAGCTGCAGCATAATTGGTAACCAAAAGCAGACAAGTAGGCTGAAGACCAACCTGCAGTCACATCAGTTAAACCGTCCCTCGTGTCTAAAAACGTTACCGCTGCCTTTGTGTTAGAATTCACTTTATATACTGCTTCTTCATGCTGTGCGGCTACGATAGGCTTGGAATTCTGCGGCAGGTAACTCACCTCCTGGTTCCCCAAAGACTGTCCACAGTCTGCAAGTCAGAAGTTTGATAGTATATTCTCCACTTGTCTGGAAGAGTGCAGCTCGACATCACCCAGGACAAAGCAGCCCACTTGATCGGTACTCCATCCACCTTCAACGTTCACTCCCTCCACCAACAATGCACAGCAGCAGAGGTGTGTAATATCTACAAGATAGTACCAAGACTCGTTTGACTGGACCTTCCAAACCCACAACCTCCACCACATAGAAGGCCAGGGGCAGCAGATGCACAGGAACACCAGGGTCTCCAAGTCCCACAGCATCCTGCTTTCGAAATATATCGTCCATTCCTTCACTGTCACTGGGTCAAAAACCTGGAACACACTCCCTAAGTGCACTGTGGCTGTACCTACATGGACTGCAGTGGTTCAGAAAGGTGGCTCGCCAGCAGTTTCTCCAGGGCAATTATGGATGGGCCACACCCCGTGGAAGAACCAGTTTATAAAAATGCAATTAATTCATACTGACATTATTGGGCGATAAGAACACAACAGCAGAAAACCGCTCCTGACAGACACGATGAATAACAACAGCTTGCATTTACATAGATGTCATCTGTCATGCAAGAGTGCCTTTAAGAAATGGATGTGTAAGCAATGTACCTTTAAGAAAACAGTGATATCAGAGAGTGGGTGGGGCTGGGCTTTAGGTCAGCCATTTTGCAGGTTTTTAGTTTCAGTTTAGAAAGTTTGTGTGTTTCCAGAGAGCTGCAAGATTTGAAAAGAGCTGGGTGTGTGTCTGTGTTTTGCAGTGAGCTGGATCTCTGCCATGAAAGACTATCTCTGGATCATTTGGGTGATTTAAACTCATAATAGTGAAGCCTTTAACCTGATGTGATTTTGTTTAAAGGTGTTAAGTCTCTTGGAAGTTTGAAGGAACATTTTAAGGAGTTATTTACTGTTGCAATATTTTCTGAGTTATCTTTGAAGTAAGGGGTGTTAAGAGATCCAGTGTTTATTTAAGATGTTAAGTTGAGTTCATGGAATAAACAGTGTTTTGTGTTTAAAAACCCACGTGTCCATAATTGTAATCCCACACCTAGGGAAAAAGCTGTGTGCTCGGAAAAGCAACAAATACATTAAAGGGGGAGGTTGATTGAACTCCATGATACATTTTGGGGTTCTAAAAACGCCTCCCCCATGACACATCAGGTAAAAGACAAACCAGAGCCAGAGAAGGTGACAGCAGATGTTTTTAACTTAGATGTTTCTATGTTATTCCATAAAATTGTGTCCAATTCTGGGCACTGCACTTTAGGAAAGATGTGAAGAGCATCACAGAGGATGCAGAAAAGATTCAGAAATATGTTTCCGGGAATGAGAAAAAGCGAAGGGGCTGCAGGTGCCAGGATCTGAAAGAAAAAGGGAAAAGTCAGCAGGTCTGTGGGGAGAGACGCACATTTAACGCTTCGAGTCCAATATGTCTCTTCAGAACTGAAGGTTGAGAGAGAAGATCGAGAGGAGATCTGACCGAGGAATTCAAAGCCTGGACAGAGTGGATAGGGAGAAGCTGATGGGTTGAGAGTCGGGGTGAATAGCAAAAGGAGCAAAGACGACACAGGAAAGCTTTTTTTGATACTGGAAGTGGTTAGAATCTGTAATTCACTGTTGGAGAGTGTGGCGGAGACTAATTTAATTGGGCTTTTAAAAGAGTTGGATAAGGAACCCAAAGGAAAAAAAATCTGTAGGGCTGGGGTACAAGCTCAATGGACCTTAACAAGGTTTTAACTTGGTCAAATTACACGGCAATGAAGGGCGGCATGTGGCGCAGTGGTTAGCACTGGGACTGCGGCGCTGAGGACCCGGGTTCAAATCCCGGCCCTGGGTCACTGTCCGTGTGGAGTTTGCACATTCTCCCCGTGACTGCGTGGGTTTCACCCCCACAACTCAAAAGATGTGGAGGTTAGGTGGATTGGCCACGCTAAATTGCCCCTTAATTGAGAAAAAAAATAAGTGGGTACTCTAAATTTATAAAAAATGAAAGAAAAAACAATTCCTCAACAATTTGGCCATTTCTGGAACAGGCTGTCGCATTAACAGGTCCTTCAGCCGTTCGTTATCATCTTAACGAACAAAATCTGCTTTTGTCTTGAGCTTAAATCAGCTTAAACTGGGGGCTTCCCAAAAGGTGGGCCACAACACCCAGTGGGGTCGCAGGACGAGATATTGGGGTTCAAGGCTGCAATGGCGGCCATGTAGGCGTTACTCAATCTTGGGAACGGCACATAGGTTACATGATAGGCACACCCCAATGCTTTTTCCATCCCGCAGTTCGCTGTGAGGGGAGTGAACAAACTTCAATCAGGCAGCCTTTGAGCACATCTGATTTTTAAAATTTTTAATCACACTGGTCTGCACCAAATCTTGATCAAGCCTGGGTGTCACATCAGAGATTAGATGTGTGCTAACAACCACACTGTCAGATTTTGAAATAGGGATCAAGTGATATGGGGAGGGGTGGGGGGAGGTGGGATCTGGGCTGGATTTGATGTCAGGTGAATTGGACATTCTGAATCCTCCCTCTGTGTACCCGAACAGGCACCGGAATGTGGCGACTAGGGGCTTTTCACAGTAACTTCATTGCAGTGTTAACGTAAGCCTACTTGTGACGCTAATAAAGATTATAATTATTATTATGCTCATCAACCCAGTGAATATAATGGGCGGGATTCTCCGCCCCGCCTGCCCCATTTTCCGGTGCTCCCCCGCCGACAATGGGAATTCTCCGTTCCCGCAGCCAGCCAATGGCATTTCCCATTGTGGGCCACCCCACGCCGTCGGGAAACATTGGGGGGCGTGGCTACGCCGCCGATGGAGAACCCCGCAGAATAACTTTGAAACAAAAATTTAAATAAAAAATCATTTTCATATTTTAATATTAGTGTGGACGTTAATCATCAGTGAAAGTTACTGTCCTGTTTTGTTTGATCTTGATGCCACCCCCCCCCCCCCCCCCCCCTCATCAACTCTTGTACCCACTCCACCCAAACAAACCTTTCACTCTGGGTCATACCAAGTCTCGGGCATTAAAGTGGGGTCACACCAGGAAACTGTTTGGGAAGTGCTGGCTGAAATGCTGTTGGCTTTCATTGAACATTGAAACTAGACTGACATTTGCCATGTTCAAGAAAGTAATATAAAATAAATACTTCTAAAGGATGACTCTAAATGACTTCAGCGGTAAGTCTTAAGGAAAGGGAGGCATTCAGGATCGGAGCTCTAGACCATGATACGTCAGTGGCTGAAGATTCAACCACAAACGGTGAGGCAAAGGGATTGGAGATGCGCAAAAGATCGGAATGGGCAAGTTCTGAATTGATGGCAGGAAGGCCTGTAATGCTGAATGCAGCAGGTTGAGGATTTATCCTTGGCAATAGCAGTTTCAAACTGCGTATTCGATTACAATGTTGGCCAGGAAGGACAGAGCGATGGGCGAATGGTTCCAGTGAAAGGCTAATTTGATGCATGTGCCATGTGGTAGGGTAATGGAGTGGAAGCTCTAGAATCATTTTGGAACACTGAAATGGGAGCCTTTTCTGGATGAGAAATTAAACCAGGCAGTCCTTTACGCCTCCACATCGTCTATCCTGTCAATGAGACTGCGACTTTGTGCCCAATTCTGGTGGAGTTTTGAGCTGGCACTTCATCCTTATTTCATTTGTGTTCGGGTGAAGGGTGTTTACCCGAGTCATCGGCATGGATCTTTTTTTTATCGTTGCTAAACAATTCTGTTTTCTTTACCGCTTTACAGCTGTCGATTTGCCTCATTGCTGCAGGCTTTCTGCATCCCGACCGAGAGAGGGATTGTTCATCCGATCATTCTGAGCACGATTGAAATGTCAGGCCAGGCGATGAATGGTCAAATATCCAAGTCACTGCGCCATCTGATCTTCTGATGGAGCTTTTGTCTAAAATGATCAGTGGCACAAGCGTGACAGAATTATAGCCCATTAACAAATGCTGTATTCATTGGGATCAGTATAACGTTATTGCATTTTTTAAGGGGAGAGGGTGGGGCGTTCGTTAGCCGAGAAGACGGCAAAGTGATTTAATGTGGCTTGTAATGATTGTTAAAAATATTTTTAGTGTAATTCTCAGTGAGCTTGGGCAGGCTGTCATTTAACAGAAGCTACTGAAATTATCTGCAAATATCTCCACAATTGTTCTGATTAAATTGAACTGCTCAAAATCGTGCCTGTGATGGATGAGGCGATTCAGAAGGAATGAAGATTCTGCTGCACCCTTCAGACCATCAAGTGAGCATTAATTGCAAATATGTTCAATTCAATTATTGTTGCAGTTTTACTGTTCTTTGCATACCGGGGTGAGAGATTGTTCAGCCAGCACCCCCCACCAAATCTTGGCATGTTTGTGCATAGATCTCTGAAGGCAGAAGGGCAGGTTAATAGGGTGGTGAGAAAGGCATATGGGCTTTATCAATTGAAGCATAGATTACAAAAGCAGGGAGGTCCTGTTGGAGCTGTATAGAAATTTGGTGAGGCCACAGCTGGAGCACTGTGTGCAATTCTGGTCACCACATTATAGGAAGGATGTGAGTGCAGAGGCGATTCATCAGGATGTTGCCTGGGATGGAACATTGTAATTATGAAGAGAGGTTGGATAGGCTCGGGCTGTTTTCTCTGGAACAGAGAAGACTGAGGGGCGACCTGATCGAGGTGGACAAGATTATAAGGAGCATGGACAGGGTGGATAGGGAGCAGCTGTTCCCCTTAGTTGAAGGGTCAGTTACGAGGGGAACACAAGTTCAAGGTGAGGGGCAGGATGTTTAAGGGGGATTTGAGGAAAGACCTTTTACCCGGAGGGTGGTGACGGTCTGGAATGCACTGCCTGGGAGGGTGGTAGAGGCGGGTTGCCTCAAAGCCTTTAAAAAGTACCTGGATGATCATAACATAGGGGCTATGGGCCAAGTGCTGGCAAAATGGGATTAGGTAGAAACATCTTGTTTTTCACAGACTTGCTGGCCAAATGGCCTCGTCTGTACTGCATTATTCTGATTCTAATAGGGATCCCCTGCCTAAACGGATCTCTTTCCCCCCCACCCTCCCCCCAGAAAAGAAACTCCTGTCTGCAAGCTCGAGCAGTCCAGACAGAGAGGATTACAGCTGTAACATTTACCTGCAGCTCCACGTGTCCGTTCCTGGAAGGAAAGCAGTTGTGACCTGCTCTGGTTCCCACAGATCCACTAGCTGCAAGCCATTCATTAGCTTTCTAGAGTGGTCTGTGACTGACAGTTTCTACAAACCATCTGCAGCTTTGAGTCATTCATCTCCCTTCACGGTTCATTGGCCTAAGTGGTGAAACCCCAATGTTTGTAAACATTGTTTGAGGTGAGGGATGCCGTTAGTGTCCCTGCTGATTTTACCTGCAGGAAGTGCTGCCATCTCCAGCTCCTCCAAGACTGAGTTAGGGAACTGGAGCTGGAGTTGGAAGAACTTCGGATCATTCGGGAGGCAGAGGGGGTCATAGATAGCAGCTTTAGGGAATTAGTTACACCAAAGATTGGAGATAGATGGGTAACTGTAAGAGGGACTGGGAAGAAGCAGTCAGTGCAGGGATCCCCTGCGGTCGTTCCCCTGAGAAACAAGTATACCGCTTTGGATACTTGTGGGAGACACAACTTACCAGGGGTAAGCCATGGGGTACGGGCCTCTGGCACGGAGTCTGTCCCTGTTGCTCAGAAGGGAAGGGGGGAGAGGAGCAGAGCATTAGTAATTGGGGACTCGATAGTCAGGGGCACAGATTTTGTGGGAGCGTGAGAGATTCACGTTTGGTATGTTGCCTCCCAGGTGCAAGGGAGGTTGGAGGTAGTGCTCTCCTACCTCCAAATCCAACACCTGGCCTGGTTCATTACCCAAAACCAAATCCAATGTGGCCTCGCCTCTTGTTGGCCTGTCAACAAACTGTGTCAGGAAACCCTCCTGCACACACTGTACAAAAAACGACCCATCTAATGTACTCGAACTATATCTTTTCCAGTCAATATTTGGAAAGTTAAAGTCTCCCATAATAACTACCGTTACTTTCGCTCTCATCCAGGATCATCCTCGTCATCCTTTACTCTACATCCCTAGAACTATTTGGAGGCCTATAGAAAACTCCCATCAGGGTGACCTTTCCTGTTTCTAACCTCAGCCCATACTACCTCGGAAGATGAGTCCCCATCTAGCATCCTCTCCGCCACCGTAATACTGCTCTTGACTAGCAGCGCCACACCTCCCCCTCTTTTGCCTCCTTCTCTGAGCTTACTAAAACACCTAAACCCCGGAACCTGCAACATCCATTCCTGTCCCTGCTCTATCCATGTCTCCGAAATGGCCACAACATCGAAGTCCCAAGTACCAACCTATGCTGCCAGTTCCCCTACCTTATTTCGTATACTCCTGGCATTGAAGTAGACACACTTCAAACCACCTACCTGAACACTGGTCCCCTCCTGCGACGTCAAATCTGTGCTCCTGACCTCTATACTCTCATTCTCCCTTACCCTAAAACTACAATCCATGTTCCCATGCCCCTGCTGCATTAGTTTAAACCCCCCCAAAGAGCACTAACAAATCTCCCCCCCCAGGATATTTGTGCCCCTCAGGTTCAGATGTAGACCATCCTGTCTGTAGAGGTCCCACCTTCCCCAGAAAGAGCCCCAGTTATCCAGAAATCTGAATCCCTCCCGCCTGCACCATCCCTGTAGCCACGTGTTTAATTGCTCTCTTTCCCTATTCCTCATCTCACTATCACGTGGCACGGGCAACAAAACAGAGATAACAACTCTGTTTGTTCTAGTTCTGAGCTTCCATCCTAGCTCCCTGAAAGCCTGCCTGACATCCTTGTCCCCTTTCCTACCTATGTCGTTAGTGCCAATGTGGACCACGACTTGGGGCTGCTCCCCCTCCCCCTTAAGGACCCGGAAAATACGATCCGAGACATCACGGGGGTTGTGGGGCAGGGTCGGGGGGGGGACAGGCCTGCAACCCTGTGAGACTTCTGCATTTTCTCCAACTATCTCCTCGATTCAATTCACCCACCATTTGTGGCTATGCCTTCAGCTGTATCATAATCATAGAATTTACAGTGCAGAAGGAGGCCATTCGGCCCATCGAGTCTGCACCGGCTCTTGGAAAGAGCACCCTACCCAAGCCCACACCACCCTATCCCCATAATCCAGTAACCCCACTCAACCAACGCTAAGGGCAATTTTGGACACTAAGGGCAATTTATCACGGCCAATCCACCTAACCTGCACATCTTTGGACTGTGGGAGGAAACCGGAGCACCCGGAGGAAACCCACGCACACACGGGGAGAACGTGCAGACTCCGCACAGACAGTGACCCAGCTGGGAATCGAACCTGGGACCCTGGAGCTGTGAAGCAATTGCGCTAACCGCTGTGCTACCGTGCTGCCCACTTCCTTAACCGTATCATCCTTAACCTTTGGAATTTCCTCATTAAACCGCTTCAACTCTCTTCCCCCTTTAAGGCACTCCTTGAAGACTACCTTTCCGGGCAAGCCTCTGGTCTCACACCCTAATATCTTGTGCGGCTCATGCCAAATTTTGTCTCATAACGCTCCATGTCCTGGGAACCATTCTGTTGTATTTTTACGATGTTAAAGGCGTTTTGCAAAGGATTGCTGCTGTTGTTTGACTACCAAAGCTGGGTCTGATCTTCCTCACTGAAGGTTCATGCCCACTTGTCTTCTGGCAAGAGTCACTCTCTGTGGAAAAGGATACCTAACTTGAGTATTGTTGACAAAAGAGACGGGCTGCCAAAGCTTTTTAACCTATACTCATCTGGACAGATGTAAGAATAACAAATTTCAAAGGGAGCAACAATTTATTGCATGAGATAAGGGCGTGGATTGGTTGAGGCTTTAGCATGGAGAATGCAAACCCCCCACCACTTTTAATTTTCATTTAGTCTTCAGATGGTCAGTCCCTTCATATGAATCTATGTAGCTTCCAGTAAGTATAAATGTGTCCAGCCACCATGGTACTCCTTCCCTTCCCTAAAGATATTGAGCTCAGTTCCGATGCTCCAATGAAATGACTTGACTCAGCCGACACTAGGAATTGAACCTGAACCGTCTACATTTAACTCACCCAAGGAATTGTTTATCGTTTTTTTATTGAATCGGAGCAGCCCTCGATGTAAGTGCACAAATTATCGTTTTGCCAATTTTCCGTTTGCCAACTGGACAACAAAGCCCCAGAGAATATTTCCAGCACCTTTTATTTTGTAAGCCAGTTGACCAAAATTGTACGGTGACCGCCACGGTATAAGTCTTTGGGGACTATCATAGTCAGGCCTGATCTTGTCCTGTTTGGTTGGCAGGACCTTTGCTTCGCCATTTGTCCTCTCAATTTTCTGTGCCTCTGCTTTCTCCCAACACAACAGTGAATCCACTTCAAGAAATATTTCAATGGTTGTAAAGCCTTGAGATGAGAGCTCATAAGTACGAGTGACTTCCTTATAGAACATCCCCTTCAACTTTCTGTCAGTGAGACATCTACGCTTTGCTTCAAGGTAAAACATGTACAATGGGAAAACTAGCGTAATACAAAATTTAGGATTGATTCCAGGTAACTCTTTGTCACAGAGCTATATGTCTGATTGGAAGAGTTTTGATAAGAGATTGGCGTTTATATTTATTTTTGCATGTGTGAACTAGGATATACCGAATTGTCTTCCTGTTCTGTTTAATGTTGAGAGAAATTGAAACTTTATAAAACCTGTTTTTTCCTTCCTTCGTTGACAAAGCCTGGTCTTTTAAGTCGGTACCTCCTTCTGGCACTGACTTAAAGCCTGTTCAAATCTGAACCAAAGGACGCCAGTTGTAGAATTGTCCATGTCGCGCTCCCCAGGCTACTGGAGTACGATTTGTTTTCTTGTCACGTGTACCGAGGTACAGTGAAAAGTCCAAATCATTCTGTACATGAAAAAACATAGGGCATACATAAATACACAATCTAAATACATAGACACAGGCATCGGGTGAAGCATACAGGAGTGTAGTACTACTCAGTAGAGAAGATGTTTGAAGAGATCAGTTCAGTCTATATGAGGGTCATTCAGGAGTCTGGCAACAGCGGGGAAGAAGCTGCTTTTGAACCTGTTCATGTTCAGACTTTTGTATCTCCTGCCTGATGGAAGAGTGAACACCCCGGGAGGGAGGGCGCTCCAATTATGCTGCCTGCTTTCCCAAGGCAGCGGGAGGTGTAGACAGTCAATGGATGGGAGGCAGTTTGTGTGATGGGCAGGACTGGGCTGTGTTCACGACTCTCTGTAGTTTCTTAGTCTTGGGCTGAGCAGTTGCCATACCAGGCTGTGATGCAATCAGATAAGATGCTTTCTATGGTGCATCTGTAAAAATTGGTAATAGTCACTGTGTACATGCTGAATTTCCTTAAGTTTCCTGAGGAAGTATGCACACTGTTGTGCTTGGTCATAGCGTCAACATGGGTGGACCAGAACAGATTTTTGGTGATGTGTACCCCATGGAATTTGAAGCTGTTAACCATCTCCACCTCGGCCCCGTTGACACTGACAGGGGTGTGTACAGTACTTTGCTTCCTGAAGTCAATGACCAGCTCTTTAGTTTTGCTGGCATTGAGGGGGAGATTGTTGTCGTTACACCACTCCACTAGGTTCTCTATCTCCCTCCTGTACTCCGACTCATCATTGTTTGAGATCTGACCCATTCTGTCGTGTCATCAGCAAACTTGTAGATGGAGTTGGAGCTGGTAAGAACTGGTTAGTTCTTGGGAGACAAAGAATTCTGGGATGTTACAGGGTAACCATGCATTATTTCTTAAAAGCTGCTTGCTACCCTGTCTCTGTCCAAAATGCCAGCTCCTTTCAACAATGTCCAACAACAGCTACCATTCGACTATCCAGCAGTGCTGATATCCATTTGGCTCACTTCAGCCCAATTATGGAACTTCTCTCCTACGTCTGGGAATTTTTGGCAGAGCGCATTCCTGCCAGAGACACGGTGGCTGAAAAATCCCAACTGCAATGCAATGTTTATTGCCATTCCTGAGCCAAGTGGTGAGCATTGCCCAGCTGCTATGTATTCTGTGTACAGCAGCAATCAATACAGTCCAATCTGTTCACTGAAACAGCAACATTCAGTAATCAAATTATTTTATGCTGGCCATCTCAAGTGTTGTTTTCATGGTTGTTTAAATTGTGAAACGGTCAATTGGCAAATCTTTTCCCTTAAATCTGTTTTCTCATTTCTTCAATAATTGAATTTTGAGAAGTTTGGGACTGAACGTTATCATGATTTGTGCTCTCTGTGTCACTGTTCTGTCACAATTTATTTGTGTTAGTTTTATGGAGCCTCATTCTCAAAGGAGCATTTCTTCAACCGCCCCTCAAAACCAACCTTTATAAAGGAGAGATTGATAAAAGCGAACACTGAAGCAGGTTTATTGAAAGTAATGTTCCTTCCAATTCTATGGCTGCATTAAATGTAAAGATAGTAGCCAAAAGCTGTGCCATGCAGTGTCTTGCTTGAGAACCCCTCTGCAAGGCTGGGGCAGTGCTAGGAAGTGGATAATAGGCCACTGGTTTCCCACCTGCTGCTCTGAGCAGTTTGCCACAGATGTTCCCCATTGCTGCAATTCTCCCAGTTCTGTTTTTACAGAGCAGGACTGACCAGCATCATGCCAAATCCAGTCGGACACAGGCTTGGAGGGCCGAAGGGCCTGTTCCTGTGCTGCTTTTCTTTGTTCATTTGGTGGGGGGGGGGGGGGGGGGAAAGAGAAGAATGTTCATGCGGTCATCAGATTTTTATAGTTTCTGACTTAGTAATCGTTATTATTTTTCTGTATAGGGTGGCACGATGGCATAGTGGTTAGCACTGCTTCATCACGGAGCCGACGAGGACCCAGGTTCGTTCCTGGCCCCGGGTCACTGTCCGTGTGGAGTTTGCACATTCTTCCTGTGGGTCTCAACCCCACAACCCAAAGATGCAGAGTAGGTGGATTGGCCACGCTAAATTGCCCCTGAATTGGAAAAAAAATTGGGTACTCAATTTAAAAAGATATTTCTTCTGTATGCTGAAACTTGCAATAATACCACTCTTGCCCAATGGGCTGCTTGCACACCATCTTTTGGAGGATGAAACCAAGTTCCCTTGGGAGAGTCAGCAATTTCAGGGTTCCCCTGACAGGGAGTTCCCAGGATGTTGCACATCTTTTTTAAAAATCATGTGGGTGTAGCTGGCTGAGCAGCATTTATTGCCCATCCCTAATTGCCCCTTGAAAAGGTAGTGGTGAGCTGCTGCCGTGAACTGATGCAGTCTGTGTGTTGTGAACGAATGACCAAGCCAGGATGGCGTGCAGCTCGAAGGGGAACTTGCAGGTGGTGGTGTTCCCCACACGTCTGCTGCCCTCGTTCTTCTAGTTCAAGTCCCTGGTGGTGAATGAGCCCAGGCTAATCTAAATCTCTCTTGGCACCCCCCATTTTCTTGTGTTCTGGTCCTAGGGCCCTCCTAGGATTTTGGAGAAGCTGCTTTTGACGAGCTGCACAAGAGGTTCATAAACAGCAGCTTCTGGCCCGTGGCTAATCTGTTCCCACTCCATTTGGGAGTTTGCTCAGTAAAGAGGGAAGTGACTTTACCCATGGAGTAACAAGACTCTCACTCCGATTCTCACTCTGCTCACAGTGGATGTGAAATACTCCAGTTGGCCTCAGCACCACCAGACTGGGAGGAGGGAAATCAACCACAATTCCTGCTGCTGAGAAATCGCTGTGGAGATGGAACCAGTTAGCAGGGAGCTGCACTCGGAGTAGTGGAATTGGGCAGTTCAGAGAGAATGTGAGGTTGAACCAAAGTGGTGAACAGATCATGTGCAATACTGTTTTAATTAGATATCGAAGGAGCCCCTCAACCTACCTGCCATTCGTATGTTAACCGACTGGAGCCAGACCACTTTGAGACGATCACTGGGACATCGACTGTCACTGGCTATTTTTCCCCAACTCCCTATCCCCAAGGCCAATCAATCATAGCATCCCACACAGATGCAAGTACCCATAGAGCGAAGGAAAGCAGCCTATCCAGTTTGTCTCCTAAGGAGTCTAGATAGGGTGTGAATCTTTGTATTATGATCTTACCCATCGAGGCTATATTACTTCTCCTGACATTCACTGTCATGTAGACCTCAACCTCAAGGGGACTTCTTCAGTGGGCTTCTTGAGATCTAGGACACACTGCATTTAGAGACAGCAAGTGGTTATAACACACGGGTCAGCATTCTTCAATCCAAATTACATCTGTCATCAGCAATATCAGTGTGAGGTTTCGAAGCAGCCCAGATAAGTGATTAAACCTGGGACCTTGATGGTCTGTCTATAATAGTGTTTTAGCCTCAAAACAGTGTTTGATTGGGCTGCTTTATGGGAGCTTCATCTTCTCAACATCTGTAAGGGGCCACAACTTGCTAATCAATGCTCTGTTGATCAAAGTTTGTTTTTGATTAAATTAAGCTGGTTTAAAGCCTGCGATACCTCTAAAAGCTTTGTACTCGGTCAAGTAAATTGTATCTTCACACGCCTGCCTCATCTGCTTCTATCACCTCTTAGTGTCCTTAAGAGCTCTCCTGTATTCAGAGAGGTCTGTAATGGCTTTAGATTAAAGAGATGCTAATGAAGGCACCTCTAAACCTGTACTCTCTTCAAACGATGCCTTTGATATCACAATTTTTGAAGTGAGTTTTTAAAAATTCTGTTTGTGTTTGGTAAAACTTCATCTGCACGCTCTGCTCGTGAAATCTTTGTCCAGCTCAAAGGGCCTAGGTAGATGCTGCATTTTAAATCGGTCGCACATTGCTTTCCTACATTTTCTTCATTGGGACGGACAGCTTTTTACAAATTCTCCTTTTGCTAACGGAAACTCACACTTGCCGTTATTCTTTCATTGCATATGCCCAGGTTTGTTGCCCATCCTAACTGCTCCCTTGAATGGAGCGTCTCGCTCGGCCATTTCACAGGGGCAGTTAAGGGTCGACCACATTGCTGTGGGTCTGGAGTCACATGTAGGCCGGACCGGGGAAGGTCAGAAGATTTCCTTCCCTAAAGTTAACCATTAATGAGCCAGATGGTTTTTTTTTACAACAATTGATGATAGTTGTCACGGTTCCAAATGTTCGGAATTGAATTTCAAATCCACCAGCTGCCGTGGTGGGATTTTGAATCCCTCCCCAGCATATCGTCCTATTCTTTTCTCACTCCTGTTTAAGCTTTCGCTTCAATTCATCCACGCCTCCACCACCCAGTGATAGCTCTCACAATGCTCTGGGTAAAAGATGTTTCTCCCGAATTCCCGATTGAATATTCTGGTGCCTGTCTCTGGTTCCTGAATCCCCAAACAAGTGGGAACATCTTTTGTACATCTCCCCTATGATGGATCCACTGAGCGATTCGGAGCAATATTTAAAGTTTGAATTCTGCATCATTTACTTGAAAGACTTTCTTTCCCCTCAACACAGTGTGAGTCACCTGAAAAATCAAAGTTTCATTCAGATTCTTGTGTACCCCAATCCAGGATGCTTGCTACAACAATCCTTCTCTGTTTCCAAGAAAAATACTGTACATCAGAAAAAGTCCAGGCCATTTCTGTTTTGTTTTCATTCCCACTTTTTGTAAAGTAAAAACAAGCTTTTCGTCAACGAAGTGTGTCTATTGGATTCAGTTCATTTTAACACATGGCCTGGGGGACGAGGAGAAAACCTCAGAGAGCGATGATGTTATCAGACACAATCTCTGAACAGGAAAGGTTCTGCTCTGGCAGTGTGGAACAAAGATGTTGCCAGGACTGGAGAACATAAGCTACAAAGAAAGGTTGGATAAGCTGCGGTTGTTTTCTTTGAAAAAGTGGGTGTGAAGAGATTTAATTGAGGTGTATAAAATTATGGGGGCGCAGTTTCGCATTAGCAGAGGTCAATAAGTGTGTGTGGGGAGGCGGCGGCGACTTGGAGCAGATGGATAGATAGGCACTTGTAATACACTAGGCTATGGACTGATGTAGGTTTTAACGGCTATCTTCGAAAAACAAGATTAGGAATTTAAAGAACTCGTAAAAATTTACTCTGAGCAGAAATGTTGGAATAGTGTCAACAATTGTTCTGTGATCTTCATGCTACCAAAGTTGCAGAGAGAAATACGGTTCCTCTTCGTTTAGTAGGGTGGGATGCTACAAAGTATATATTCAGTGTATGAAAACCTGATTGACTGATGGTAGAGTTTAGCATGATGCCCCAAATAGATATTTTCATCCTGGGTGTGTGAGTGATCTGGGATTGCTCTTGGGCCAGAGGTCAAAACGTCAGAGTTCTACAATTTTCTAGTACATGTTAGAACATATCTACCTTTTGTATGGTGTATCTTCCAAGTTCGACGGGTCATGCAGTCGGTTTCATCTTTAATGTCTGACCCATATTCAGATCAAAGACACTTGTGGAAAATTTTGCACTGCCATATTTGAGGTGGTGCAAATATAGCAAACTCTGTATCTAGCCCTGTGCTGGGAGTGTTTGATGGGGACAGTGTAGAGGGAGACTTACTCAGTATCTAACCCCATGCGGTACCTGTCCTGGGAGTGTTTGATGGGGACAGTGGAGAGGGAGCTTCACTCTGTATCTAACCCCGTGCTGAACCTGTCCTGGGAGTGTTTGATGGGGACAGTGGAGAGGGAGCTTCACTCTGTATCTAACCCCGTGCTGTACCTGTCCTGGGAGTGTTTGATGGGGACAGTGTAGAGGGAGACTTACTCAGTATCTAACCCCATGCGGTACCTGTCCTGGGAGTGTTTGATGGGGACAGTGTAGAGGGAGCTTTACGCTGTATCTAACCCCGTGCTGTACCTGTCCTGGGAGTGTTTGATGGGGACAGTGTAGAGGGAGACTTACTCAGTATCTAACCCCATGCGGTACCTGTCCTGGGAGTGTTTGATGGGGACAGTGTAGAGGGAGCTTCACTCTGTATCTAACCCCGTGCTGAACCTGTCCTGGGAGTGTTTGATGGGGACAGTATAGAGGGAGCTTTACGCTGTATCTAACCCCAGGCTGTACCTGTCCTGGGAGTGTTTGATGGGGACAGTGTAGAGGGAGCTTTACTCTGTATATAGCCCTGTGCTGTACCTGTCCTGGGAGTGTTTGATTGGGACAGTGTAGAGGGAGATTTACTCAGTATCTAACCCCATGCTGTACCTGTCCTGGGAGTGTAGAGGGTGCTTTACGCTGTATCTAACCCCGTGCGGTACCTGTCCTGCGAGTGTTTGATGGGGACAGTGTAGAGGGAGCTTTACTCTGTATCTAACCCCGTGTGGTACCTGTCCTGCGAGTGTTTGATGGGGACAGTGTAGGGTGAGCTTCACTCTGTATCTAACCCCGTGCTGAACCTGTCCTGGGAGTGTTTGATGGGGACAGTGTAGAGGGAGCTTTACGCTGTATCTAACCCCAGGCTGTACCTGTCCTGGGAGTGTTTGATGGGGACAGTGTAGAGGGAGCTTTACTCTGTATATAGCCCTGTGCTGTACCTGTCCTGGGAGTGTTTGATTGGGACAGTGTAGAGGGAGATTTACTCAGTATCTAACCCCATGCTGTACCTGTCCTGGGAGTGTAGAGGGTGCTTTACGCTGTATCTAACCCCGTGCGGTACCTGTCCTGCGAGTGTTTGATGGGGACAGTGTAGAGGGAGCTTTACTCTGTATCTAACCCCGTGTGGTACCTGTCCTGCGAGTGTTTGATGGGGACAGTGTAGGGTGAGCTTCACTCTGTATCTAACCCCGTGCTGAACCTGTCCTGGGAGTGTTTGATGGGGACAGTGTAGAGGGAGCTTTACGCTGTATCTAACCCCAGGCTGTACCTGTCCTGGGAGTGTTTGATTGGGACAGTGTAGAGGGAGATTTACTCAGTATCTAACCCCATGCTGTACCTGTCCTGGGAGTGTAGAGGGTGCTTTACGCTGTATCTAACCCCGTGCGGTACCTGTCCTGCGAGTGTTTGATGGGGACAGTGTAGAGGGAGCTTTACTCTGTATCTAACCCCGTGTGGTACCTGTCCTGCGAGTGTTTATGGGGACAGTGTAGGGTGAGCTTCACTCTGTATCTAACCCCGTGCTGAACCTGTCCTGGGAGTGTTTGATGGGGACAGTGTAGAGGGAGCTTTACTCTGTATCTAACCCCGTGCTGTACCTGTCCTGGGAGTGTTTGATGGGGACAGTGGAGAGGGAGCTTCACTCTGTATCTAACCCCGTGCTGTACCTGTCCTGGGAGTGTTTGATGGGGACAGTGTAGAGGGAGATTTACTCAGTATCTAACCCCATGCTGTACCTGTCCTGGGAGTGAAGAGGGTGCTTTACGCTGTATCTAACCCCGTGCGGTACCTGTCCTGCGAGTGTTTGATGGGGACAGTGTAGAGGGAGCTTTACTCTGTATCTAACCCCGTGCTGTACCTGTCCTGGGAGTGTTTGATGGGGACAGTAGAGAGAGAGCTTTACTCTGTATCTAACCCCGTGCTGTACCTGTCCTGGGGGTGTTTGATGGGGGCAGTATAGAGGGAGCTTTACTCTGTATCTAACCCCGTGCTGTACCTGTCCTGGGAGTGTCGAGGGAGCTTTACGCTGTATCTAACCCCGTGCTGTCCCTGTCTGGGTGTGTTTGATGGGGACAGTGTAGAGGGAGCTTTACTCTGTATCTAACCCCGTGTGGTACCTGTCCTGCGAGTGTTTATGGGGACAGTGTAGGGTGAGCTTCACTCTGTATCTAACCCCGTGCTGAACCTGTCCTGGGAGTGTTTGATGGGGACAGTGTAGAGGGAGCTTTACTCTGTATCTAACCCCGTGCTGTACCTGTCCTGGGAGTGTTTGATGGGGACAGTGGAGAGGGAGCTTCACTCTGTATCTAACCCCGTGCTGTACCTGTCCTGGGAGTGTTTGATGGGGACAGTGTAGAGGGAGATTTACTCAGTATCTAACCCCATGCTGTACCTGTCCTGGGAGTGAAGAGGGTGCTTTACGCTGTATCTAACCCCGTGCGGTACCTGTCCTGCGAGTGTTTGATGGGGACAGTGTAGAGGGAGCTTTACTCTGTATCTAACCCCGTGCTGTACCTGTCCTGGGAGTGTTTGATGGGGACAGTGGAGAGAGAGCTTTACTCTGTATCTAACCCCGTGCTGTACCTGTCCTGGGGGTGTTTGATGGGGGCAGTATAGAGGGAGCTTTACTCTGTATCTAACCCCGTGCTGTACCTGTCCTGGGAGTGTCGAGGGAGCTTTACGCTGTATCTAACCCCGTGCTGTCCCTGTCTGGGTGTGTTTGATGGGGACAGTGTAGGGGGAGCTTTACTCTGTATCTAACCCCGTGCTGTACCTGTCCTGGGTGTGTTTGATGGGGACAGTGTAGGGGGAGCTTTACTCTGTCTCTAACCCATGCCAATCAGAAATGAATGATGTTGACATTAGGTATCCAAAATGTAACTCTTCCATTTCCAGACCCTGATTTTTTTCTCACCTTGAAGAGCAGAAACTATTGAAGAAATAGTGCTACTCCACATTAGCATAATATGGTGATTCTGACTATAATTTTCTTGTCGGTATTCTCTCTCCTTGTGCAGTCAAAGTTAAACTGAGTTTGACTGCAGTCCAGGAAGTACAGTGCTGGGCTTTCACAGTGTTCAGGAAATGATGGGGATTAACAATTCGTGTCTCCACATTGTTCTGGAGTCGTCTAACGATAACATTAATACCCGCCAGTGGTGAATACTGAGGGCCTGGTTCGATGAATCTCACCAAAGGTTAGAGCTGGGCTTACCTCTGGTGTTGAAAACAAAATGCTGGAAATTTTCAGACTCAGCAGCAAACATACTTAAATCATTTGCATAACTGGAGAGTATCCATCAACAAGCACTAACCTTTGCTAACTCTCAGAATGATGGGATTGGGATGTCCACAGGGTGAGTCCTGATTTCAATGCTGTTACAAAGGGCAAGTCAGTCAGCTCACATAACCAGCTAAAGTTTTGAAGTGGGACCCTGTCACTTGCGGTATACAGACTGGGATGATCCCGTCTCCTAATTACACCTTGGCTCTTTTGTTGCACAAGTTGAAACAAGATACAGCAGCGTCCCTCAACTAGGCAGGTGAGGACAGCAGGTACTGGTGAGGTGAGCTGAAAATTAGTACCTCCTGTTGTTCTTTTACACACCTCACGTCTCTCACGAGTGACTGTGTGTTTGTAAATGGAACGCCAGACAGCGAGGTCAGGCGTAGGGCGTGTGTGTATATTCCTGCAATGCAGTAAAAATGTATAGCCATCCAAAAAAAAAAGTCATCCAGGGGCTGTTGATTCTGGGCACATATATGCTTTGATGAACCTCACCAAAAGTTAGTTACTTCTGGTATTAAAAGCACAATGCTGGAAAAACTCTGCAGGTCTGGCAGTATCTGTGGAGAAAGAACAGAGATTAATGTTTCAGGGCCAATCTTCTTTGTCTAAGTTTTCCAATTCGGCATCGTGTGTCCTCCAAGGAGACCGATGTTGTCTGGGATGTGTCATTTGACTGTAGTCTGCTTTCAGGTTAAACCAAAGCAAATTGAAACCAGAATATGGGAATTTTAAACTCCTGGTATCAGTGGACTGTGACTTATTAGGGTAGCGCAGGAATGTTTGGATATGTTCTGATTGAGGTTGGAAGATGGGAGCTTCTACTGCTCAAAGTTAACAAGTATACAAAATGGTTGGACCAGATGAAGATTTTAAAATGATTTATCCACCCTAGTTACGCTGGATGAGCTGCAGAGTTAGGACCACAGTTAAATACCACCCACTGCCTGAAGGCCTAAATGGTAGAAAGGACATTGTACTCTCCTGTTTCTAAACACTGCTCACTTTACCCAGGGAATCAGGGTCAGATCCTTTACTTGTTTAAACACCATGTGGTTCAAAGCTACACAGAGCAGTGCTGTTTTGTCCTTGCTGTGTGCAGAGACACTAACCAGGGGTGTCCTGGCAAGAAATGTTTCTGCTCCCAATTGCTATCTCTGGGAAAAGGGCCCTGTGGATATTCAGGGAGGAGAGAGCATCAACTGCGATGCCCACCACCTTAAGCAGAGGACGAGATGTAAAAGGTGACATAACACAACGGTCAGAAAGTTGTGTTCCTCGGCTCGCTCTCTTCCTTAAGGTGTTGTTCTGGTCTTTGCAGTGTAGAGAGAGATGTACAGCCTGTTGATTAGAATTCCAGTCCATCCCCAAGCTTCAATTTTCCTGTAGTGACGCACTGCACCTTGCACTAACTGCTTACTCTATGCATTCTGCAGTGCGCTGAATCTATCTACAGGCACAATTCAATCTTTTGTTAATTCCAGTCTCTCCTGTTTATTATTTTTGGCTTGCCAACTTCCTCGATTCAATTCTACATTGTTCATATCAATTGATCGGCAGCCCCAGTTACATCACTGTAACCCCAAACGTTTAGGTCTTGAATGGCGCCCTATAGAATAGTGCATAAAGAAACCGTTCAGTCCATCAAGTCTGCACGGGCCCTCCGAAAGAGCACCCTGCCCAGACCCACTCCCCTACACTATCCCCGTAACACTGATCATGGTGAACTTCCTAAACACATCTTGGGACACTAAGGGTGCACCTAACCTATACATCTTTGGACTGTGGGAGGAAACCCACGCAGACACGGAGAGAACGTGCAAACTCCAGTCACCCAAGGCTGAAATGGAACCTGTGTCCTGGTACTGTGAGGCAGCAGTGCTAACCCAGTGGCACTGTCACCCTCCCACAACCCCACACAAACCCCATCCTCCTACACAGCCGTGCATAACTTGCAATTTGATTTCAGCCCTCCACTCGTACTACTGTTTCAAAAATCACTGCAGTTATCTAAAGTGGGAACTTTGGAAGTGTGTAATTGTATAATGTAATTCAGGCGTGGGAGGAAATTAGTCAGAGTGCCGCATAAACTATCAGCCCGAGTCTCTGGAGCGGGGCTTGAACCCACAAAAGTACTAAACATACATTACAAAAAGCAGCCCCTGAGCATGAATACAGTACACTTACCAAGAGGGCGGCGGGTCTCTCAATATGTTCATTACAGACTGTGAGACGCTTTAGATCGAGTCAGGGTCCTGAAACACAGCAAGTTCATTCATTTTGTTAATGTTGTTTAATAATGATCATGCAGTTTGGGGATATAAATTTTCTTGTTAAAAATGAATCTCACAAGGCCGTTTTGCTAACAAACAAATTCAGCACATCAAACTTTTAACAGAACTCTGAACTAGATTGGACAATTGCTGTCTGCACAGTGACAGTAATGGACAGACAAGTGTATTGAGCAACAGTTACATCAAATATCCCTGCATGTTGTCAAAATAATTATTCCCAGCATGACCATTCTTGCACCTTAATTTCAAATGCTTGATTTCCGAGATTGGGATGAAGCAGTGATACGGGCCCAGTTATTAAAACGAGTTCAGTCAGGAGATTGTAACCACTGCCTCAGTTACACAATGGCTCGATGCAGCTCCTCCTGTGCTACTGAGCAATGCACATCAGGGGGAGTTCCTGGGTGATACAGGGTGCCACCATGTTACCAACATGCTCCGGAGTTAGGGAGGGGTGAAATCAGCCACTCCTGTTTGCTGCTGGAAATGCATTCTGTGGATGTCAGCTGAGAACAATGCCGGGCTCTGTGCAGTTGGTGCTCTGCTTATAGTGAAGGAAGGCCACTTGCAAGAGTTGCCGGGTGGTCGACTGAAAGCGAGCAAGCCAAGCCCGCACACAGCAGGTTTACCCATAATATCTTTAACGTGGCAGATCCTGTTCTCTTAGGATGTTTAGTTTCCATTGAAGTTAAAAACTTAATTACTGCTAAAAGTCAATTAAAACAATTCCTACAAGATGTGAAACAGATCAACTTGCTAGCACCTCTTTTTACACTATTGCACAATGTGTTTGGAATTTGGCTAATTATATTTTATTGACTTGGAAAAGAAGGATTTTTTATTTGCTAACTTCACACTGCTCAGTCTGTGGGGTGGTGAGGGTTTCACACTGATTTATGCAGCCTGCCTTCAGTCACATCCTTGTTTCTGAGGCCTGCCAATGATTAATCTGCTCACGCTGACTGGCTTTGTCATATCACAAACCCTAGAGGTCTCCCTCATTGTCTCCAAAAGCCCATTTAATCAAAGAGAACTGATTCTTTTAAAGAGGAATGAAGACCCTAGGGAACGTTTGAGCAGTAATTTCTCTCCCAGTTTTCATTCTGTTGCGGTTTCGTGCAGAAGAGGCACATTTCAAGCACCGAGGATGACGCATGCTTTTGGTGCATGTTAATTAATGGACCAAAACAAAACTCATTCTGACTGCAAACCAGACTGAATACATTGTGCCTTTCAGTCTGGATCTTAAAACAAATGCTCTAATTCAGAGTGCTAAAGCAAAACATAAATTAAATTAAACCTCTGAAAAGGTGGCACAGAAAAGTTAATGATGACTGCACTGTAAAGGTGTCCGAGTAAAAAAGTCAATGCCTTGTCTGTTTTCATTCTGTTGAAAGAAACAACACCGTTCTTTTAAAAAAAATAAATTTAGAGTACCCAATTCTTTTTTCCAATTAAGGGGCAATTTAGCATGGCCCATCCACCCACCCTGCATACCTTTGGGTTGTGGGGGTGAGACCCACCAGACACAGGGAGAACGTGCAAACTCCACACGGATAGTGACCCGAGGTTGGGATCGAGTCCCTGTCCTCGGCACCGTGAGGCAGCAGTGCTAACCACCATGCCGCCCCAAATGACACCATTACTGAGCACCAGCTTCTCACCCAGTCAGACAGTTCCCGTACCAGCCTCCCCGAACAGGTGCCGGAATGTGGCGACTAGGGGCTTTTCACAGTAACTTCATTTGAAGCCTACTTGTGACAATAAGTGATTTTCATTTCATTTCACTTAACCGTTCTCAGCTGTATCTGTCCCTTTATATTTAAGTGGTCACAGATCCAAGCAGAAAATTGCTCCCAATGCAGTTTCGGACTCAAAAGTCTGATTTAGAAGCAGCCATTTAAACAAGTTCTCTCAAACATTGAGTTTGCCACCAAACATTTTGACTCTTCCAATAACAGCTGTTTTGCCCACTCAGTAAATCCCTTTGAGAGACAGCAAGTGTGATGGTACGCTGCAAGGTTGGCAAATGATCAGACCAGAGAAAACACTCGTTAACAACTCAACTTATCTCTGTCGACCTCAAAACCAGCTATAATTTCATCATTCGCAAATCTGTCCATTTTTAGCTTCACCCAGAAATGCTTTCAAATTCCTAACCCATCCAACTCACCTGTTTCATTTTAAATCTCTTCTCGGATTAATTCCCAAATTTTGACACTGGTCTTCCTCGACAGTTCCAGGGTGTCTAAGCCAAATACTCTTCCCCACGAGGGCCTGTGCCACTACCCCTTTCTCAAGCAGCATCCCAATCTATCTTCATCGACCAACAATTCACAGGTACATGTTTCAGTGAGACACTGCCATCTACTGCAGTGTGCTTGGATATCCAGGATATCCAGCTGAAACATGAGTTTGTGACCTTTCTCTTTGTGCGACCTGACAGGCTTGCCAAGTATTTGCAGCACTCTTTGCTTTTATGAGACAGACTGATACTGAATGAACTCAGTGACGTAACATTGATGAAGGCTTTCATACACCAACACAGTATGTCAGGCATGGATATCATTGTGAAGACTGCAATCTAACAAGATAAGAGATGATGATAGACTTTATTCAGGCTGTACGTTACTCAATAGACTCTGAATGTAATGCTGTCTGCTTCACTCTGTACCCACTGGAACCATGGAAAATAATACACCCAAATCATTGGGATAATATCAGGGGCAAGAATTTGCACTCAAAACTCAAAGGAGAGTGGAGATGCAACATTCTCCAAACAGTGTGTTAATGGAATATGCAATCCATTACCACAAGGGCCCACTAAAGTCATGTCAATTGCAATAGTTAATGAGCACTTTGGGGAAAACGGTGAACGGGATGGGGGAATGGATACCAGTAAAAAAGATACCGCAGGCACACAATCATTATAGGTATTCCACTACAGGTGAGATGTTGTACAGCTCTATAACAAGAAGAATTGCATATTCTGTGAGGAGAAAAGTGATTCAGCTTTTGAAATTATATAGATGGAACAATGCTGAACAGCGAATCAATAAACATTCCTTTACCATTAAAACCTGTTAATTGTGCGACTGAGGTTGTGTTTCTCTCCCCCGAAACTGCTTTAGGGGCTGATAGCTTTCAAACGAAAAAGCTTGCATTCCAATTGATATACAGGCTGACTTAACCGGTGACAATTCACCATGACAGGTACATCCTAGAGCGGATGCATGGACTAATTTAAAAATAGACGCACTGATCTAGGGGTTTCTTGGGGGACCAATAGCATTAGAGATTTATGCAAGGAGGTCACGAGCCTATAAAGATTGTGTGCCTGTGGTATCTTTTATTTTTTCATAGAATTGACAGTGCAGAAGGAGGCCATTCGGCCCATCGAGTCTGCACCGGCTCTTTGAAAGAGCACGCTACCCAAGCCCACACCTCCACCCTTTCCCTATAACCCGACCGAACACTAAGGGCAATTTTGGACACTCAGGCAATTTAGCATGACCAATCCACCTAACCTGCACATCTTTGGACTGTGGGAGGAAACCGGAGCGCCCGGAGGAAACCCAGGCAGACACAGGGAGGATGTGCAGACTCCGCACAGACAGTGACCCAAGCCGGGAATCGAACCTGGGACCCTGGAGCTGTGAAGCAATTGTGCTAACCACAATGCTACCGTGCTGCCCATAATACTGGTATGCATTCCCCCATACTGTTCACCATTTTCCCAAAAGTGCTCATTAACTATTGCAATTGACATGATTTCAGTGAGTGTAGTAATGGATTGCATATTCCATTAACACAGTGTGGAAAATGGTCCTTCCCCATTCTCCTTTCAGTTTTGAATTAATTGTTTGTCACCCATTGTGGACTGTGCCAAGTAAAGTTTGCAATAAAATACTGGTGCGATCTGCCTAATGGTGTAAAACACCAGTCATAGGCATAAACGGACATAGGCGGCAGAAAACCTGCGCCATTGAGCAGGGGCAGCACGGTAGCATTGTGGATAGCACAATTGCTTCATAGCTCCAGGGTCCCAGGTTCGATTCCGGCTTGGGTCACTGTCTGTGCGGAGTCTGCACATCCTCCCCGTGTGTGCGTGGGTTTCCTCCGGGTGCTCCGGTTTCCTCCCACAGTCCAAAGATGTGCAGGTTAGGTGGATTGGCCGTGGTAAATTGACCTTAGTGGCCAAAATTGCCACACAAAAGGTTGCTGCATAAGATAAAGATGCATGGCATTAAGGGGAAAGTAGTAGCATGGATAGAGGATTGGTTAATGAGTAGAAAGCAAAGAGTGAGGATTAATGGGTGTTTTTCTGGTTGGCAATCAGTAGCTAGTGGTGTCCCTCAGGGATCAGTGTTGAGCCCACAATTGTTCACAATTTACATTTGGAGTTGGGGACCAAGGGCAATGTGTCCAAGTTTGCAGACGACACTAAGATGAGTGGTAAAGCAAAAAGTGCAGAGGATACTGGAAGTCTGCAGAGGGATTTGGATAGGCTAAGTGAACGGGCTAGGGTCTGGCAGATGGAATACAATGTTGACAAATGTGAGGTTATCCATTTTGGTAGGAATAACAGCAAAAGGGATTATTATTTAAATGATAAAATATTAAAACATGCTGCTGTGCAGAGAGACCTGGGTGTGCTAGTGAATGAGTCGCAAAAAGTTGGTTTACAGGTGCAACAGGTGATTAAGAAAGCAAATGGAATTTTGTCCTTCATTGCTAGAGGGATGGAGTTTAAGACTAGGGAGGTTCTGCTGCAATTGTATAAGGTGTTAGTGAGGCCACACCTGGAGTATTGCGTTCAGTTTTGGTCTCCTTACTTGAGAAAGGACGTACTGGCACTGGAGGGTGTGCAGAGGAGATTCGCTAGGTTAATCCCAGAGCTGAAGGGGTTGGATTACGAGGAGAGGTTGAGTAGACTGGGACTGTACTCGTTGGAATTTAGAAGGATGAGGGGTGGATCTTATAGAAACATATAAAATTATGAAGGGAATAGATAGGATGATGCGGGCAGGTTGTTTCCACTGGCGGGTGAAAGCAGAACTAGGGGGCATAGTCCTAAATCTACTTCCCCTTATTTTGAGGCTGAGTTTAGGAGGAACTTCTTCACCCAAAGGGTTGTGAATCTATGGAATTCCTTGCCCAGTGAAGCAGTAGAGGCTCCTTCATTAAATGTTTTTAAGATAAAGATAGATCGTTTTTCGAAGAATAAAGGGATTAAGGGTTATGGTGTTCGGGCCGGAAAGTGGAGCTGAGTCCACAAAAGATCAGCCATGATCTCGTTGAATGGCAGAGCGGGTTCGAGGGGTCAGATGGCCTACTCCTGATCCTAGTTCTTATGTTAGCATTCATATCGAGGGCTAGAATTCAAGACCAGGGATGTACGAAGAGCTTGTCGTATGAGGAACGGTTGAGGACTCTGGGTCTGTACTCATTGGAGTTTAGAAGGATGATGGGGGGATCTTATTGAAACTTACAGGATACTGTGAGGCCTGGATAGAGTGGACGTGGAGAGGATGTTTCCACTTGTAGGAAAAATTAGAAGCAGAGGACACAATCTCAGACTAAAGGGACGATCCTTTAAAACAGAGATGAGGAGGGATTTCTTCAGCCAGAGGGTGGTGAATCTGTGGAACTCTTTGCCGCAGAAGGCTGTGGAGGCCAAATCACTGAGTGTCTTTAAGACAGAGATAGATAGGTTCTTGATTAATAAGGGGATCAGGAGTTATGGGGAGAAGGCAGGAAAATGGGGATAAAAAAAATATCAGCCATGATTGAATGGAGGAGCAGACTCGATGGGCCAAGTGGCCTAATTCTGCTCCTGTGTCTTATCCACTGCTTATGCCATTTTACCCCACTACCCCCATATCCTTTGATGTCACTGACACAGATTTCTGTCTTGGACATGCTCAACGATTGGCATGCTCTACCCCAGAGGACCATGGGAGCTCAAAGATTCACCACCTAGAGAAACTCCTCCCTCTCTCAGTCTTAAATAGCCCACTTCTTATTCTGAGACTGTGTCCCCTGGTTCTAGACTCCCAGAAAATCCTATCTGCCTCATGGCCTGTCGGAATTATGTACGTTTCAACAAAATCACCTTTCATTCTTCGAAACTCGAGAGAATCCAGACCCAGTCTCCTCAATCTCTCCTCACAAGACAATCCTGCCATCCCAGGGATTATTAGCCTGTTGAATCTTCAATGCACTCCCTCTATGGCAAGTATATCCTTCCTTAGTTAGGTAAGGAGGCCAAAACTGTGCACAATACTCCATGTGCAGTCTCACCAAGGCTCAATATAATTGCAACAAGTCATAAAGGCCAACATGCCATTTACCTTCCTAATTGCTCGCTGCAGAACACACGCTTAATCAATTAAGGCAATACGGTCAATGATGTTGCGGATAGTGGAAACTGGGACATAGCCACGGAGATTTTTTAAAAACTAGACTTGCTCCAAATTGATGATTATTTTAGTCATTTGGCTGAGGATGGGGAACCAGAAGACCCCGGGGCTGATCGACGAATGGGGTGACAATGTTCGCAATGAATGGATCCTGTGTCGGGAGCTGACTATTGGGAGCGGAAGAGAAGGAAAAATTGAACATAATGGTAAAACAATAAGAGGGTTGAGGTAGCCTTGCAGAGGGGGCAATAGTCTGAAAATGGGCTTAGAGTCAAATCAACAACAAGCATCAGGCATATTGGATTGCACAAACACACACAAGGTAAAGGTAGAAAATCCCTGCTTTTCTTCAAAGAAACCCAAGCCTATGGAATCCCAGGTTAGAACTTTTACAATTCAATTGTGACCAAGGAATTCTGAAGCCTGATGTTTTCTTTAGGTTTGGCCACGTGTCTGACAGACACGGGACGTCTCCATGTTTCAGTCATGTGTCTGACAGACACGGGACATCTCCATGTTTCAGTCATGTGTCTGACAGACACGGGACATCTCCATGTTTCAGTCATGTGTCTGACAGACACGGGACATCTCCATGTTTCAGCCATGTGTCTGCGACACGGGACATCTCCATGTTTCGGTCAGGTGTCTGACAGACACGGGACATCTCCATGTTTCAGCCATGTGTCTGACAGACACGGGACATCTCCATGTTTCGGCCATGTGTCTGCGACAGGGGACATCTCCATGTTTCGGTCAGGTGTCTGACAGACACGGGACATCTCCATGTTTGGGCCAGGTGTCTGACAGACACGGGACATCTCCATGTTTCAGCCATGTGTCTGACAGACACGGGACATCTCCATGTTTCAGCCATGTGTCTGACAGACACGGGACATCTCCATGTTTCGGTCAGGTGTCTGCGACACGGGACATCTCCATGTTTCAGCCATGTGTCTGCGACACGGGACATCTCCATGTTTCAGCCAGGTGTCTTGACAGACACGGGACATCTCCATGTTTCAGCCATGTGTCTGCGACACGGGACATCTCCATGTTTCAGCCATGTGTCTGACAGACACGGGACATCTCCATGTTTCAGCCATGTGTCTGCGACACGGGACATCTCCATGTTTGGGCCATGTGTCTGCGACACGGGACAACTCCATGTTTCAGCCATGTGTCTGACAGACACGGGACATCTCCATGTATCAGCCATGTGTCTGACGGACACGGGACATCTCCATGTTTCAGCCATGTGTCTGACAGACACGGGACATCTCCATGTTTCAGCCAGGTGCCTGACAGACACGGGACATCTCCATGTGTCTGACAGACACGGGACATCTCCATGTTTCAGCCATGTGTCTGACAGACACGGGACATCTCCATGTTTCAGCCATGTGTCTGCAACACGGGACATCTCCATGTTTCAGCCATGTGTCTGCAACACGGGACATCTCCATGTTTCAGCCATGTGTCTGCAACACGGGACATCTCCATGTTTCAGCCATGTGTCTGCAACACGGGACATCTCCATGTTTCAGCCATGTGTCTGCAACACGGGACATCTCCATGTTTCAGCCATGTGTCTGCAACACGGGACATCTCCATGTTTCAGCCATGTGTCTGCAACACGGGACATCTCCATGTTTCAGCCATGTGTCTGCGACACGGGACATCTCCATGTTTCAGCCATGTGTCTGCAACACGGGACATCTCCATGTTTCAGCCATGTGTCTGCGACACGGGACATCTCCATGTTTCAGCCATGTGTCTGCGACACGGGACATCTCCATGTTTCAGCCATGTGTCTGCGACACGGGACATCTCCATGTTTCAGCCATGTGTCTGTGACACAGGACATCTCCATGTTTCAGCCATGTGTCTGCGACACGGGACATCTCCATGTTTCAGCCATGTGTCTGCGACACGGGACATCTCCATGTTTCGGCCATGTGTCTGCGACACGGGACATCTCCATGTTTCGGTCAGGTGTCTGACAGACACGGGACATCTCCATGTTTCAGCCATGTGTCTGCGACACGGGACATCTCCATGTTTCGGACAGGTGTCTGACAGACACGGGACATCTCCATGTTTCGGTCAGGTGTCTGACAGACACGGGACATCTCCATGTTTGGGCCTTGTGTCTGACAGACACGGCACATCTCCATGTTTCAGCCATGTGTCTGTGACACGGGACATCTCCATGTTTCAGCCATGTGTCTGCAACACGGGACATCTCCATGTTTCAGCCAGGTGTCTGACAGACATGGGACATCTCCATGTTTCAGCCAGGTGTCTGACAGACACGGGACATCTCCATGTTTCAGCCATGTGTCTGCGACACGGGACATCTCCATGTTTCGGCCATGTGTCTGCAACACGGGACATCTCCATGTTTCGGTCAGGTGTCTGACAGACACGGGACATCTCCATGTTTCGGTCAGGTGTCTGACAGACACGGGACGTCTCCATGTTTCAGCCAGGTGTCTGACAGACACGGCACATCTCCATGTTTCAGCCATGTGTCTGACAGACACGGGACATCTCCATGTTTGGGCCATGTGTCTGCAACTCGGGACATCTCCATGTTTCAGACAGGTGTCTGCGACACGGGACATCTCCATGTTTCAGCCAGGTGTCTGACAGACACGGGACATCTCCATGTTTCAGCCAGGTGTCTCACAGACACGGGACATCTCCATGTTTCAGCCATGTGTCTGCGACACGGGACATCTCCATGTTTCGGTCAGGTGTCTGACAGACACGGGACATCTCCATGTTTCAGCCAGGTGTCTGCAACACGGGACATCTCCATGTTTCAGCCATGTGTCTGCAACACGGGACATCTCCATGTTTCAGCCATGTGTCTGACAGACACGGGACATCTCCATGTTTCGGTCAGGTGTCTGACAGACACGGGACATCTCCATGTTTCAGCCAGGTATCTGACAGACACGGGACATCTCCATGTTTCAGCCATGTGTCTGCGACACGGGACATCTCCATGTTTGGGCCAGGTGTCTGACAGACACGGGACATCTCCATGTTTCAGCCATGTGTCTGCGACACGGGACATCTCCATGTTTCAGCCATGCGTCTGCAACACGTGACATCTCCATGTTTCAGCCATGTGTCTGCGACACGGGACATCTCCATGTTTCAGCCATGTGTCTGCGACACGGGACATCTCCATGTTTCAGCCATGTGTCTGCGACACGTGACATCTCCATGTTTCAGCCATGTGTCTGCGACACGGGACATCTCCATGTTTCAGCCATGTGTCTGCGACACGGGACATCTCCATGTTTCGGTCAGGTGTCTGACAGACACGGGACATCTCCATGTTTGGGCCATGTGTCTGCAACTCGGGACATCTCCATGTTTCAGCCATGTGTCTGCAACACGGGACATCTCCATGTTTCAGCCATGTGTCTGACAGACACGGGACATCTCCATGTTTCAGCCATGTGTCTGACAGACACGGGACATCTCCATGTTTCAGCCATGTGTCTGACAGACACGGGACATCTCCATGTTTCGGTCAGGTGTCTGACAGACACGGGACATCTCCATGTTTCAGCCAGGTATCTGACAGACACGGGACATCTCCATGTTTGGGCCATGTGTCTGACAGACACGGGACATCTCCATGTTTCAGCCATGTGTCTGCGACACGGGACATCTCCATGTTTCAGCCATGTGTCTGCAACACGGGACATCTCCATGTTTCAGCCATGTGTCTGTGACACGGGACATCTCCATGTTTCAGCCATGTGTCTGCGACACGTGACATCTCCATGTTTCAGCCATGTGTCTGCGACACGGGACATCTCCATGTTTCAGCCATGTGTCTGCGACACGGGACATCTCCATGTTTCGGTCAGGTGTCTGACAGACACGGGACATCTCCATGTTTGGGCCATGTGTCTGCAACTCGGGACATCTCCATGTTGCAGCCATGTGTCTGCGACACGGGACATCTCCATGTTTCGGTCAGGTGTCTGACAGACACGGGACATCTCCATGTTTCAGCCAGGTGTCTGCAACACGGGACATCTCCATGTTTCAGCCATGTGTCTGCAACACGGGACATCTCCATGTTTCAGCCATGTGTCTGACAGACACGGGACATCTCCATGTTTCAGCCATGTGTCTGACAGACACGGGACATCTCCATGTTTCGGTCAGGTGTCTGACAGACACGGGACATCTCCATGTTTCAGCCAGGTATCTGACAGACACGGGACATCTCCATGTTTCAGCCATGTGTCTGCGACACGGGACATCTCCATGTTTGGGCCAGGTGTCTGACAGACACGGGACATCTCCATGTTTCAGCCATGTGTCTGCGACACGGGACATCTCCATGTTTCAGCCATGTGTCTGACAGACACGGGACATCTCCATGTTTCGGTCAGGTGTCTGACAGACACGGGACATCTCCATGTTTCAGCCAGGTATCTGACAGACACGGGACATCTCCATGTTTCAGCCATGTGTCTGCGACACGGGACATCTCCATGTTTGGGCCAGGTGTCTGACAGACACGGGACATCTCCATGTTTCAGCCATGTGTCTGCGACACGGGACATCTCCATGTTTCAGCCATGTGTCTGCAACACGGGACATCTCCATGTTTCAGCCATGTGTCTGCAACACGGGACATCTCCATGTTTCAGCCATGTGTCTGCGACACGGGACATCTCCATGTTTCAGCCATGTGTCTGCAACACGGGACATCTCCATGTTTCAGCCATGTGTCTGCGACACGGGACATCTCCATGTTTCAGCCATGTGTCTGCGACACGGGACATCTCCATGTTTCAGCCATGTGTCTGCGACACGGGACATCTCCATGTTTCAGCCATGTGTCTGTGACACAGGACATCTCCATGTTTCAGCCATGTGTCTGCGACACGGGACATCTCCATGTTTCAGCCATGTGTCTGCGACACGGGACATCTCCATGTTTCGGCCATGTGTCTGCGACACGGGACATCTCCATGTTTCGGTCAGGTGTCTGACAGACACGGGACATCTCCATGTTTCAGCCATGTGTCTGCGACACGGGACATCTCCATGTTTCGGACAGGTGTCTGACAGACACGGGACATCTCCATGTTTCGGTCAGGTGTCTGACAGACACGGGACATCTCCATGTTTGGGCCTTGTGTCTGACAGACACGGCACATCTCCATGTTTCAGCCATGTGTCTGTGACACGGGACATCTCCATGTTTCAGCCATGTGTCTGCAACACGGGACATCTCCATGTTTCAGCCAGGTGTCTGACAGACACGGGACATCTCCATGTTTCAGCCATGTGTCTGCGACACGGGACATCTCCATGTTTCGGCCATGTGTCTGCAACACGGGACATCTCCATGTTTCGGTCAGGTGTCTGACAGACACGGGACATCTCCATGTTTCGGTCAGGTGTCTGACAGACACGGGACGTCTCCATGTTTCAGCCAGGTGTCTGACAGACACGGCACATCTCCATGTTTCAGCCATGTGTCTGACAGACACGGGACATCTCCATGTTTGGGCCATGTGTCTGCAACTCGGGACATCTCCATGTTTCAGACAGGTGTCTGCGACACGGGACATCTCCATGTTTCAGCCAGGTGTCTGACAGACACGGGACATCTCCATGTTTCAGCCAGGTGTCTCACAGACACGGGACATCTCCATGTTTCAGCCATGTGTCTGCGACACGGGACATCTCCATGTTTCGGTCAGGTGTCTGACAGACACGGGACATCTCCATGTTTCAGCCAGGTGTCTGCAACACGGGACATCTCCATGTTTCAGCCATGTGTCTGCAACACGGGACATCTCCATGTTTCAGCCATGTGTCTGACAGACACGGGACATCTCCATGTTTCGGTCAGGTGTCTGACAGACACGGGACATCTCCATGTTTCAGCCAGGTATCTGACAGACACGGGACATCTCCATGTTTCAGCCATGTGTCTGCGACACGGGACATCTCCATGTTTGGGCCAGGTGTCTGACAGACACGGGACATCTCCATGTTTCAGCCATGTGTCTGCGACACGGGACATCTCCATGTTTCAGCCATGCGTCTGCAACACGTGACATCTCCATGTTTCAGCCATGTGTCTGCGACACGGGACATCTCCATGTTTCAGCCATGTGTCTGCGACACGGGACATCTCCATGTTTCAGCCATGTGTCTGCGACACGTGACATCTCCATGTTTCAGCCATGTGTCTGCGACACGGGACATCTCCATGTTTCAGCCATGTGTCTGCGACACGGGACATCTCCATGTTTCGGTCAGGTGTCTGACAGACACGGGACATCTCCATGTTTGGGCCATGTGTCTGCAACTCGGGACATCTCCATGTTTCAGCCATGTGTCTGCAACACGGGACATCTCCATGTTTCAGCCATGTGTCTGACAGACACGGGACATCTCCATGTTTCAGCCATGTGTCTGACAGACACGGGACATCTCCATGTTTCAGCCATGTGTCTGACAGACACGGGACATCTCCATGTTTCGGTCAGGTGTCTGACAGACACGGGACATCTCCATGTTTCAGCCAGGTATCTGACAGACACGGGACATCTCCATGTTTGGGCCATGTGTCTGACAGACACGGGACATCTCCATGTTTCAGCCATGTGTCTGCGACACGGGACATCTCCATGTTTCAGCCATGTGTCTGCAACACGGGACATCTCCATGTTTCAGCCATGTGTCTGTGACACGGGACATCTCCATGTTTCAGCCATGTGTCTGCGACACGTGACATCTCCATGTTTCAGCCATGTGTCTGCGACACGGGACATCTCCATGTTTCAGCCATGTGTCTGCGACACGGGACATCTCCATGTTTCGGTCAGGTGTCTGACAGACACGGGACATCTCCATGTTTGGGCCATGTGTCTGCAACTCGGGACATCTCCATGTTGCAGCCATGTGTCTGCGACACGGGACATCTCCATGTTTCGGTCAGGTGTCTGACAGACACGGGACATCTCCATGTTTCAGCCAGGTGTCTGCAACACGGGACATCTCCATGTTTCAGCCATGTGTCTGCAACACGGGACATCTCCATGTTTCAGCCATGTGTCTGACAGACACGGGACATCTCCATGTTTCAGCCATGTGTCTGACAGACACGGGACATCTCCATGTTTCGGTCAGGTGTCTGACAGACACGGGACATCTCCATGTTTCAGCCAGGTATCTGACAGACACGGGACATCTCCATGTTTCAGCCATGTGTCTGCGACACGGGACATCTCCATGTTTGGGCCAGGTGTCTGACAGACACGGGACATCTCCATGTTTCAGCCATGTGTCTGCGACACGGGACATCTCCATGTTTCAGCCATGTGTCTGCAACACGGGACATCTCCATGTTTCAGCCATGTGTCTGCAACACGGGACATCTCCATGTTTCAGCCATGTGTCTGCGACACGGGACATCCCCATGTTTCAGCCATGTGTCTGCGACACGGGACATCTCCATGTTTCAGCCATGTGTCTGCGACACGGGACATCGCCATGTTTCAGCCATGTGTCTGTGACACGGGACATCTCCATGTTTCAGCCATGTGTCTGCGACACGGGACATCTCCATGTTTCAGCCATGTGTCTGCGACACGGGACATCTCCATGTTTCGGCCATGTGTCTGCGACACGGGACATCTCCATGTTTCAGCCATGTGTCTGACAGACACGGGACATCTCCATGTTTCAGCCAGGTGTCTGCGACACGGGACATCTCCATGTTTGGGCCAGGTGTCTGACAGACACGGGACATCTCCATGTTTCAGCCAGGTGTCTGACAGACATGGGACATCTCCATGTTTCAGCCATGTGTCTGACAGACACGGGACATCTCCATGTTTGGGCCATGTGTCTGACAGACACGGGACATCTCCATGTTTCGGCCATGTGTCTGCAACACGGGACATCTCCATGTTTCGGTCAGGTGTCTGACAGACACGGGACATCTCCATGTTTCGGTCAGGTGTCTGACAGACACGGGACGTCTCCATGTTTCAGCCAGGTGTCTGACAGACACGGCACATCTCCATGTTTCAGCCATGTGTCTGACAGACACGGGACATCTCCATGTTTCAGCCAGGTGTCTGACAGACACGGGACATCTCCATGTTTCGGTCAGGTGTCTGACAGACACGGGACATCTCCATGTTTCAGCCAGGTGTCTGCAACACGGGACATCTCCATGTTTCAGCCATGTGTCTGCAACACGGGACATCTCCATGTTTCAGCCATGTGTCTGACAGACACGGGACATCTCCATGTTTCAGCCATGTGTCTGACAGACACGGGACATCTCCATGTTTCGGTCAGGTGTCTGACAGACACGTGACATCTCCATGTCTCAGCCATGTGTCTGCGACACGTGACATCTCCATGTTTCAGCCATGTGTCTGCGACACGGGACATCTCCATGTTTCAGCCATGTGTCTGCGACACGGGACATCTCCATGTTTCGGTCAGGTGTCTGACAGACACGGGACATCTCCATGTTTCAGCCATGTGTCTGCAACATGGGACATCTCCATGTTTCAGCCATGTGTCTGCGACACGGGACATCTCCATGTTTCAGCCATGTGTCTGCGACACGGGACATCTCCATGTTTCGGTCAGGTGTCTGACAGACACGGGACATCTCCATGTTTCGGTCAGGTGTCTGACAGACACGGGACGTCTCCATGTTTCAGCCAGGTGTCTGACAGACACGGGACATCTCCATGTTTCAGCCATGTGTCTGACAGACACGGGACATCTCCATGTTTCAGCCATGTGTCTGCGACACGGGACATCTCCATGATTGGGCCATGTGTCTGCGACACGGGACATCTCCATGTTTCAGCCAGGTGTCTGCGACACGGGACATCTCCATGTTTCAGCCATGTGTCTGTGACACCGGACATCTCCATGTTTTAGCCATGTGTCTGCGACACGGGACATCTTCATGTTTCAGCCATGTGTCTGCGACACGGGACATCTCCATGTTTCGGTCAGGTGTCTGCGACACGGGACATCTCCATGTTTCGGCCAGGTATCTGACAGACACGTGACATCTCCATGTTTCAGCCATGTGTCTGCGACACGGGACATCTCCATGTTTCAGCCATGTGTCTGCGACACGGGACATCTCCATGTTTCGGTCAGGTGTCTGACAGACACGGGACATCTCCATGTTTCAGCCATGTGTCTGCAACATGGGACATCTCCATGTTTCAGCCATGTGTCTGCGACACGGGACATCTCCATGTTTCGGTCAGGTGTCTGACAGACACGGGACATCTCCATGTTTCAGCCATGTGTCTGCGACACGGGACATCTCCATGTTTCGGTCAGGTGTCTGACAGACATGGGACATCTCCATGTTTCGGTCAGGTGTCTGACAGACACGGGACGTCTCCATGTTTCAGCCAGGTGTCTGACAGACACGGGACATCTCCATGTTTCAGCCATGTGTCTGACAGACACGGGACATCTCCATGTTTCAGCCAGGTGTCTGACAGACATGGGACATCTCCATGTTTCAGCCATGTGTCTGACAGACACGGGACATCTCCATGTTTCGGTCAGGTGTCTGACAGACACGGGACATCTCCATGTTTCGGTCAGGTGTCTGCGACACGGGACATCTCCATGTTTGGGCCATGTGTCTGCGACACGGGACATCTCCATGTTTCAGCCATGTGTCTGTGACACCGGACATCTCCATGTTTTAGCCATGTGTCTGCGACACGGGACATCTTCATGTTTCAGCCATGTGTCTGCGACACGGGACATCTCCATGTTTCGGTCAGGTGTCTGCGACACGGGACATCTCCATGTTTCGGCCAGGTATCTGACAGACATGGGACATCTCCATGTTTCAGCCATGTTTCAGCCAGGTGTCTTAACAGACACGGGACATCTCCATGTTTCGGTCAGGTGTCTGACAGACACGGGACATCTCCATGTTTCGGTCAGGTGTCTGACAGACACGGGACATCTCCATGTTTGGGCCAGGTGTCTTGACAGACAGGGGACATCTCCATGTTTCGGTCAGGTGTCTGACAGACACGGGACATCTCCATGTTTCAGCCAGGTATCTGACAGACACGGGACATCTCCATGTTTCATCCATGTTTCAGCCAGGTGTCTTAACAGACACGGGACATCTCCATGTTTCGGTCAGGTATCTGACAGACACAGGACATCTCCATGTGTTTGAACACCGGTCTCAATGTCTGGTCTCCCTAAAGTACTGCAATAGCAAATGATCTGCATGGCCCTCATTATTCAGTGGATAAATATATTTCAGCTTTGACTGGCTGGTACTGAAGTTGATTACTTAAACCCCCCACCCAGTCTCATGCTGGACGCCTGCAATTTATCACTCAGATATTGTCTGTTTCTGTGTGAATTAAGTGATTAACGCTGGATACAGTTATGCATGACGTAGTTCGCAACAGCCGAGTCTCCTTGTGTTTCCCATCCTCGAGCTCTGATCATTGTTGTTTAGTCTCTGTTTCCCCCCTCAAGTATATACTTACTGCAATGTTTCTTTTTGCTAATCAAAGTGAAGACTGCATTTATTTTAACATTGCAAAACATAAGTGGTGTTGTGAGATTCACAAGGAAGATTGCGAGTCAAGGTTGGAAAGAGCTGGAGAGGTGACTGGATCTTCTGGGACTGGATTCTCTGTCTTTGTGTAAGGATTCAAATGAAGCATTATCACTCCAAATCCTGCTGGCCATTGACCTGAACACAAACTGGCTCTAAAAGATACCGTCAGCAATACTGTGCCCAAGAGTAACCTCAGTTGTTAAGTTCACTATGCTGGCAGTGCAGATAAGCACTGGGTTACAGGATGTCTGATGAAGTAGCCTGTGCTGAAGGATTTTATTAAAAATCTATCCTTTCACTGCCAGTAACACCAGCACCTGTTGCCCATCCCTAATTGCCCTCTGAGGGCAGTTGTTAAAAGTCAACCACATTGCTGTGGGCCTGGGGTTGCTTGTAGACCGGACCGAGTAAGGATGACAGACGTCCTTCCACGTCTAAAGCATACCAGCGAACAGATGGGATTCTGCTTACAATTAGCGGTGACCGGTACATTTTCTGACAGAAATCAGAGGGTCGGGATAAATGGGTCTTTCTCTGCCTGGCGAACTGTAACTAGCGCGGTGCCATAGGGTTCAGTCCTCGGACCTCAACTGTTTACAATCTATATAAATGACCTGCAAATGGACAGAGTGTAGCGTAGCAAAATTTGAGGATGATACTAAAATAGGTGGGAAAGCAGGCCGTGAAGAGGCGATACAGATTTTACAGACGGATGCAGATAGGCTGGAGAATGGGCCGGAATTTGGCAGATGGAGTTTAATGTGGATAAGTATGAGGGTATCAATTTTGGCCGAAAAAATACAAAGGCAAATTGTTATGTAAATGGAAAGCAGATTCAAGATGCGTCCGGGCAGAGGGATCTGGGTGGCTTTGTTCATGAATCACAGAAAGGCAAATGGAAGGTTAGCATTTATTGGAAAAGGACTGGAGTATAAAAGTAGAGAAGAGTTGTTGCAATTGTAGAGGGTGTTGGTGAGACCACATCTGGAGTATTGTGTCCAGGTTTGGTCTCCTTATTTGAGGCAGGGTGTGGTGGCAACGGAGGCAGTTCAGAGGAGGTTCACCAGATTGATTCCGGGAATGAAAGGGTTGATGTAAGAGGAGAGGTTAAAGTTTGGGTTTATACTTGCTGGAATTTAGAAGGATGAGAGGGGATCTGATCGAGGTATATAAAATACTAAAAAGGAATTGACAAAGTAAATGTAGACCAAGTATTCCCCCTTGTGAGGAAATCTGGAGCGAGAGAAGTCACAGAAAGAGGTTGAAAGGCAGTAAATTTAAAACTGAGAGGAGCAGGAACTACTTCTCGCAGAGGGTGTCGAATTTGTGGAACTTGCTGCCCCACAGTGCAGTGGAATCCGAGTCATTAAATGATTTCATTAGGAGTTAGATATATTTCTGATTTTAAAAATGGATATGGGCAACAGGTGAGAGGCGGATTTGAGAGCAGGAAGAGATCAGCCCTGATCTGATTGAATAGCGGAGCAGGCTCCAAGGGCTAAATTGCCGGCTTCTGCTCCTAATTGCTATGCTCCTAATATTCCTGTTCTCACTTGGGAATGGCAACATGAAGGAGAGAAACAAGAATTGGCTTCAGAGTGAAACAATCTTGCGATAGAGGATTGTGGTCAAGTCGGTCCTATTGCATTTCTATTCTATGTATTCAGTAAATCCAAAGTATTGCCACCCAGCTCATTGATGGGACACTATGGGGCAGCACGGTGGCACAGTGGTTAGCACTGCTGCCTCACAGCGCCAGGGACCCGGGTTCAATTCCAGCCTTGGGTGACTGCGTGGAGTTTGCATGTTCTCTCTTTGTCTGCGTGGGGTTTTCTGGGTGCTCCGGTTTCCTTCCACAGTCCATAAATTGTCCCCAAGCGCCCAAAGATGCAGGTTAGGTGGGGTTACGTTGATAGGGGGTCATGGTAGGATTCTCCATCAGAGGGTAGGTGCAGACTCTATGGGCCAAATGGCCTCCTTCTGCACAGTCTGGATTTCATTGACTTCTTGTTTCAGCCAGGTGTCTGACAGACACAGGACATCTCCATGTTTAAGAGGTTTGAAATCAAATTCCATTTCAGCCCTTAGGCTGCTGTTTGCCTTCCCATTGGGAAACACATCACTTTGCACTCAAATCAAGACAGCTTGGACACAACTGGACCAAAGCCAATGAGTCTCACGATGAGGAGTCAAGCTTGTTGGAGTCATCGGGGGCCGAGTGCGAAGAATCGCAGCCCCAGTGACAGTTCTGTCCCTCCAGGTCCCATTAGTAAGACAGGATTGTTCAAATCACAGTCACCCCATCCTGCCAATTCTTCTGTCCTTTCCAGCCCAAATCACTTATCTACTAATTTCTTGATACTGCTATGGTCAGTGTTCCTGTCAAGTTCCAGGTACCCGTCTCCCACACGCTCCTTCCAATCTCCCAAAATCTGTGTGTCCATTCCGTGGAAATCTTTATCTCCCTCAATCATTCTTTCTATCTATATTCTGAAGGGTTTAAAAACCCAGGCTTGGTGTCACCCAATCGCTGCTCCTTCCTTCCAGCCTTGTAAACGTCCTGCACTATTGTGCCTTTCATTTAGAGCTTCCAGTGCTTTGCATGAAGGCAGAGACACTTTAAGAAGTCGATTATCATCAGCAGGAAGCCGTCAGGAATAATTGATGAGTTGCACATTTCTGTTGAATTATATAAAAACCTTTGTGGTTCCTCGGGGAAAAGAGCCCTTTTAGTTGCTAAGCATTCTTAGCCTTGGAAACCATCGCTCCACCCCCTCCTCTCTTCCCCTCCACCCCCACCCCCATTTCTCCCCCCCATCTGATCCTAGGAAGGCGTCGCTCAAACCGCTTACTGCTCTCAAAATCCTCAAATCGTGAAACCTTGGGTGATAGCTCTCTGGGTTAGCTTTAATTGAGCCAATTTATAAGAAATGGGACTTCTCCTTTAAGGGGACTTTCTGGTTGGTGAATCTGCTCCTCCTCAAGAAGGGAAATAGACAGACCAGCTGCGCATCAAGGAGTGAGTGAGCTACAAAACCAGCCACACAAACAAAATCTTCAGAGCAGAGAGCCAGGGGAGAGGAGAGCACAGCTCTGGAGAAACACGTTATTTCAGAAATCTAAAATTACAATAAATGAAAACCGATTAGCAGTATAGTGGGTATTTCCCCTCCCACCACCAGAGACATTTTATAACAAAGGACAGCATCGATGTGTCAAGTCGGCAGCCAGTCCCTGGAGGAGAAAGAAGACTGCGAGACACGCTTCTGGGCTGATCAGAAGTAACGGGACATTAAACTTGCTCATTACAGAGAAATTGTACGAGGACATAAAACTGCTCCATTCTCTGCTGCTGATTTACGAAGACTTAACACATGCTTAATTTTAGCTTTAGCCTACCGGAGTGCGTACAAAAACAATCAAGTGATCAAAGGCAGTAAATAAATTAAGTTGCCTCTTCCGTGGCATTCTGGGTGTCCAATTAACTGACCACCGAGTCCAGCCGCTTCTCACCTTTGGCTTAAAGATTATTTTCTTGTTACTGCGAACAGCTGAAAATATCAACCGTACAACTTCATCCAGGCGAGGGGGTAAGATTTGCTAATTCAGTCGCTTGTCGAGACTTGTTTTAAAACAGAGCTGTAAAAAAAAAAAAAAGAAAATCACGTTTACTTGATTCATTGCAAATGACCTGTCCATGTAGCAATGTCAGGGGGGCTTGATTTGATACTGGTGTTGGACATACTTGAGCTGGTGAGAATGGCCCAAGTTCCAGTCATTTTCCCCCAGTCGCTAATTTGTAATTAAAGCGAGACCCGGTTTGACCAGAGTCCACCCAAGCTGGCAGGAATGGGGGACAGTTTCCGACAGCTCAACTATCTCTACCCCGCCCGGTTAAACCAGGACCTTCTTCCTCCGTGTGATGTAGTGACAAAGCAGCTGGGTTTCCACACAAAAGAATCACTGCTTATTTAAACAGCACAAGCACCAGTGGAGCTATATGTGAGCAAGAGTCAGTGCCTTCAGGAGGAGGAAGAAGAAAAATCTCAACGGTAAATTAATTTTAACTGTTCAAAAATCATAAAGGGTTCTCACAGTATGGATAGAGAGAAATTGTTTCCACTGGCAAGAGAACGAGAGGCTACATGTTTAAGATAAGTGGCAAAAACAAACAATGCCAGGGGGGGCGATGAGAAGACAAAAGAATTGCACAGTGAGTTGTTCTGGAGTGATCTGGAATACGATGTCTGGATGGGTAGTAGAAGCTGGTCTGGACATGTCGGGACAAAAGGGCCACGGGGAAAGTGTAGGGGAGGAGGGGGAATCAATTAGCTAAGCACTTTCAAAGATTTACCACAGGGACAATGAGCTGAATGACCTTTTTCCGTGGTCACCGGTTCTATAAATTCAAAGCTAAATCGCTCGCGGACTGCACTTTTTAGGACTTTAAAAAATAAGTATAAAGTGGAGTAAGTGGGTTAATAAGATTTCCCAAGAGTCTGACAAGACATGTCTGCAGGTTTATCTGTGGGGATGAGCAACTTGTCACCCACGAATGGAAGTAATAACAAATTCAGCAATTAACTCCAGTAAAAATGCTCTCAAGCTTCAGTTACAAACGCTGTCCGTTTGGGAGTATCAATATCTCTTCAACAGAATCTTGTAGTGTTGTCAGAAATTACTATTTTCTGTTAGTCAATGTTACTTAAAGAAATAATTTAAAAGACACACGGCACAGTTCTCAGATCATCCTAGTTTTCTTTTTGAAGGGGTGGGGAGGGCGGTGTTAAGAGAGAGAGGATGGGTACAGATATCACCTGGAGCAGTGCCTCAATGAGGGGGTGGGTGCAGATGTCCTCATTGTGGTATGGGGTAGATTCAAGTTTGGCAGTTAACTGATGCCACTTAGGCTGGCACCAGGTGCACAAGCTGTGGCTTGTCCCCCACAGAGCGGCAAGAAACCTTCCCACCTGTCCCATACCACCTGCTAGTAGATACCGAGGGGGGGGGGGGGGTGCATTTGGCAGCAATCTGGGGAGAGGCTGTGTGCCCAATCTGATATGACAGGTGGTTTGGGGTGTGTGAAGGAGGGAGTCGAGTGCACAGCAGATTATTAAAGAGAATAATTTTAAAAGGGTCGCCTTTTGAGTCGTCATGTCTGTGCTGGCTCTCCAAAGAGGCAATTTACCGAGTGCTACTCTCCGGCATTCTCCTTGTAGCCCTCTACACTCTTCCCTTTTCAGATAATAAACTGGCTGATATCTTTTTCCCCCTCTCTAGCCAAGCGGAGGATGAGGAAATAACATTCCCCCCCCTGCCACCACCGTGGACAGAGGGCAGTAACTTCAAGGCGGACCAGGACTGAATCAGTTCTTTAATCGGACTCGGAGGCACCTGAGAAGCTTTGCCGTTATTTTTCATCAGGTTCGTCAGAATAACCTTCTACAACAGTACCTTACAAACTGCGAACTTTAAAACAAAGCCTCTCTTCACCCAGACAGAATATTTACACAAGATTTCTTCCATTCAAAAACTTCATCCTGCAGAAACATTGATCAAAGGAGAAAATCCAACCAAACACACAGAAGATTGCAGGATTTTGTTGAAATTTGTAAAGATTCCATCATGGTAGATCATTGTGCCAACCTGTCACAATACAGTGACCTGAGCCTGTCTGATGTTGGCTCCTCTTCGAACCACAGTTGTGAGTATGAGCAATACATGACATCTCCTGATATGAGAGGGCAGGAGTCTGACAAAACCTTCTACCAGGCCAGGGTTGTGATTGGTGTGGCCCTCGTCTGCATTATGTTGGTCTGTGGTGTCGGCAATTTCCTCTTCATTGTGACCTTGGCCAGATACAAGAACCTGAGGAACATCACCAACCTCCTCATAGTCAACCTGGCCATCTCCGATTTCATTGTGGCCATCGTGTGTTGCCCTTTTGAGATGGACTATTATGTGGTCAGAGAGCTGTCCTGGAGCTTTGGACATGTTCTGTGCTCCTCCGTCAACTATCTCAGAACGGTGTCTCTCTACGTCTCCACCAATGCGTTGTTGGCCATAGCTGTTGACAGGTGAGAACTTTGCATGTTATATTTCGGGCCCTGCTGCAAGATGCTGAAAGTCATCTCTGGCCAACAACCCAAATTCTGTTTCCCAGCTGTCAATTCCACCTCCTCCCCAGCACCTTGTCTACCTACCCTGCACGTCTTTGGGTTGAGGGGGTGAGATGCACACAGACACGGGGAGAATGTGCAAACTCCACATGGACAGTGACCTGGGGCCGGGATTGAACCCGGGTCCTCGGTGCTATGAGGCAGGAGTGCTAACCCAGTGCGCCACCGTGCCCCTTATATATCCCCAATGCCCTTTACCCCACCATTGATGGCTCTAATCTGTCTCCCGAAACCACCTTGTCTCCTGTTAGCATGTTTCGGTGTGAATATTTGTCCGATTAAGCACTTCTGAAGTGCCTTGAAATAGTTAGTTAAAGGCATCATATAAATGCATGGTTTTATTGTTTAAAACAAGTTATGATCCCAGTTGATGTTATAACTTGTTGGGAAGATCCCAGAATAGAACATCACCAATCTCCTCATAGTCAGGACCATAATCTTTTAAAAAGCGCAGAGGAAAAGAGTCACAGGATCGCAAACGCATTTTAACAAGAAAAAAACATTTGTGAAACATGAAAGAATTGGATTTACAATGCCTTTACTCCTCCCTTAGCTTAAGTTACACACAGGTTTCCAGTTTAACATGGATTAGAAAATACATCTTAATCTATGATGGTCTCATTAACACAAAGTCCTTTATAAGCACACAAGATAATGGTGGGAAAATACACCCTCTACTCTGAACACCAAGTGGATGTCTCCTCAGAATCCCCCCAGATAATAATAATCATTATTAGTGTCACAAGACTAACTAATTAGTAACACTGCAATGAAGTTATTGTGAAAATCCACTAGTCACCACACTACAGCGCTTGTTCGGGTACACAGAGAAAATTCAGAATGTCCAATTCACCTAACAAGTACGTCACGTGAGTGTTTCCAAACTCCATTCCCAAAAAAACACTTTAAAATCGCCTCTTAAAAGTATGCTTTTCCTTGACAGTTTGCATTCCAAAATCCAGAACAGGTCTTCCAAATAGCACTTTTAAACAAAACATCAACTCCACTTTTAACAGCGAATCCAGTCCAGAATTTTACACCAACCCCTTTATGAGTTTTTTGTCTTGACTGCTCACAATTGCCCTAACTCCCGATTCCCAGGCTGTATTAAAATGGCATCCTACGTTTGATTTACCTTTGGCGGCTGCTGTCCCACTTTAAATCTGGTTACTGCAATTGTCTCTTTAACTCAGAACACTTTGTTTATTCTCCTTTGAATTCATCCGAATACCTTGGTCTCTGTTCACTTAACTTCAGTCGTCTTAAACATTCTTTCTTTACCAATTCCCTGGTTATCTGGACTGTAACTTGTACTTTCGGAAGCCTGCCTCTATGCAGCTCCCGTCCTGTTCAGTTTTACTTCTGGCAGAGAAATTCACTCCCCAAGGTCCTGTTTCCAACTGCCAACAAATTTAGCTAAAACTAAAAATCTTCTTTTATCCTGACAAGGGCCTCCGTGCTAAGCAACCCTGCTAGCCTTACTTATTCTTCACGCCATAATCCTCTCTAAGCACAATAGAATCATGGTTGGAATTGAAACCAACCCCCACACATACAAATACCTTTGTCCGGCATGAATCTAACTATAGGTTTTACCCTGCCAGGCACAGAAACATGAAATTAAACCCACTTAAATCTATACCTTATTTCTAAAGTTCACCATATAATTCCCTTAAAACTATTTTTGTCTTCCTAACAACAGTATAAAGTCCTAATTTTTTTATTTGGGGGGGGGGGGGGGGGGGGGAGGAAAGACAGTGATTTTCTGCCATCACCAATAACCTCTGCCCTTTGTCTTCCTTCATCTGTGAACTAGTGCTAACTCTGCATAATCACAGTTTGATTTGATTTCAGTCCAAAGGCCTCTGGCAACATGGGGTTACCTGATCTGTGCCAGGGCAAGAACCGTGATGTTAGGAAATCCCTACACCGTCTGGGTTAGGGAGGTGGAGTGGGGAAAAATCATTAACATAGAACATAGAAAATACAGCACAGAACAGGCCCTTCGGCCCACGATGTTGTGCCGAACCTTTGTCCTAGATTAATCATAGATTATCATTGAATCTACAGTGCAGAAGGAGGCCATTCGGCCCCTGAGTCTGCACCAGCTAGGAGTCTGCATTAACTAGGATTCTTACTGCCGATTTCTGTTCAATGACCTTGCTTTGAAAGGAGCTATAAGCAAACATCAGGTGAGGAATGGATCATCTCTGCTGTGACATTCCAAGTTAGCACGTGCCCATTAGTTGAGGCTCACACGTGAAGGGAGATAATTTGGACAAGGTCATTGTGGGCTGAAGTGCCTCTGGATTCTGTACCTCATTAAAAATCAACTCTGTCAGGAAAAGCAAGAGAGCAAAATCAGAGGATGGGTAATTAAAACATTTTATAGAATTATTAGAACATTTAATTAACATCATTTTCTTTTTGGTTACAATCGAACTGGGTATGAAGTTCAACTCTGAAGTCATTGCATTTTTGGACTGGCCCAAATCTTCTACGCAGCGGGTGGTTACAGTCTGGACTACGCTGCCCAAGTGTAGTGGATGCAGGTTTAATTGTGGCATTCGAAAGGGAATTTGTTATGGGCCAGAGTTTAGAGAACTCCAAAGTATATCATGGAGTTCACCTGACCCATAACTTTTACTAGATTGTGGTATGGGGAGCACACGGCCCACTCTACAGGTGTGGGACAGCAGAAATCTAAAAGTATTCTTTTAAAGCAAAACAATGTTTATTCTATGAACTGTTAACCTTTTTAAAACATACAGTGAACATCTTAGCAACCATCAATTCAAATACAACCCCCCCAAAGAATACAACACTCTCAGTAATCCATAAACTGTCATTTTAACATCCATAAGACAAAATCCTTTTTACAGAAGCACATCAGGTTTAAATTCTCTACTGAGAGCAGTTATCACTCTGAATTCACCAAATGATCTAGAGATAATCTTTAGATTGCAGAGAGATCGAAATTACACCTTCTTTGGCTGGCTTCAGCTCCAACATTAAAACGAAGCTGAAAAAACACACACATCCAAGCTTTTCCTCAAAGCGAAACTAAAAAGCAGAGCCAGAGCTCAGCTCCACCCACACTCTGACTTCACTGCAGTCACTTGAGCAGACAAACATTTCTTAAAAGTGACATTCCCATGACAAATTAGACTGTTATTGAAAATGAAGCATGTGCAGGGCTATTGAGGGGGGGGGTTGAGAGAATGGCAAAGTAAGTTGCTCTTTCAGAGCACTGGTGCAGACACGATGGGCCAAATGGCCTCCTTTGGCACTGTAAAAATCCTGTATCACTCCCACTGTACCTTTTACCTTTGTTTTTCTCCTGTATTTATTGCAGGTATTTGGTGATCGTGCACCCATTGAAACCTCGTATGAAATTTCAGACAGCATACTGTGTTCTGACTGCGGTCTGGTTAGTCTCCCTGATCATCTCCATCCCATCAGCCTACTTTACCACGGAAACGACCTTTGACGCTTTTCCAGGCAGCAATGGAAAAATATTCTGTGGGCAGATCTGGCCAGCGGACAAAGAACTCTTCTACAAATCCTATTTCCTGTTCCTCTTCATCCTGGAGTTTGTGGCGCCTGTGACGAGCATGTCCCTGTGCTATGTGCAGATCTGCAGGGAGCTGTGGTTCAAAAGCATGCCCGGTGTGCAGACCAACCAAATCAAGAAGCGGCTTCGAGCGCGGAGGAAGACGGTCCTGGTCCTAATGGGAATACTGACTGCCTATATCCTTTGCTGGGCTCCATATTATGGATACGCCATTGTCCGAGATTTCTTCCCAAATGTGCTCCTGAGAGAACGACATTCTATCACAGTGTACTACATTGTAGAGTGCATTGCGGTGAGCAACAGTATGATAAATACGCTCTTTTTCATCACGGTGAAGAACAACACTTTCAAGTACGTGAGGAGGATTCTCCTTCAGCAATGGAGGGCTACTTCCATGCCAGACAAAAGCACCATCGTGCAAGAATGCCGAACCTCCATGCTGCCAGTTTCCGAGTAGCTGCTTCCACAGCATTTGCCAACATGGGTTGCAAGTTAGGCTAATACTTGTATAAAGGTGGATTCCGCCACGGCAGTGATTTCACTTGTATATTAATGTGACAGCCAGTCCTGGTTAAGAGTATTCGTGCTGAGGGCGGCGAATGACTGCCAAACTCAGCAGTGAAATATTGCAAAACGTGGTTTTCCGGAGATAACTTATGTCGAGGTTTTTTGGTGAGTGTGTGGAATGGGGGAGGGGGTGAGACAGATTCAAGTGCCCAAGCAGCTTTGCCATTAATTAGCACAGCCTCGTCCAAGGAGCCACGTTGCTCTTTAAGTTTCAGGTCCCAATTCCAAAGGAGATGTCAAGTTTGCAAATACCATATCCCCCCCCAACATACAGACTTTTAAATCTCGAGTTTAGCAGGTATCCTGGTCATCTTTACTGTACATATTTATAGTGGCCTTCACGGAGGTTTGCTTGATAACGCAAACTTTTGGTGTGAATGGAGCTAAACTCATTGTTTAAGCTGGAACTGATTCTCCATTTATTTCAGATCACATCAGTGAGCATTGTGATTTACTACACCGACAGCCAACTGTGAGTCACTCAGTGCCTGAACTGTGCGGTTATTTTATCTCTGTCTGGTGCCGATTGGTGTAATGCAGAGTGTAGCATATCAACCCCGCCCCTCAACTGTGTCTAGGATTAGGTGAGGTGAAGCTACCGCTATGGAACCACATCCCAACTCATAGTCTTAAGCAACAAAGGGGAGATAATGGTGGGGGGGTGAGATAATGAATGGTGGGTGACAGGGGAAAGGTGGAAGTTCTCTGGACGCCTTGCAACTTAGTGAGTGATTGGAACAGGCAGAGCTCAAAATGTGCAGGTGGGCAGTGTAAACTCCAAGGTGTTAGTTAGCATTCTTCACCTGAAAGGAAGATTATTAGATGGTCTTAAAATGGGAGACTGCAGTTTGGGGCAACAGTGATACAAGAGGCGCATCATCATGAATTTGATTCTGGCAAGGTTTGGGAAAGAGATGGTGTGCAAATGAGTAAGTCTGAGCGTTGTAATGACTAGTGTCTATCCTATTAATCATAGCTCAGTAGGTAAATGTTGTGCTTGATCACCATATGGAGAGGGAGAGGGCTGTGTGAAGTGCTGCTTCCTGTACTGGATTGATACCTAACATTGAAGGCTTCAGTGCTCACAGTTCGAGTGCTGCTGTAGTTACAATCATAAGGTACCTAACCACATCTCCAAAATGGGGCTCTGACATCGAGGGGCCATTCCGAAGCAGGTTTACTGGTCTCAATGGCTTCAGAATCTGTCCAGATAATTTGTTTTCTTATTTAACCTGTCTTGACTGTAGCATTCCTTATCTGAACCTAATCTTACAGATAAGGTACATCAATTTACATACCACCGCCAGCTATATGTAATCCCAAGACACATTTACACGTCCGTGTGTTGAGTGTCTGGCATCTGCTCACATGCACATGTTCTGGGGCAAGAATCGGGGAACTGGTCAATTTGCTGATCCTCCCATGAAAGATATCTTGAATCAGCATATTTAATTTAGTTTGAGCTAAAACAGGAGGAGGAAAAATGAAGAAACCAGAAAGTATTGATTATAAAATAAGAATGACTATTGGTGTTCAGCAATACCTTGTAAATAGCTTCAAAGCGCGCCACAGACCATTCTTTTGCCAGTGTTTTCCCCCCGTCACCCAAACTCAGGTGACAGCCACTTGCTAAAACTTGTGCCCAAAAAGAGAAACATCAGCGATTCTTAGATTCTGGGTCTGTATCAAGGAGTTGATTCTTGTTTTGTCTTGCACTGTATTGTGTCAATGGTTATTTATCAAATTGTAGCTGCTCTCTTGTTCCTTCAATGTCAATGGTGTTGAATAAAATTATTGGAAAGGAAGGCTGTGTTTGGTTATTTGTTCTGTAAAGCCTGAGTTTCTCACAAATTCTCTTCTGCCATCTCCTTCCCTATAAAGAAGGGGGAAGTTTTGGGTATTCTAAAAGGCATTAAGGTGGACAAGTCCCAGGTCTGGATGGGATCTATCCCAGGTTACTGAGGGAAGCGAGGGACGAAATAGCTGGAGCCTTAACAGATATTTTTGCAGCATCCTTGAACACGGGTGAGGTCCCGGAGGACTGGAGAATTGCTAATGTTGTCCCTTTGTTTAAGAAGGGTAGCAGGGATAATCCAGGGAATTATAGACCTGTGAGCTTGACGTCAGTGGTAGGCAAACTGTTGGAGAAGATACTGAGGGATAGGATCTATTCACATTTGGAAGAAAACAGACTTATCAGTGATAGGCAGCATGGTTTTATGCCGGGAAGGTCATGTCTTACAAACCTAATAGAATTCTTTGAGAAAGTGACAAAGTTAATTGATGAGGGAAGGGCTGTAGATGTCATATACATGGACTTCAGTAAGGCATTTGATAAAGTTTCCCATGGCAGGTTGATGGAAAAAGTGAAGTCGTATGGGGTTCCGGGTGTACTAGCTAGATGGATAAAGAACTGGCTGGGCAACAGGAGACAGAGCGTAGTGGTGGAAGGGAGTGTCTCAAAATGGAGAAAGGTGACTAGTGGTGTTCCACAGGGATCCGTGCTCGGACCACTGTTGTTTGTGATATTTAAGTGTCTTTCAGGTGTCAGTTGAAAGGAATTCAGGACCGGCATGTTCCTGTGAGGAAGAAGGATGAATACGACAATTTTCAGGAACCTTGGATAACGAGAGATATTGTAGGCCTCGTCAAAAAGAAAAAGGAGGCATTTGTCAGGGCTAAAAGGCTGGGAACAGACGAAGCCTGTGTGGAATATAAGGAAAGTAGGAAGGAGCTTAAGCAAGGAGTCAGGAGGGCTAGAAGGGGTCACAAAAAGTCATTGGCAAATAGGGTTAAGGAAAATACCAAGGCTTTTTACACGTACATAAAAAGCAAGAGGGTAGCCAGGGAAAGGGCTGGCCCACTGAAGGATAGGCAAGGGAATCTATGTGTGGAGCCAGAGGAAATGGGCGAGGTACTACATGAATACTTTGCATCAGTATTCACCAAAGAGAAGGAATTGGTAGGTGATGAGTCTGGAGAAGGGTGTGTAGATAGCCTGGGTCACATTGAGATCCAAAAAGACGAGGTGTTGGGCGTCTTGAAAAATAAGGTAGATAAGTTCCCAGGGTCTGATGGGATCTACCCCAGAATACTGAAGGAGGCTAGAGAGGAGATTGCTGAGGCCTTGACAGAAATCTTTGGATCCTCACTGTCTTCAGGTGATGTCCCAGAGGACTGGAGAATAGCCAATGTTGTTCCTCTGTTTAAGAAGGGTAGCAAAGATAATCCAGGGAACTACAGGCCGGTGAGCCTTACGTCAGTGGTAGGGAAATTACTGGAGAGAATTCTTCGAGACAGGGTCTACTCCCATTTGGAAGCAAATGGACGTATTAGTGAGAGGCAGCATGGTTTTGTGAAGGGGAGGACGTGTCTCACTAACTTGATAAGAGTTTTTCGAGGAGGTCACAAAGATGATTGATGCAGGTAGGGCAGTGGATGTTGTCTATATGGAGGCCTTTGACAAGGTCCCTCATGGTAGACTAGTACAAAAGGTGAAGTCACACAGGATCAGGGGTGAGCTGGCAAGGTGGATACAGAACTGGCTAGGTCATAGAAGGCAGAGAGTAGCAATAGAAGGATGCTTTTCTAATTGGAGGGCTGTACATAGAATACAGCGCAGTACAGGCCCTTCGGCCCACGATGTTGCACCAAAACAAAAGCCATCTAACCTACACTGTGACTAGTGGTGTTCCGCAGGGATCAGTGCTGGGACCTTTGCTGTTTGTAGTTTATATAAATGATTTGGAGGAAAATGTAACTGGTCTGATTAGTAAGTTTGCAGACGACACAAAGGTTGGTGGAATTGCGGATAGCGATGAGGACTGTCGGAGGATACAGCAGGATTTAGATGGAGCTGGCAGATGGAGTTTAATCCGGACAAATGTGAGGTAATGCATTTTGGAAGGTCTAATGCAGGTAGGGAATATACAGTGAATGGTAGAACCCTCAAGAGTATTGAAAGTCAGAGAGATCTAGGTGTACAGGTCCACAGGTCATTGAAAGGGGCAACACAGGCGGAGAAGGTAGTCAAGAAGGCATACGGCATGCTTGCCTTCATTGGCCGGGGCATTGAGTATAAGAATTGACAAGTCATGTTGCAGCTGTATGGAACTTTTGTTAGGCCACACTTGGAGTACAGTGTTCAATTCTGGTCGCCACACTACCAGAAGGATGTGGAGGCTTTAGAGAGGGTGCAGAAGAGATTTACCAGAATGTTGCCTGGTATGGAGAGCATTAGCTATGAGGAGCGGTTGAATAAACTTGGTTTGTTCTCACTGGAACGATGGAGCTTGAAGGGCGACCTGATAGAGGTCGACAAAATTATGAGGGGCATAGACAGAGTGGATAGTCAGAGGTTTTTCCCCAGGGTAGAGAGGTCAATTACTAGGGGGCATAGGTTTAAGGTGCAAGGGGCAAGGTTTAGAGTAGATGTACGAGGCAAGATTTTTTTTACACAGAGGGTAGTGGGTGCCTGGAACTCGCTGCCGGAGGAGGTGGTGGAAGCAGGGACAATAGTGACATTTAAGGGGCATCTTGACAAATACATGAATAGGATGGGAATAGAGGGATACGGACCCAGGAAGTGTAGAAGATTGTAGTTTAGTCAGGCAGCATGGTCGGCACGGGCTTGGAGGGCCGAAGGGCCTGTTCCTGTGCTGTACTTTTCTTTGTTCTTTGTATATACATAAATGATCTGGACGAAGGTATAGGTGGTCTGATTAGCAAGTTTGCAGATGATACTAAGATTGGTGTAGTTGCAGATAGCGAGGAGGACTGTCAGAGAATACAACAAAATATAGATAGATTGGAGAGTTGGGCAGAGAAATGGCAGATAGAGTTCAATCCAGGCAAATGCGAGGTGATGCCTTTTGGAAGATCTAATTCAAGAGCGGACTATACGGTCAATGGAAGAGTCCTGGGGAAAATTGATGTACAGAGAGATCTGGGAGTTCAGGTCCATTGTACCCTGAAGGTGGCAACGCAGGTCGATAGAGTGGTCAAGAAGGCATACAGCATGCTTGCCTTCATCGGACAGGGTATTGAGTACAAGGGTCGGCAGGTCATGTTACAGTTGTATAGGACTTTGGTTAGGCCACATTTGGAATACTGCGTGCAGTTCTGGTCGCCACATTACCAGAAGAATGTGGATGCTTTAGAGAGGGTGCAGAGGAGGTTCACCAGGATGTTGCCTGGTATGGAGGGTGCTAGCTATGAAGAAAGGTTGAGTAGATTAGGATAGTTTAAGTTGGAAAGACGGAGGTTGAGGGGGTACCTGATTGAGGTCTACAAAATTATGAGGGGTATATACAGGGTGGATAGCAACAAGCGTTTTCCAAGAGTGGGGGTGTCAATTACAAGGGGTCACGATTTCAAGGTGAGGGGGGGGAAAGTTTAAGGGAGGTGTGCGTGGAAAGTTTTTTACGCAGAGGGTGGTGGGTGCCTGGAACGCTTTGCCAGCGGAGCTGGTTGAGGCGGGCACGATAGCATCATTCAAGATGCATCTAGACAGATATATGAACGGGCGGGGAATAGGGGGAAGTAGATCCTTGGAAAATAGGCGACAGGTTTTGATAAAGGATCTGGATCGGCGCAGGCTGGGAGGGCCGAAGGGCCTGTTCGTGTGCTGTAATTTTCTTTGTTCTTTGTTCATCATCTACACCCAAGAATTGACCTCACCTCCCACTCTCCTCCATTTGGGAAAGCACAAGCTCCCATTTTGGTGCTGGACAACCATCATCTCCTCACCCTGCACCGGTAAATTTGCATACAGATAGGTGACGTTTTCTAGAACCAGGTGTATTAGTGAAAAGGGACAAAAATGAAAAGAATAAAAGTCAAACATTCTTTTTTTAAATAAATTTGGAGTACCCAGTTATTATTTTCCAATTAAGGGGCAATTTAGCGTGGCCAATCCACCTACTCTGCACATCCTTGGATTGTGGGGGTGAGACCCACGCAGACACGGGGAGAATGTGCAAACTCCACAGTGACCCTGGAGCCGGGATCGAACCTGGGACCTCGGCGCAGTGAGGCAGCAGTGCTAACCGCTGCGCCACCCAAAAGCCAAAAATTCTAACTACAGTCTGAAGCTTTTTCTGTGCATCAAACAATCTACATTTGGTGATGAAGGTCTCCTGCTGGGGCATAAGATCACTGGCCATCAGTGGAGTGAACACTTGAGAAAACGTTGTTAGAGAATGCACAAATAGACCTAAATCCCACTAAAACGAAAACCCATAGAAACATAAATATCAGGGGGGTGAAAACAACATTTAAGCCCATCTGGTCTGGTCTGATATACAGCCATACACTGCCGCTCCACAGACACAAACAGCTGTCTCAACCAGAGTTCAAACGGTTAACCAGTGGCTACTCCCTTTCTCTCTGAAGCTGTCCAGACAATAAACAGCCACTTTCTACGTCTTTTACCTGTACGCATTTCTGTTTGCTTCGTGTAGTTGAGGAATCCATCATCTGGATGGTGGTTCACCCTCCTGATACTGTGCAACTCAGCAAGGTTCCTTAAATAAGCACCTTCCAAACCTGTGACCTAGAATGACGAGGGCAGCTGACACATGGGGCACACCACCACCTGCAAGGTCCCCTCTGAGCCACTCACCATCCTGACTTGGAAATATATCGGCCGTTCCTTCACGGTGCTGTTAGGGAGGGAGTTCCAGGATTTTGACCCAGCGACAGTGGGTGTACCTACACCACACAGGACTGCAACAGTTCAAGAAGGGGGCTCACCCACCACCTTGAAAAGAAATTAGAGATGGGCAATAAATACTATGACACGGAAATATTTTTAAAGCAGCGTTTAGATCATAACCAGTGGGTTATGTTCAATTGCTAACCATCCTGACTCCCAATTACTACAACGCCACAATCCATTCTTTCCAGAGGCCTCATCGCCTCTTGACCCCATTTTCACTGTTTCAAAGTCATTTATTCTATCCATTTCTTAATCTGTTGAAAGAATTCCACCTGTGTTCTTATTGGCAGCATTTTTGATTTGCTGCCTGGGATGTGCATAATGAACAATCAGCCTGAATTAAGTGGCTCATCAAGACAGGCTGAATGTAAATGCAGATTTGGGGAATGTGATCACTACTGACGAGCTCCATTATCACAAGGTGTTTCCAACACCAACTTTGCGTTTTAGGCACCGCGCTTGGGGGGGGGGGGGGGGGGGGAGATAGTGTGCTGAGTGTGAGAAGGAAGGAGTCAGTTTGAGCAGCTTGATATTACTCAGTAATACACTGAATGACAATCTCAAGGATCAAAGCAGATTTCTCAAAAGACTTTTTCCGATTTAATGAGAAAACACAGCCACTTTGGCACGCTCGTAAACAGCTGGAGATTCTCGGAATGTCAACTGAAGAGCTGCAATATCTTACAGTGCAGCTAAGTCTTTCATCCTTATAGCAGATTTATTACCTTAATTGCTACATAAATTGAAGCCTATTCTGCCCAGAGAGGGACTGTAAACTAGGAGGGGAGCAAGGAATACTTCCTCCTCTTTTCACTCAAAAGCACGGACAGTTGCCAGGTACGTTTAACAGGGACACTGAGACCAAGTGTAACCATCTGTACAGCGATCAGCTCCTCACAGGGTCCCAGTGGTGTGGACAGCTCAGGTTCATGCCAGACTGCCATCTGCTGAAATGGAGAAAGGTCTGGCCTGGGCACACTGGAGGGAAAAAAACACAACCAACTTCTGGGCTTAATTTAACCAACCCAATCTCAGCTATCCTACTCCAGATTGCATTGATTCTACAGACAGCATCACTGGGGATTTGCACATCTCCAGTATTCATTCAGAAATGTTTTGGAGTCAAATGACTCAATGGTTGTCGAAGTGATTCAACAGCATTTTGAAAGGGAAGTCCTGCTAAAACTATACAAGGCGGTTAGACCACATCGCGAATACTGTCAACAGTTTTAGTCCCCTGAGGAAAAATATACTGGCATTGGAGGCAGTCCAGAGAAGATTCACTCGGTTGATCCCAGGAATGGAGGGATTTTCTTATGAGTAGGTTGGGGCCTGTGCTCATTGGAGTTTAGAAGAATGAGGCGTGACATTATTGAGCCATATAGGATTTTCAGAGGGGTTTGACAGGGTAGATGCTGAGAGGATGTTTCCGTCTGTGGGACAGTCTAGGACCAGACAACATAATCTCAGAGTAAGGGCGCACTGCTGCCTCAGGGCACCGAGGACCCGGGTTCGATCCCGGCCCCGGCTCACTGTCTGTGTAAAGTTTGCACATTCTCCCCGCGTCTGTGTGGGCCTCACACCCACAACCCAAAAGATGTGCAGTGGATTGGCCATGCTAAATTGCCCCTTAATTGGAAAATAATAATTGGGTACTCTAACTTTATATTTTAAAAATCTCAAGTGCGGATTTAAGACAGAGACGAGGAGGAATTACTTCTCTGAGAGGGGAGTGAATTTGTGGAATTCTTTACTGTAGAGGTTGGGTTGTTTAGTATATTCAAAGCTGAGAGAGAGATTTTTAATCAGTGAGGGAATCAAGGGCTTTGGGGATAAGGCAGTAAAATGGAGCTGAGGATCATCACATCAGCCATGATCTCATTGAATGGTGAAGGATACTCGATGGGCCGAATGGCCCGCCTCTGCTCCTACGTTTTATGGAACTGGATAATTACTTGAAGGGGAAAGATTTGCAGGGCTATGGGGAAAGGATCAGGGCACAATGGGCCAAATGGGCTCCTTGTGTACTCTATTTGCGAATCCAGTTTCACCAATGGATTCTGTTGCTTTGTGGAGATCTTCCTGACATTCGGTTTAAATTTGCCACTCCTCACCCATGGCCCTGGACAATGAAATCCAGTGTCCTAATTCAAACGCACAGTGGATTGCTGACCAGCACAAATTTTGTCCCTGCCTCGGGTATACACGCCCAGGGCTCCCTGAATAAGTCAGCAGCGGGAACACGGGGAGTGCAGCATCAGCTCAGATCGGCAGACACAACCCCAGGTGCAATCTAGTTTAATTCAGCTATTCACCGCCTGAGCTATCAGAAGCCATCGCTTTTTATTTGCTTGCACATGGATATGGATGCTAACTGGGTCAGGTTCCCAACACTTTGCACGCAGTGAATGATGTGCCTGGCAGGGGTCAGATGCTTCAAGGTGATTTAATAGATTCTAAACAGCATTATGGCACAGAACACAGAAGACTCCTGGAGTAAATCACCAGCTTTACAATAAACAGCAGACTCACTGTAAACTTTGGCAATATAAAAAAAAAAAAATCACCAGCAAATTAGGCCGAGATACGAGATAGAAACTTTCACTCTGATCAAAATATTTAACTCAGTCACCATTCCATTTACCCCTTCAAAAGGTTTCTCCAGATATCTTTGCCCTACCCCCACAAACACCCACCTCTCCCCGAATCTTGTGAAGTTACTCACTCTAGTTTAAAGAATACAAGAGCAGAGTATTTTTTTCTGAAAGGTGAGAAATTTGTAAGTGCTGATATTCAAAGAGACTTGGGCGCGCTCATATAAAGGAAGCCAAGAATCCTGGGGGTCTTCAGTTGGAAGCCACCAGCAATGAGATGACGAGAAATTGGAACTATCGTCACTCTTCACTCTGCTGCGTTCCTGGCTGAGCTCGGATTCAGCACACATCAACACTTCACTGGCCCACATTAGACAGCACTGCACATTCTTGCCCAACAGATCTCACTTACTGAGAGAGATAAATAAATTGGAGCTGGTTAATCTCAGCTGGGCCAAAAGCAGGGTCTGTGAGGCTTGAGCCAGGGCGGGAAGGAAACAAAAGCAAGACAAACCCAGCGAGTGCAACTGCCCCCGGTCACCATTCAGTAACTTCTGCTCGAAAGTGTACAAGATGTATGGTTGGGGCAGGGCCAGGCGCAGTCATGACGGTCTCTACAGTTGAATACGGCGTTAATTTGCATTCTCGTTAATACCCCATTCTGCAAATTCCCTAGTGGGTTCACCACATCGAAGGTACACACACCGTCCCACACTGCAACAGAGGCCACATATCAAAAGTACTTCACTGGCTGCAAGTGTTTTGCGAGGTCTGGGTGATTGTCAAAGGCACTGTATAAATGCAAATCCTTTTTTCTCTGGGAGCATTCGTCCAGCCCCAATGAGATGAAAGGAAGGGGGAAGGGGTCTTCCACCACTTGCACCCAAGGCTTGACAGTAGATACTTGAGCAGGTTCTTTATGCATAAGTTTTAGAGAGGCTGCGAAAATGTACAAGTGACTTCTAATCAACAGGAGAGAGTTGGTGGGGCTGCTTACAGCACACTGTCTCACCAACACAGTCTGACCACGGACTGCACTGTTACATAGAGTAACAGCATCACCCAGTGGCAGAGGCACAAAGCAACACGGAGTGAAAGTCCCACATTGCTGCTCCTTGTGGTTTTAATCTGAGTTTTAAAAGAAAAACAGAAAACGCCATCAGTGGCTCAGGTTTGCAAAGTGAGACAGGGAGGGAGACAAGGAGGAGGGAGGGAGGGAGAGAGACAGACAGGGAGGGAGAGAGACAGACAGGGAGGGAGAGACAGGGAGGGAGAGAGACAGACAGGGAGGGAGAGACAGGGAGGGAGAGAGAGAGAGACAGGGAGGGAGAGAGAGAGAGACAGGGAGGGAGAGAGAGAGAGACAGGGAGGGAGAGAGAGAGAGGCAGGGAGGGAGAGAGAGAGAGACAGGGAGGGAGAGAGAGAGAGACAGGGAGGGAGAGAGAGAGAGAGACAGGGAGGGAGAGAGAGACAGACAGGGAGGGAGAGAGACAGACAGGGAGGGAGAGAGACAGACAGGGAGGGAGAGAGACAGACAGGGAGGGAGAGAGACAGACAGGGAGGGAGAGAGACAGACAGGGAGGGAGAGAGACAGACAGGGAGGGAGAGAGACAGACAGGGAGGGAGAGAGACAGACAGGGAGGGAGAGAGACAGACAGGGAGGGAGAGAGACAGACAGGGAGGGAGAGAGACAGGGAGGGAGGGAGAGAGACAGGGAGGGAGGGAGAGAGACAGGGAGGGAGGGAGAGAGACAGGGAGGGAGGGAGAGAGACAGGGAGGGAGACAGGGAGGGAGGGTGGTTTAATATTTCAGGTGGGGAGATGTTACAGTTGAACAGCTTATAAGTAGGCAGGAAGACAAAACAAAGGGAGGATCAATCATGGTTAAGTGAGAGAAAAGGAGGCAATGGCATTACCATCACTGAATCCCCCACATCCTGGGGGTTATCACTGATCAGAAACGGAACTGGACCAGCTATATAAATACTGTGGCTACAAGAGCAGTTCAGAGGCTGGGAATCCTGCGGAGAGTAACTCACTTCCTGACTCCCCCAAAGCCTGTCCACCACCTACAAGCAGTGAGAAAACTCTCCACTTGTCTGGATGAGTGCAGCTCCAACACTCAAAGCTCAACACCATCCAGGACAAAGTAGGCACACTTGATTGGCACCCCATCCACAAACATTCACTCCCTCCACCACTGACGCACAGCGGCAGCCGTGTGCACCATCTACAAGATGCACTGCAGCAAATCGCCGAGGCTCCTTCGACAGCATCTTCCAAACCCGCAACCTCTACCATCTAGAGGGACAAGAGCAGCAGATACCTGGGAACACCACCATCTGCAAGTTTCCTTGGAAACATATTAACGTAGACATAGAAAATAGCAACGGGGTAGGTGATTCGGCCCTTCGAGCCTGTTCCACCATTCGATATGATCATGGCGTGGAAGAATAAAAAAAAAGCTTAGTGAAATAAAAGAGTTAACCAAAACCCAGGGGTGACTGACAGTATCAGTGGATACTGCATCTTTTGGCTGGTTGAAAAGTTACCTTCGCCTTTCCCGCCTAACATATGCTCGACTGTCTGCTGAGTTTCCAGCAGTTTTTGGTTTGAGCACAAGCCTCCCTACACGGGGCTGCTCAGATCTCAAAACACCTGCAAGAGCATTTCTGTACTTGAAAAAACACCATCTATCTGAACGCAAACCTGTCTGCAAGTCAGCAGCAGGAATAAGACAAACAACCCTTTGTTCGGTTTGTGATGCCACTGGTTGAAGAGGGAATCTCAGACAGATCCATGGGGAAACAGAGTGCTCCTTAAATACTTACTCAGCTGGACTTCCGGGTGCGGCGATGACCAGCTAAGTCGCACGTTTAGGCACCTCCCGTTTTAACGGACTTTTGGGCTCTTATCGGGAGCCCCAACGGCAATTTTCGAAGGCTAAATGCACTGTGAGGCGGAATAGAAGGGAGTCCCCCCGGATGTGAATGGATAGAAGAGATAATAGTGGCCAGATTGTGGAGGATCCTCTGGAGCAGCGGCAAAGAAGGGAAGTGAGAAGCAAGATGGCGGCGGAGGGTGGCCAGTTGGTATGGGGCCTGGAACAGCAGGAGTTCCTCCGGCGATGTGTGGAGGAGCTCAAGAAGGTGCTGGCGCCGCTGCTGCAGGCGATTGAGGGGTTAAAGGAGGCGCAGAAGACCCAAGAGATGGAGCTCCGTGGAGTGAAGGCAAAAGCTGCCGAAAACGAGGACGAGATACAGGGCTTGGTGGTGAAGACGGAGACGCACGAGGCACTGCATAAGAGGTGTATGGAGAGACTGAAAGCCCTGGAAAATAGCTCGAGGAGGAAGAGGAAAGTGAAATTCGGAAGGTTGCAGCTGGCAAGACTGTGGGTTACACACCAGGGTAAACACCACTACTTCGAGACGGCAGAAGAGGCGTTGACATTTATTGAAGAGGAGAAGTTGGACTAGATTTGAGAAAGAGTGTTTGAAATGAAGTAGTGAGGTGGTGGCAAGGGACTGTGAATCAGATGGGGGAAAATTTTCTTTCCCCTCGAAGGGGGGGACACACAAAGAAATGTGGGCACCGGTGGGGAAGGGGAGGGGGAAGGAGAGAGGGAGCTGCGCCATCAGGGGCGGGGCCGAGAGGGAAGCGCGGGCTTTGTTCCCGCGCTATGGAAATTGTGGCGGGAAAAGGGGGCGCAGGAAGGAGGGGGCCTCACATAATGGGAGGCTAAGGATAAACGGGGGAAGCAGAGGTCAGCCAGAGTATGCTGACTTCCGGAAGCGATATGGGGGGAGCAACTAAGCTAGAGAGGGATCTAGCGGGGGGGGGGGGGGGTTAACTGGGTTGCTGCTGCTAAGGGGAAGGGGGAGTTGTTACGGGATGGGATGGTCGGGACGGGAGGGCACCGTCCGGGGGATAAGCGGGCGCGTGGGAACCGGGTGAGGAGCTGGTCTAAAAAAGGGGATGGCTAGTCGACAAGGGTGGGGGGTAAAGAGCCCCCCAACCCGGTTGATCACGTGGAACGTGAGAGGGTTGAATGGGCCGATTAAGAGGGCAAGGGTATTTGCACACCTAAAGAAGCTAAAGGCAGACGTGGTCATGCTTCAGGAGACGCACCTGAAACTGGCGGATCAGGTCAGATTAAGAAAAGGATGGGTGGGACAGGTATTCCACTCGGGCTTGGATGCGAAAAATAGAGGGGTGGCAATACTGGTGGGGAAACGGGTATTGTTTGAGGCGAAGACTACAGTGGTGGACAGTGGGGGTAGATACGTGATGGTGAGTGGCAGATTGCAAGGTGAGGCGGTGGTGCTGGTGAACATATATGCCCCGAACTGGGATGATGCGAACTTTATGAAGTGTATGTTGGGGCGCATCCCGGACCTGGAGATGGGAAAGTTGGTAATGGGGGGGGGACTTCAACACGGTGCTGGACCGGTCCAGATCTAGGACCGGGAGGAGGCCGGCAGCGGCCAAGGTGCTTAAGGGCTTTATGGAGCAGATGGGAGGAGTGGATCCCTGGAGATTTACTAGACCAAGGAGTAAAGAGTTTTCCTTCTTCTCCCATGTCCACAAACTGTACTCCCGGATAGACTTCTTTGTCCTGGGAAGGGCGCTGATCCCGAAGGTGGCAGGAACGGAGTATTCGGCTATAGCCATTTCAGATCATGCTCCACATTGGGTAGATCTGGAAGTAGGAGAGGAAAAGGAGCAGCGCCCACTCTGGAGATTAGATATGGGACTGTTGGCGGACGAGGGGGTATGTGTAAGGGTGAGGGGATGTATTGAAAGGTACCTAGAGATCAATGACGACGGAGAGGTCCAGGTGGGAGTGGTCTGGGAGGCGCTGAAGGCGGTGGTTAGAGGGGAGCTGATCTCCATAAGGGCCCATAAGGGGAAACAAGAGGGTAAAGAAAGGGAGAGATTGTTGGGGGAGATTTTGAGGGTGGATAGGCAATATGCGGAGGCTCCAGATGAAGGGAAAGACGGAGATTGCACACGGACTTTGACTTGTTGACCACGGGTAAGGCGGAGGCACAATGGAGTGCAGTATGAATATGGAGGGAAGGCGAGCCGGCTGCTGGCCCAACAACTTAGGAAGAGGGGGGCGGCGAGAGAGATCGGAGGGGTTAGAGACGAGGAGGGAAAGATGGAACGGGGAGCGGAGAGGGTGAACGGGGTGTTTAAGGTATTTTACGAGAGGCTATATAAGGCTCAACCCCCGGAAGGGAAAGAGGGAATGATGCGTTTCCTAGACCAGCTGGAGTTCCCAAAGGTTGAGGAACAGGAGATGACAGGACTGGGAGTGCAGAGTGAGGTGGAGGAGGTGGTAAAAGGAATTGGGAATATGCAGGCAGGGAAGGCCCCGGGACCGGATGGGTTCCCGGTGGAGTTCTATAGGAAATACGTGAACCTGCTGGCCCCACTTCTGACGAGAACCTTTAATGGGGCTAGGGAAAGGGGGACACTACCCCCGACGATGTCGGAGGCGACGATATCGCTGATCCTGAAAAGAGACAAAGACCCGCTGCAGTGCGGGTCTTACAGGCCTATTTCCCTCTTGAACGTAGATGCCAAGCTTTTGGCCAAGGTGATGGCGACGAGGATAGAGGACTGTGTCCCGGGGGTGGTGCATGATGATCAAACGGGGTTTGTTAAAGGGAGGCAATTGAATGCTAATATACGGAGGCTGCTGGGGGTGATGATGATGCCCCCACTGGAGGGGGAGGCGGAGATAGTGGTGGCGATGGATGCAGAGAAAGCATTTGATAGAGTGGAGTGGGACTATCTGTGGGAAGTACTGAGGAGATTTGGATTTGGAGAGTGGTTCATTGGATGGGTTCAGCTCCTGTACAGGGCCCCGGTGGCAAGTGTGATTACAAATAGGCAACGATCTGACCACTTCCGACTATATAGGGGTACAAGACAGGGATGTCCCCTGTCCCAGTTACTGTTTGCGTTGGCAATTGAGCCATTGGCCATAGCGCTGAGGGGCTCTAGGAAGTGGAGGGGGGTACTTAGAGGAGGAGAAGAGCATTGGGTGTCATTATACACGGATGATTTGTTGTTGTATGTTGCGGACCCAGTGGAGGGGATGCCTGAGATAATGCAGACACTCAGGGAGTTTGGAGAATTTTCAGGATATAAATTGAATATGGGGAAGAGTGAACTGTTTGTGATGCACCCCGGGGAACAGGGCAGGGAATAGACGATTTACCGTTGAGGAAGGTAAGAAGAGATTTCCGGTATTTAGGGATCCAGGTGGCCAGGAACTGGGGAACCTTGCATAAGCTTAACTTGGCACGACTGGTAGAGCAGATGGAAGAGGACTTTAGGAGGTGGGACATGGCGCCCCTGTCATTGGCAGGCAGGGTGCAGGCGGTTAAAATGGTGGTCCTTCCGAGGTTTCTTTTTGTGTTCCAGTGCCTCCCTGTACTGATTACAAAGGCCTTTTTCAAGAAGGTGGACAAGAGTATTATGAGCTTTGTGTGGGCTGGAAAGACCCCAAGAGTAAAGAGGGGGTTCCTGCAGCGCAGTAGGGACAGAGGAGGACTGGCACTGCCGAGTCTAAGTGATTATTATTGGGCCGCCAACGTGTCAATGATATGTAAGCGGATGAGGGAAGGGGAAGGAGCGGCGTGGAAAAGACTGGAGATGGCGTCCTGTAGGGGAACTAGCTTAAAAGCACTGGCAACGGCGCCGTTACCGTTCTTCCCGAAAGAATACACCACAAACCCAGTGGTGGTGGCAACTCTGAAAATTTGGGGGCAGTGGAGACGACATAAGGGAGTGACGGGTGCCTCATTGTGGTCCCCGATAAGGAACAACCATAGGTTCGTCCCGGGAAGGATAGATGGGGGATTTAAATCTTGGCAGCGAGCAGGAATTGCGAAATTGCAGGACTTGTTCTTAGACGGGACGTTCGCGAGTCTGGGAGCACTGACAGAAAAATATGGGTTGCCACCTGGGAATGCATTTCGCTACATGCAAGTGAAGGCATTTGTGAGGCATCAGGTGAGGGAATTTCCGCAGCTCCCGGCGCAAGAGATCCAGGACAGAGTGATTTCGGGGGCATGGGTGGGTGATGGTAGGGTGTCAGATATATATAGGGAAATGAGAGACGAGGGGGAGATGATGGTAGAGGAGCTGAAGGGAACGTGGGAGGAGGAGCTGGGGGAAGAGATTGAGGAGGGGCTGTGGGCAGATGCCCTAAGTAGGGTAAACTCTTCGTCCTCGTGTGCCAGGCTCAGCCTGATACAATTCAAGGTTCTACACAGGGCGCATATGACGGGAGCAAGGCTGAGTAGGTTTTTTGGAGTGGAAGATAGGTGCGGGAGATGCGCGGGAAGCCCGGCGAACCACACCCACATGTTTTGGTCATGTCCGGTATTGCATGGGTTCTGGGTGGGTGTGGCAAAAGTGATCTCGAAGGTGGTGGGGGTCCGGGTCAAACCAAGCTGGGGGTTGGCTATATTTGGGGTTGCAGATGAGCCGGGAGTGCAGGAGGCGAGAGCGGCCGACGTGTTGGCATTTGCGTCCCTAGTAGCCCGGCAAAGGATTCTACTTATGTGGAAAGAAGCTAAGCCCCGGATGTGGAGGCCTGGATCAACGACATGGCAGGGTTTATAAAACTGGAACGGATAAAATATGCATTAAGAGGTTCGGCTCAGGGGTTCACCGGGCGGTGGCAACCGTTCCTCGACTATCTCGCAGAGCGATAAGGGAAAATAGGAAAGGCAGCAGCAGCAGCCCAGGGGGGGGGGGGGGGGGGGGGGGCTCATTTGGGTCTTCAGGGGTTTAATGTGTGTGTTTATATATTAGTTATTTATATTTGATTTCACAAAGTTACTATTTTAGTTACTATTTCTGTTGTTTCTTATTTTGTTGTTGGCAGTTGCCGTTAGTTAGCATATTATTTATTTAAAAAACGATCAAGTATATATTATTATAAAGTTGTAAAATGGGAAATTTTTGTTTGATCGAAAAACTTTAATAAAATATATATTTTTAAAAAAAATACTTGCTCAGCTAAAGAGACAAGCAGGTGGAACCTGTTTTAATATCTCATTTGCAACGTAAGCAGCTTTTCTTTCAGATGCTACTAGATCACACGAACAGGACGAAGCCACTCAGCGACTTTATTTAACTAGGTTCTGGCTGATCTGTGTCTTAATTCTATCTGTCCACTTTGGACCTATAATCTTTTCAAACTTGCCTGACATAGATTACCCTAAATATCTCAATCCCGGGTCAGAAGAGGGGATGTTCTCTGATGATCGCACAGTGTTCAGCACCATTCACGACTCCTCAGATACTGAAAGTCCATGTCCAAATGCAGCAAGACCTGGGCAATAGTCCAGGGGCTGGTTTAGCACAAGGCTAAATCGCTGGCTTTGAAAGCAGACCAAGGCAGGCCAGCAGCACGGTTCAATTCCCGTATCAGCCTCCCCGGACAGGCGCCGGAATGTGGCGACTAGGGGCTTTTCACAGTAACTTCATTTGAAGCCTACTTGTGACAATAAGCGATTTTCATTTCATTTCATTTCACAATACCATGATCGGGCTGACAAGTGGCAAGTAAAATTCACGCCACACAAGTGACAGGCAATGACCATCCCCAATTAGAGAGAATCCAACCATCGCACCATGACATTCAATGGCGTTACCATCACTGAATCCTCCACTATTAACATCCTGGGGGTTACCATTGATCAGAAACTGAACTGGACCCAGCCACATTAATACTGTGGCTACCAGAGCAGGTCAGAGGCTGGGAATCCTGCAGAGAGTAACTCACCTCCTGACTCCCCCCAAAGCCTGTCCACCATCTACAAGGCACAAGTCAGGAGTGTGATGGAATACTGCCCCTTGCCGGAATGGGGAGGCAGTGACATAGTAGTATTGTGACTGGACTAGTAATCCAGAGACACAGGACAAGATCCGGGAACCCGGGTAAAAAAAAAATTGGTGAAATGTGAATTCAATGTTTTTAAAAAATGGAATTAAAAGTCTAATGATGACCATTTGTGACGAATGGAGGATATTAGGAATAGTGGTTTCTAAATATTGGGACAATTTAAGGGTTAAAAGCCTGGGATTACAGTGTGTTTGACTGCAGTGGATATGTTTTTTTTAAAAAGGATTTTGTTTTGCTTCTGGGAAATAGCAGATGAAATTGACCAGAGGAATGCGGTGTGACTGGGGAAGTCCCTGGGGAGTTAATGTGCTGTTGCAACCTGCAGAGATAATTTGTTCTTCAGCTTTGGGAGATGAGGTCATTGCTAGGTGGAGCCCCGGAATGCAAAGAGGCAGGGGATTGTGAAGCAGCTTTGGGAAAGAGAGGAGCTGAATTCTGATCAGCCTGACTCCCGAGTCCACAATTCGTACACAACAGGATAGTTATAAAAGAGTAAGAATCTGTAAAGCAGAACAGTCTTGTCTCGGGACAAGTAAGCTGAAACACATCACACGTGTGGAGATATTCAGCCAGAGTCTGAAGGGTTCCCAACAGGAGCCATATCAGTTTTATAAATCAAGTATTACTCTAAAACCTTGCTAATTTTAAAATAGATTGAGCTGTTGTTTAATGAGAAATTGAGTAGTAGTGGTTAAGAGGTAATCATAAGCTGTTCTTTTTGGGTGTGACGTTAAAAGTTTAATATCGTATTCATAATAAAGTTTTGTTTTAGAAATACCCAAGCCCCATTTCTGTATGCAATCAGTCCTGGAGCGAATCATTCTTTCTGCACAACCTTACAAATAAACCTAAACATTGGGGATTGGTCCAGTATCCTAGTCACTGTTGGGATCTGGTCTGGGATCGTAACACATGAAATCATTGTCAATTGTCATAAAAACTCACCTGGTTCACTAATGGGAAGGAAATCTGCTGCAAGGAAATCTGCTGCACTCACCTGGTCTGGCCTATATGTGACTCCAGATTCACAACAATGTGGGTGACTATTAACTGCCCTCAAATGTCCTTGGAAATGGAGTGTTAGGGATGGGCAATAAATGCTAGCCCAGTCAGTGACACCCACATCCCCAGTGAATTTAAAAAAAAAGGATGAGTGCAGATCAACAACACTCAAGAAGCTCAATAGCATCTAAAATAAAGCATCTTTTCCACCAAACTTCACACCCTCCGCCTCCTCTCCCTTGATTAACAGTAACAGCCGTGTGTACCATCTACATGATGCACTGCAGGAACTTACCCAGGTTCCCCAGGAAGCACTTTCCAACTCACGACCACTACCATCTAGAAGGACAAGGGCAGCAGATACCTGGAGACACCACCGCCTGGAAGTTCCCCTTAAAGTCACTCACCATCCTGACTTGGAAATATATTGGTGATTCCTTCACTGTTGCAGAGTTAAAATCCTGGAACTCCCTCCCTAACAGCGCTGTGGGTGCACCTACAGATGCAGCGGTTGAAGGTGGCGGCTCACCACCACCTTCAACAGCAATTAGAGATGGGCAATAAATGTTGGCCTCGCCAGCGATGCGCACATCCTGTAAATGAATCTTTAAAAACACCTTGTTGGAGCCACTGCAAGGCTTGGGAATGTAATGTTTCTGACCTGAGACACAGATGATCATTTGATCAATATCACTTACACCAGTCCCACCAGCCAGAGAGTTAAACACACAGCAAAAATACCTCTACGTCGCTCCAACAACATACCCAGTTCAATGTTGTTGGGAAGTTATTAGAATCAATTATTAAGGAAGTAATCTCAAGATATTGGGAAAGTCAAAATGCAATCCATCAGAGTCAGCATGGTTCTATGAAGGGTGAATCATGTTTGACTAATTTGCTAGAGTTATTTGAAGATGTAACAAGCAAAGTTAGAGTTAAAAGGAGAAATATTTTACAGGTTAGAAAGAATAAAAACCAGCTGGAAATTTAAATTAAAGAATCAATTTAAAAACTAATTAATCAAAAGAGAGATGCAGGACCAGGCGATGTGTTGTTCCTGTATGATGTGGGAACTGGCAGACCCCACTGTGGTTACTAGTGAACACATCTGTAGCAAGTGTTGCATGGTTGAGGGACCTCAGCTCAAAGTTGATGAGCTTCGGACGATGTGACACATCAGGAATGGGAGAGTTACCTGGATGCTGTGTTTCAGGAGGCAGTCACATCCCTTAGATTAACCAGTCAGTGGTCAGGAAGGTGTGGCTGCGAGTGAGGTAGGTAGAGGGATCCAGGACGTAGAGCTGCAGGAACCTCAGCCCTTACCCTTGCACCCTTGCCCAACAGGTTGGAGATTTTTGCTCCCTGTCCGGATGGGAGCGGGGACTATGGGGAAGATGAGCAAACTGACCACAGCACCGCGGTACAGGGAGCCATTTAAGTTGGGTGGGGGGGCGTTAGCTCTCTGGCATTTCATGAACTGTTATTGGGCAGCGAACATAGCTATGGTAGGAAGTGGGGGAGGGGGTCGGTGAGGGAGCGGGTGGAGGCAGTCTCTTGCAAGGATACACGTTTGGGAGCATGGTCCCTCAGCCTTCCCACCTCATCGTCTCAGCTGCTCAAGAGGTTCGCTGAAATTGACCTCCTGTTTGCACAAAGATATCCGATCTCAGTTTGAGCAGTGCTTGGGGTATTAAAAATATTAAAAATCAGCCTCGGAACGAAAGAGTCCTCTTCTCTCTCGCTATCTGATGGGAAGTGATTTGTGGATACTGACCTTGGATAGGCTCGCAATCAGCGGTTGCCGTCCTCCGTTCCACAACTGAATGACCTGCCGACAATCACTCTCTGGTCTCGTGCATTAAGTGCTTTCGGCCAGCAGAGTGGCCAGACAGCCGGGAGAATTTATCGACCCTCCACCTCTCGGGAGTGTCGGGCAAATTTAATCGCAACATTACTCCCCCTTGCCCCGCAGCTGCTTAAAGAAGCCAAAGAGCATTTCCTTTTTAAAACAAATTGAAGGCAAGGTCCTCTACTCTGTAATATTTCCAATTTAGAACGGTTAACAGGCTTAGCGTAGCTTACTCAAATCTTACCGGTGCTGTTCATCTGAGGTAACCTCGCAGCTTTGAAAATGACAAAAGAGACTTGACGCAGTTGATCCGAATTGTTTGTCCTGATTAAAATTAAGGAAAAAACATCATTTAGAAGTCAGGAGTAAAATTGAGGATTCAGGTAGGAGCGTTGTACACCCATGAACCATACGGGCAGTCCTCGGGCTTATGGCATAATTGATTCCTGAAAACCACACCGTAAGTCGATACATCGCAAGTTGGAACCGAGATTTTCCAATTGGAACAATGTTATGAATGTGGGATTGGTTCCTGAACACTATTTTCACTGAAATGTAATGTTTCCTTCCCATCAATTGTTGGCTATGACACTTGAAAAGAGGTAGAGAACCACCCCTCCTACTTGATGGTTAGTAGTTTTAAAGAGAAAAACAGTTTACGATGAGCGCGAACTGCAACCTTTGGTGAAACAGGCATCAGAGTTGCTAATTTCCACTGAGTCAGTTAGTTTTAAACTGGAGCTTTTGTCCGCCTTATAATTTGAGAGATCTTATATCTGAGGAGCAATTTGTCCTTCCTGAGGATGTGAAAGGCAGAGCTGGTGTGGCATTGCAAAGCTGAAACCGTTGTTGTAAAGCCAAAATAGGGTGTCAATTTATAAATGCCCAAGTCCTTCGTAACTCGAACGCCGTCGCAAAGTCGAGAACTGTCTCTACAGATGAGGAGTGAGCTGGTGGGGAAGGGTCAATGAAACACTGAACGGGTTGAGAGGAGTCCGGAGATAAAGGGACAGAGAGAGAAAATGGACACGATCTTCTGGATCGAGATGGTGGGGCTAATTCAGGTTAATTCATCAGGCACGGCTTGGGTCACTGTCTGTGCGGAGTCTGCACGTTCTCGCCCGTGTCTGGGTGGGTTTCCTCCAGGTGCTCCGGTTTCCTCCCACAGTCCAAAGATGTGCGGGTTAGGTGGATTGGCCGTGCTAAATTGCCCGTAGTGTCCAAAAAAAAAAAAATGTTAAGTGGGGGTAACTGGGTTACAGCGATAGGATAGATACATGGGCTTCAGTTGGGTGCTCTTTGGAAGGGCCGGTGCAGACTCGATGGGCCGAATGGCCTCTTTCTGCACTGTGAATTCTATGATTCTATGAAAACCAAGTGTTACAATCCAATTAGTACCCCAACCAAGATTAACCAGATCGGGTCGGATCAGAGGCTGCCCACATCCCACACGTGCACAGTTCAGCTATTAAAAGTGATTTTTCCAACAACACTAACTACCCGAGTGCCATTGTTGCCCCCCCTCCCCCCCCCCCCACCATTTATACCAGAAAATCTGCCCAGAGACAACTTGGTCAATTCTGCAAGTGCCGGGTGACTTGTTATCTGGAAAACTGTGACTTTCTCCAACAGACCCGTCAGAAACAGCACTCGCCTCCTGCACATCGGACGAGGAAAACTTACCCTAAAAAAGCGAGATGATGTGGAAGAATCATCTCGCCAAAGAGTTGCCGCCATATTTTTTTTTTTTTTTTTAAAAAGCATGGAAAGCGAAACAAGAAACCTCACCCAAAAACAGGTTTTAATATCGACAGGCGAGCAGAATTTCACAGGTAGATGTTCAGAAATAACAAGGCACATTTCAAACTGGCCGTGTCAACAATACTTTGGGTTTACTCCAGCTTCCTGCCACCCCCAATACAGCCAGTGCGTGGTCCAGACTTGCAATCATGCCCAGGATCTGAAGCGATCTCCTGGCCGAATCAGAGAAATTGGAGTGACATGGCATGAGTAATTAGAAACTCAAGAACCAGCAAGGTTACGCGCATGATAAAACACTCTGCCTCAACGTGCCAATCTCAGAACGATGTCCCCCATACAGAGATCTCTCAACACGGTTGAGGCAGCACGGTTTTGATAGAGTTTTTCGAGATCATAAAGATGATTGATGCAGGTAGGGCAGTGGATGTTGTCTATATGGACTTCAGTAAGGCCTTTGACAAGGTCCCTCACGGCAGACTGGTACAAAAAGGTGAAGTCACACGGGATTAGGGGTGAGCTGGCAAGATGGATACAGAACTGGCTAGGTCATAGAAGGCAGAGAGTAGCAATGGAAGGGTGCTTTTCTGATTGGAGGGCTGTGACCAGTGGTGTTCCACAGGGATCAGTGCTGGGACCTTTGCTGTTTGTAGTATATATAAATGATTTGGAGAAAAATGGAACTGGTCTGATTAGTAAGTTTGCAGACGACACAAAGGTTGGTGGAATTGCGGATAGCGATGTGGACTGTCAGAGGATACAGCAGGATTTAGATTGTTTGGAGACTTGGGCGGAGAGATGGCAGATGGAGTTTAATCCGGACAAATGTGAGGTAATGCATTTTGGAAGGTCTAATGCAGGTAGGGAATATACACTGAATGTTAGAACCCTCAAGAGTATTGAAAGTCAGAGAGATCTAGGTATACAGGTCCACAGGTCACTGAAAGGGGCAACACAGGTAAAATGAAAATGCATGAAAATTCCTTATTGTCACAAGTAGTCTTCAAATGAAGTTACTGTGAAAAGCCCCTAGTCGCCACATTCCGGTGCCTGTTCGGGGAGGCTGGTACGGGGATTGAACCGTGCTGCTGGCCTGCCTTAAAAGCCAGCTATTTAGCCCAGCGTGCTAAACCAGGTGGAGAAGGTAGTCAAGAAGGCATGCTTGCTTTCATTGGCTGGGGCATTGAGTATAAAAATTGGCAAGTCATGTTGCAGCTGTATAGAACCTTAGTTAGGCCACACTTGAGAGTATAGTGTTCAATTCTGGTCGCCACACTACCAGAAAGATGTGGAGGCTTTAGAGAGGGTGCAGAAGAGATTTACCAGGATGTTGCCTGGTTTGGAGGGCATTAGCTATGAGGAGTGGTTGAATAAACTCGGTTTGTTCTCACTGGAACGATGGAGGGGCGACCTGATGGAGGTCTACAAAATTATGAGGGGTATAGAAAGAGTGGATAGTCAGAGGCTTTTTCCCAGGGTAGAGGGGTCAATTACTAGGGGGCATAGGTTTAAGGTGCAAGGGGCAAGGTTTAGAGATGTACGAGGCAAGTTTTTTTTTTTTTTTTTTTTTTACACAGAGGGTAGTGGGTGTCTGGAACTCGCTGCCAGAGGTGGTGGTGGAAGCAGGGACGATCGTGACATTTAAGGGGCATCTTGACAAATACATGAATAGGATGGGAATAGAGGGATACGGACCCCGGAAGGGCAGAAGATTTTAGTTTAGACGGGCAACATGGTTGGCACAGGCTTGGAGGGCCAAAAGGCCTGTTCCTGTGCTGTACTTTTTTTTGTTCTTTGTTCTTCCAATTTCCTTGCTATCGTGGCCAAGAAACAGATCACGTTTATGCCCAAGCATCTTTCACTGAGGAAGCTCACAACTAGCAGAGGAAGCACCGCCAATGCTCAATCACCGTCAACCTTGAATCGACAAACTGCCAATCCCTTCAGCAAGGAAGCATTCCAACACTAAAAGCTGAAAGTTAATGCACGGGGTCCTGGCTCAGCAAGGAGCAGGAGAAGCGGGTTAAAAGTGCCAGATACCCTGAGGAAGAAGCCACCGTTTGAAAGGTCCCCCTTAAAACAGGACAACAGGGGCAAAAGTCACAAAGTTACAGAAGCAGCAATTTTCATCAACAGCTGGCAGTGCGAGAGCCTCTCAAGAGGCTGCAGGAATAGTGTTGTGAGCCTGGTACTGATTTCGCTTAAAAAGGAGCAGGGCACTGAAATGTTAAACAGCGTCAGTAAATACTGATCTAGTTTAAGGGGAGCGGGGTACTGAAGTTTTTAGGTTTAACAGCATTATGATAAACTATTAAAAAGAACAGTTGTGAGTCTTGACCATTTTCCCCACCTGGATGGGTTTAGGGTGAACCAGAGTGCTGAAAATATAAGAGGTGTGGGTTCGCCAAGATACAAAACTAAAGCTGTTCCCATTAACTGGATGGTACCAGGACTAGGGGACACAGATTTAAGGTTTTGGGCAAGCAATGCAGAGGAGTTGTGAGGAAGAATCTTCTTCACACAGCGAGTGGCAATGGCCCAGAGGGTGGTGGAAGCAGAGGCTATCAATGATTTCAAAAGGAAAAGGCATCAGAGGGAACTAAACTTGCAGTGACAGGGACAAAACGTGGGAACAACGAAAAAGACTGAATTGCTTTCCCGAGAGCCATCATGGACTCAAAGGGCCGAAGAACCTTCTTTGGTGCTGTAATGATTCTATGAGCTGCATTTTATGTGGAGATGCATTTCCCTGCTACCGACAGATAAATACACCTTAAGACCACCCACCCTTAAGTAAAAGTATGCCAAGAGCAACCCTAACTGATTCAGAGCAGGCCCGTGGCTCGCAACATCCACCAGAGAGAGCACCAAGATCGAGTGGTAGCCATTGCTGGGACTACACCCAGTCCCCAAGGAAGACAATTTCATGCATCGCAGACTCAGTGGCAAGTCGGAGATTTTGGACAGGTCTGACTGGGATGCCACAGTGAGTGGGGTGATGGGCTACGGTTTTAGAGGCCAGTTGGGAGCTCCCGGGCTGCATGCATTCACTACCGGAAAAAAAAGCCACAAAGGCGAAATTAGGCCATTACGTGGTCATTATTTGGCCACTTAAGGACCTCAATAGGCCCAAAGATGGATCGGCTGCCTAACACTGCAATTTGGGAGACCTCTTTATTCACCTTCAGATATGCCAGTGGGCTGGCGGGGGTGTGAGGGAAATGGTGAGAATGGGGGCATAAATCCAGCTCTATGACTCATTTATAAAATTGGCAAACTTCATTCAAACCTTAGCTGTCCTGACCAAAACTCCTCCCTCGACCGACAGCAGCAGAAGTAGTCCTCTATCCCATTCGCTGCTGTGGGATGTTGGATGTGCCCACAGCCGGCTGCTGCCATTTACCTACATGACGACAAGTCAATACACTTCGAATTACTTCACCAGTTGCTCTGCGCTGGATGGTGGACGTGACAAGTCAACGTGCAATTATGAGCTCCTTTGTCTTCCATCACCCTGAAATGTAACACACAATGAATCACAGCCAAACAATCACTCTCCTCGCACCACTAACCCTTTCCCCAGCTAATTCGGCAGCAGGTTGGGTAAAAGGCACCAACCGCCTGGTAGCTGGAGGAAGTGACTGTTTGGTGAGTTTGGGGCTGGTTTAGCACACTGGGCTAAATCGCTGGCTTTTAAAGCAGACCAAGGCAGGCCAGCAGCACGGTTCAATTCCTGTACCAGCCTCCCCGAACAGGCACCGGAATGTGGCGACTAGGGGCTTTTCACAGTAACTTCATTTGAAGCCTACTTGTGACAATAAGCAATTTTCATTGAGAGGGACTGTTTAGCATAGGGCTAAATCGCTGGCTTTGAAAGCAGACCAAGGCAGGCCAGCAGCACGGTTCAATTCCCGTACCAGCCTCCCTGAACAGGCGCCGGAATGTGGCGACTAGGGGCTTTTCACAGTAACTTCATTTGAAGCCTACTTGTGACAATAAGCGATTTTCATTTCATTTCATGTATTGTCGAGGAATCAATAAAGAAATATCCGATTCATTAACCACTCAAAACGTTATAAAAGTGTAGTCTCTGTCGGGTTAAAGACTAGAATTCTACACTGAGAGCACTACAATACTAGAGTTCAATTTCAATCTCCTTTTTAAAGTTATGATTACACTCACAGGACCACTACTGAACAAACCTGTTCCAAAAATAAAAAAGGTCAACACAGTTGCTAACACAGCAGGCAACAGGATGCTAAACAACTTCAAGGTAACTATGCCCAACCCAAACTGGGTTAGAAACCCTCAATTCAATCCTGCTTTTGCCAGTAAGGGGCGGGTCATCATTCCCTACAGACAGCCGTGTCAGTTCATACATTACATCTAATGGAGAGGTGATGACAGACAGAGTGCCACAGAGGGACACTTTTACTGGTGACCGCTGCATGTTAGGCCGTGACGGTAACATGTAGCCATTGGTTACACTGTACAAACACCATGCGGGGACCTCTGTTTAAGCATCACGTCGATGTTCAGCTGAACCTTGGCAAACAGCTTATTCATAAATAACCAGACCAGTGGTTTGATCCTCATTCTGTGCACGTTGCACAATCCCTCAGGGCTGCAGTATGGCTGTGACCCGCGATGAGGTGATTACAAAATAACTCTGGGGTATCTGCAACCTGACTGCTGACTAGTGATTCCTGCTGGCTGCAGTGGTGGGGGGGGGGGGGGGGGGGGGGGGTGGTGTCTATGTCTGCGTGGGTCTCACCCCCATAACCCAAAAGATGTGCAGGGTAGGTGGATTGGACATGCTAAATTGCCCCTCAATTGGGGGAAAAAAAAAAAGAATTGGGTACTTATATATTATATTTTAAAAAGTTGCTCACGAAGAATGGTTTGGCAAGTTTGATCAGCAGGTCAGGAGTGCACACAGGAAGAGAAACAAACACGGAAACTTGTCTGATAGCTGTCAAATGAACAACATTAAGTGAGAGGCTACAACAGCTTCTCCAAGCGAGGGTGGGAAATCCTTCTGGCATTATGGTCAACAGTGAAGGCAGGACCTGGTGATAATTATTTTGGTGCAGTGACAGTGGCATCAAGCGCTCCCAGCTCAGATAAGGGGTAAAGCTCCCTCCATTATTTCCCCGCAAGCTCAAGCGAATTCCAACAATTTCCCAGCATCTTAAACTTTCCCACTGCGCACACCAAGCCAGATTTATGTCCTCGAATGACACAAGTGGCTGGTGGTTTCCCACCAGGGATCCATAGGCTTAGGTTCAAAGCTAGAATCCAGTGGATCCCACAGTCGCCCCATACAAGCCGGTTCAGTCTAAAACGATACGTATGCCTAAGTCTTGAATTCCAAATATCCCCACTGAGTTCCACACATTTTCAGCCCAAGAGGCCATTCCACTTGTGTTCAATCGCAGAGGACACTACGCAGAGGGCACTAGAGTTAAGGGGCTGTTTAGCACAGGGCTAAATCACTGGCTTTGAAAGCAGACCAAGGCAGGCCAGCAGCATGGTTCAATTCCCATACCAGCCTCTCCGAACAGGCGCCGGAATGTGGCGACTAGGGGCTTTTCACGGTAACTTCATTTGAAGCCTACTTGTGACAATAAGTGATTTTCATTTCATTTCAGATCCTGTTCTCAACCGACACTTCCTAGGAGTCAGTGAGCAGCGGGCATCGGCTAATTTAACACAGAGCTCATGGTCCTCAAGGTCTGTGTGAGCGGGTGTTAAACTCAGCAAGTGCCTGAAGCTACCTCCTGTTATACAGAGAAACTGCCGTCCATCGCACACACCGCTTAACAAACAAAAAAAAACGCAAGACAGTGAAGGGACCAAACACAAAGCAGCAACTCAGAGCCAAGAACTGAATGTGAAACACCTGGTATTTATTGTATAAGCTTTCAATACAAGAAAATGCATAACTGAAAAAAAAAGAGAGAGAGTAAGTTTTCTACTGCTGAGAGGCGCAATATACTCCTGACTATCACAAAGAACCGTTACTATTTTAAAATAAAACACGCAGACCGAGCCCGGTCTTCGGGAGAAAAACACCGCTCATTGCAGATAAAGTGAACTCATATCTGGAACCAAGTTTAACTTTGTTAACTATTTCTTTTAAAAAATATTAGGGTGGGGTATCGCACCAAACGTCCCTTGCGCTATATCCCGCTGATGGACACATCCGCACAACCCGAAGATTCGCACATATACCGGGGAACCCGAATCTCTCATCAAGGGATACTTATCATTCCTGTAAGAAACAAAAAAAAAAAAAGCACACACGGACGTCAATTTAGGGTTTTCTTTTACATGGTGTAAAATAAAAGGCGCGCGTCTCACCTTTGCGATCAGAGCCCGAATTGACTGCCCTGAAACACGCAGCCATTTCACCCTGTCCTACACGAGCCATGTGGATGACAGACTCGGAGACATTTCAGTGGCTAATGCACAATGAACTGAGGTCCTCAGCGGCAGAGAAAAGAAACCTGTTTTATATAAAAACAAAGGTGGATTGCGTGTGAGGTTCCGGTCGCACTCCAATACTTATCAACTTCAATAGAAGGTGCAGGCTGCAGATTGCTCTCCTGGTCACTATCCTCCACATCACCTATTAACAGCGACCCTATTGGGAGTTTCGTCGCCTCAGATTTCCTTCCGGTGAATATCTAATTGGTCCCAATTCATACGTAGATCTTAGGAATGCATCTGAAGCCTATTAATCAAGACGGGAAATCCCAGCCCACTTGATTCTACTGCCACCCCAGGTCACCATGCACGTACTTTGGAAGAGGGCGGGGTATTAAACACCAACTGGAAGCAGCTACACCTCAGCTAATATGCGCCCCCCTCCCCCCCCCCCCCCACTTCCCAACGATGCCATAAGCAAGGGCTGGGAGAAGCTAACCAGTTGGTCAGTGTGGGTATGGCTTGATTACTCCGCAGATAAATTCTCTTGAGGATTGGGGCAGAAGGGAGAGGGAGGAGTCTTGAAGCTCCTTGTACATTAGCCACTGAGTACGTTTCGGCTGAAGCAAAGTCTGCAATGTCAGACACACACCTGCAGTTTGAAAGAGGATAGTGCCTCACCTTCAGATCAGAACATAGAGTATCGCGAACGGTCCAAGTAGGTATTCCCTGTTGTGCTTGACACGTCATATGGAGATCTAGTGGTCATTGCTGCCGCGCTGACTTGCGTGTAATCAAACCCATATCTGGTGCTCGAGGCCGACATGGGCATCCGTCGCAGAGGGCTCCTATCCCTGTCGTAATAGGGAGAGGATGGGGGCAACACAGGGTGCCTCCCGTAGGGGTCTAACCCGCCAGGGACGCAATTGCTCATCGCAGTGCCTACAGGTGCAAGCTGAGTCGGCCGCCGATCAAAGTAGGGATCTCCCGTCGCCGCATATGGCTGTGCCGGATAGCTCTCGTAGGGATGAGCCATCCCGTACCGCTCATTGTACACCGGACGCTCTCCGTACGCTGACATGGGCCGCATTGAGTATGGTTGGGGGTAGTCGCCAGTGAATCCACCGTCAAAACCACCACGATCTTTGGGGCATTCTTTAGACCAGTGGCCCTCTTTACCGCACCGGAAACAGCCGTTTTTCTCGCCCATCCCAGGTTGTGTCCGAAGCCGGCTCCTCGACAGCTGGACATGGATCCGTTTGCCTTTGAAAACAAGACGCAAGAGAGTTTGCTCAATGACATTTTTTTTTTTTTTTAATGTGGTCTCTTGCCGTGTGGCTCAACTTAAACCCAATGCAAAAGCAGCGGGGGTGGTGGAGGGAGGTGGGGTAGGGGGGGGGATCTGATTACAACTGTTCCAAGGACTGAGGATAATTGGCATGTTACAGGAAAGTCAAATAACCACCTTTCGGTTACTGAGGGACAGGGAATCACGGATGGGTGTTGAGGGAAGACAGTGGAAGAGGAGAAAACAGAGACACTAATTTTATAAAATGAATGGCTGATGAGACTGCACAGGGATTTCACACACATCCGACAGCAGTGACAAATTGTCCATTACCCCTGAAACCATGGGAGGGGTTAAAAGAGGAAGAGGGGGAAGTCGCAAAGTACTGCAAAGGGTATGTTTATCCTGTAAGACAAATTACTTTTGCACTTTTATCTTTTGACTTTTCAATTAAACCTGGAAAGTGAAGAAAAGTCACCTCAGCAGGTGATAGAGTGGGAGGAAACCAAATGTGTCAGTAGAAAAGATGCGGCATTCAGCTTCCTCACACTACTTCACAGAGGTTCACCTCAGCATCAGTTTTCCCTAAACAATGGGACGGCACGGTTGCACAGCAGTTCACACTGCTGCCTCACAGCGCCGAGAACCCAGGTTCGATTCTAGCCCCGGGTCATTGGCCATGTCGCATTTGCACATTTTTCCTGTGTCTACGTGGATCTCACCCCCACAACTCAAAGATGTGCAGAGTAGGTGGATTGGCCACACTAAATTGCCCCTTAATTGGAAAGAAAATGAATTGAGTACTTGAAAAAACAATTTAAGTTTTCCCTAAGCACGAGAAGCAAATTTCTAAAAGGGGGTAAAACGGTGAGGTTCACACACACACACACACACACACACACACACATCCTGCCTGCGTGCCCCTCCAGTGCGTGGCCTCATTGGGAGTGCAGCAAATTACCCTTTTCTTGTACAACCGTTACATCATTGTACAGAACAGTGGCCACAAACTCACTGTGGAGGAATAAAGCTCTTGCAGGGGCAGCAAGTGAGAGTGCGCTCAAGACAGATAAAGAACAAATGCAAACTGAAGGCGAACCCAATCAGTTTGTCCACAAAACACTGCGTAACAGCAGTGAAGTCAACACAAGCTCAGCATTTACAATTTCAATCCGACCTGCGGTTCAATAAATTTCAGCAAACTGATGCCAAGTACAGCTGAACTTCCATTTAAAACAAAGTATCTCTCCAGCGCAATATTGCCATTTAACCGATCAATACTTGGATTTGTCACGTCCCCGGCTAATGGAACTGGGCTACACATACGTTATTTGACCGATTTCTGGTTAAACTGCCCCCTCTCAAAACGTTGTCTGCTAAATGTGACAGCATCTCTTACTTCCAAGTCAAACTGATGAGTAATCTGTTTATGTTGGGAATCACAGCGGAGTCCAGTATTGTCCTCAGTGTGTCCACCTCCCCTTCAGTGAGTGAGGAACATCCAACTTTCACCAGACTACCTGGGGAATCAAACTATGGCCTTTTGGATATGCAAGTTCAGTGACAGACAAGTCCCCCATCAGAGTAACATAGGTGGTTATTGCCTCCAATATCATTACCCGAGCACAATACGGTCTGCGTTAGGTTCACAGCAGCAATTTCTGTGCAGCCTAACACTGCTGAAGTGACCCTGCCTTTGAGGGAAGTCCAAACTTTGAGACAAGTACCCCTCCCCCGCTGCAAAACCCAAAATGGATAAATGTGAAAGAGATTACAGTGAATGAACCCATCCCTCCTCATTCAGAGAAATGATCAGACCCTGACGTTCTGCCAAGTGATTCACTTATTGGGGAACCAACTCCAGACCTACTAGGCAGTCTTCATCTAGGGGTTGAGTATGGGCAACTATTCATCTGCGGGGAGCATAAAACCCAAACCCAATGTCATCTTCAATGCATCAATATGTTCCCTACTGGTGGGGGAGGGGAAGTGGGGGGGGGGGGGGTCATTGGATAGTGATCAGCAGTTTACAGATCCAACCCTCTACCCCAGCCCAACGATATTGGCAGAGCGGGGCAATGCGAACAATGGCTTTTATGACGCAGGATTCAGTGCAAAACACTGGCTGGTAACTTTACCTAGAAACCTATCCGAGACGAGTATAACATACTTCATCTGGAAAACTATCAATGCAGACGTAGGACAGACAACAAAATCAGAAATTGCAAATATCTCTTAGAAAGGCAATCTCTATTATTTTACTGAGCATGTGAAGAGCAGCGGACAGATTTTTTAAAAAACAGTAACTGTTTCCTCTGTTCTTCCACTTCCACCCACAACAGCTTACAGGCTGTGCGGGATCCTGACGTACAAATATCAACAAGCAGCACCCCCCACCACCAATTTCACCTTTAAACTCAGTGCCATCAAACCCTCGGATGGCTTCCATGGCATCCTCCTCCCGCTCCATGTGCACAAAGGCATAGTCCTTGACAATGTCGCACTCGATGACAGGCCCGTACTCTTCGAACCTGGATCGCAGCTCCTGGTTTGTGCACTCGTCGCCGACGTTGCTGACGTGCAGTTTGGTTGAGGTCTTCACCTTGCTTTTGCTGGCCTCGACATTGATGGGGAGGCCATGCAGTTTGTGGTGGTGCAGGTTCTTGATTGCCTCGACTGCCGCTTTTTTATCCTCCATGTGCACAAAGCCATAATTCTATCAAGCAAAACAAAATACAAGCAACATTTTATTTTTCTCCTCTGGTTCAGCCTGTGGACCTCGGATGCAGATAGTTACAGCACCACCTAATTCCTTGCCATGCTCTTTTAAACACAATCTGAGAGCACTCGCGCTCCATTTCGCGTTTCTCAAAAGCTGTGAGCTCTTAGCCTCCATTCTACTGACATATCTCCTACTTTATATGTAGGTGCTACAAGACTCCACAGGACAAGACTTCAAACAAATACAAAGCTGCCATTACCCTACATAAAACAATTACAAGGGGGCACAAGTTCAAGGTGAGGGGGGAAAGGTTCAGCGGAGGTGTGCGGGGGAAGTTTTTTTTTTACATAAAGGGTGGTGGTGGCCTGGAATGCACTGCCACGTGAGGTGGTTGAGGCAGATATGTTAGCGACCTTATAGGCACATGAACAGGCGGGGTATACAGGCGGTTGGTCTAGATAAGACACGTGATCGGCGCAGGCTTGGAGGGCCAAAGGGCCTGTTCGTGTGCTGTATTGTTCTTTGTAAAACGTCAAGCTGATGGCATAGGATGTGCTCCACACCACAGGAAGACATAGAGGCTTCAGAGAGGGTGCAATGTCAGTTCACAGAGAGGAAACTCAGTAATAGAAAGGTTAGAAATTAGGAAAGGATGGGACAAGTAGATCGAAACAGACAGTTTGCAATCGTTGAGGGATTTAGAAAGAGAGGTCGGGGGTACAGGATAAACACAAGGGCTCTAGAACAAAGAGGAGAACTCGCTTGCACAGAGTTGTGAGAATGTGGAATCCTTTCCGACTTTAGTCCCTGATCGGGGAGGGGGGCGGGGGGGAAAATCGGGGAGATCAGGGGGGGGGGGGGAGATGGGGGGGGAGATCGGGGAGGGGGGGATCGGGGAGGGGGGGGGCGGAGAGCGGGGAGGGGGGGGGGAGGTCGGGGAGGGGGGGGGGGAGATCGGAGGGGGGGGGGAGATCGAGGAGGGGGGGGGAGATCGAGGAGGGGGGAGATCGAGGAGGGGGGGATCGGGGAGGGGGGGGGAAGATCGGGGAGGGGGGGGGGGAGATCGGGGAGGGGGGGGGAGATCGGGGAGGGGGGGGGGAGATCGGGGAGGGGGGGGGGGGGAGATCGGGGAGGGGGGGGGGGGGAGATCGGGGAGGGGGGGGGGGAGATCGGGGAGGGGGGGGGGGAGATCGGGGAGGGGGGGGGGGGGAGATCGGGGAGGGGGGGGAGATCGGGGAGGGGGGGGAGATCGGGGAGGGGGGGGAGATCGGGGAGGGGGGGGAGATCGGGGAGGGGGGGGGAGATCGGGGAGGGGGGGGGGGAGATCGGGGAGGGGGGGGGAGATCGGGGAGGGGGGGGAGATCGGGGAGGGGGGGGGAGATCGGGGAGGGGGGGGAGATCGGGGAGGGGGGGAGATCGGGGAGGGGGGGAGATCGGGGAGGGGGGGAGATCGGGGAGGGGGGGAGATCGGGGAGGGGGGGAGATCGGGGAGGGGGGGAGATCGGGGAGGGGGGGAGATCGGGGAGGGGGGGAGATCGGGGAGGGGGGGAGATCGGGGAGGGGGGGAGAGATCGGGGAGGGGGGGAGAGAGATCGGGGAGAGGGGGGGAGAGATCGGGGAGGGGGGGAGAGATCGGGGAGGGGGGGAGAGATCGGGGAGGGGGGGAGAGATCGGGGAGGGGGGGAGAGATCGGGGAGGGGGGGAGAGATCGGGGAGGGGGGGAGAGATCGGGGAGGGGGGGAGAGATCGGGGAGGGGGGGAGAGATCGGGGAGGGGGGGAGAGATCGGGGAGGGGGGGAGAGATCGGGGAGGGGGGGAGAGATCGGGGAGGGGGGGAGAGATCGGGGAGGGGGGGAGAGATCGGGGATGGGGGGAGAGATCGGGGATGGGGGGAGAGATCGGGGATGGGGGGAGAGATCGGGGAGGGGGGGAGAGATCGGGGAGGGGGGGAGAGATCGGGGAGGGGGGGAGAGATCGGGGAGGGGGGGAGAGATCGGGGAGGGGGGGAGAGATCGGGGAGGGGGGGAGAGATCGGGGAGGGGGGGAGAGATCGGGGAGGGGGGGAGAGATCGGGGAGGGGGGGGGGGAGAGATCGGGGAGGGGGGGGGGAGAGATCGGGGAGGGGGGGGAGAGATCGGGAGGGGGGAGATCGGGGAGGGGGGGGGGAGATCGGGGAGGGGGGGGGGAGATCGGGGAGGGGGGGGGGAGATCGGGGAGGGGGGGGGGAGATCGGGGAGGGGGAGATCGGGGAGGGGGAGAGATCGGGGAGGGGGGGAGAGATCGGGGAGGGGGGGAGAGATCGGGGAGGGGGGGGGGGAGAGATCGGGGAGGGGGGGAGAGATCGGGGAGGGGGGGGGGGAGAGATCGGGGGGGGGGAGAGAGATCGGGGAGGGGGGGGAGAGATCGGGAGGGGGAGATCGGGGAGGGGGGGGGGAGGAGATCGGGGAGGGGGGGGGAGATCGGGGAGGGGGGGGGAGATCGGGGAGGGGGGGGGAGATCGGGGAGGGGGGGGAGATCGGGGAGGGGGAGATCGGGGAGGGGGGGAGATCGGGGAGGGGGGGAGATCGGGGAGGGGGGGAGATCGGGGAGGGGGGAGATCGGGGAGGGGGGAGATCGGGGAGGGGGGAGATCGGGGAGGGGGGGAGATCGGGGAGGGGGGGAGATCGGGGAGGGGGGGAGATCGGGGAGGGGGGGAGATCGGGGAGGGGGGGAGATCGGGGAGGGGGGGGGAGATCGGGGAGGGGGGGGAGATCGGGGAGGGGGGGGGAGATCGGGGAGGGGGGGGAGATCGGGGAGGGGGGGGGAGATCGGGGAGGGGGGGGGGGGAGATCGGGGAGGGGGGGGGGAGATCGGGGAGGGGGGAGATCGGGGAGGGGGGGGGGAGATCGGGGAGGGGGGGGAGATCGGGGAGGGGGGGGAGATCGGGGAGGGGGGGGAGATCGGGGAGGGGGGGGAGATCGGGGAGGGGGGGGGAGATCGGGGAGGGGGGGGAGATCGGGGAGGGGGGGGAGATCGGGGAGGGGGGGGGGCGATCGGGGAGGGGGGGGGCGATCGGGGAGGGGGGGGGGAGATCGGGGAGGGGGGGGAGATCGGGGAGGGGGGGGAGATCGGGGAGGGGGGGGGAGATCGGGGAGGGGGGGGGAGATCGGGGAGGGGGGGGGAGATCGGGGAGGGGGGGGGAGATCGGGGAGGGGGGGGAGATCGGGGAGGGGGGGGAGATCGGGGAGGGGGGGGGGGGGAGATCGGGGGGGGGAGATCGGGGAGGGGGGGAGATCGGGGAGAGGGGCGGAGAGATCGGGGAGAGGGGCGGAGAGATCGGGGAGAGGGGCGGAGAGATCGGGGAGAGGGGCGGAGAGATCGGGGAGAGGGGCGGAGAGATCGGGGAGAGGGGCGGAGAGATCGGGGAGAGGGGCGGAGAGATCGGGGAGAGGGGCGGAGAGATCGGGGAGGGGGGGAGAGATCGGGGAGGGGGGGAGAGATTGGGGAGGGGGGGAGAGATTGGGGAGGGGGGAAATCGGGGAGGGGGGGGAAGATCGGGGAGGGGGGGGAGATCGGGGAGGGGGGGGAGATCGGGGAGGGGGGGGGGGAGATCGGGGAGGGGGGGGGAGATCGGGGAGGGGGGGGGAGATCGGGGAGGGGGGGGAGATCGGGGAGGGGGGGGGAGATCGGGGAGGGGGGGGGAGATCGGGGAGGGGGGGGGAGATCGGGGAGGGGGGGGGAGATCGGGGAGGGGGGGGGGAGATCGGGGAGGGGGGGAGATCGGGGAGGGGGGGAGATCGGGAGATCGGGGAGGGGGGGAGATCGGGAGATCGGGGAGGGGGGGAGATCGGGGAGGGGGGGAGATCGGGGAGGGGGGGAGATCGGGGAGGGGGGGAGATCGGGGAGGGGGGGAGATCGGGGGGGGGGGGGAGATCGGGGAGGGGGGGGGGGAGATCGGGGAGGGGGGGGGGAGATCGGGGAGGGGGGGGGAGATCGGGGAGGGGGGGAGATCGGGGAGGGGGGGGGGGGAGATCGGGGAGGGGGGGGGGAGATCGGGGAGGGGGGGAGATCAGGGAGGGGGGGGAGATCAGGGAGGGGGGGAGATCAGGGAGGGGGGGGGAGATCAGGGAGGGGGGGGGAGATCGGGGAGGGGGGGGGAGATCGGGGAGGGGGGGGGAGATCGGGGAGGGGGGGGGAGATCGGGGAGGGGGGGGGGAGATCGGGGAGGGGGGGGGGGAGATCGGGGAGGGGGGGGGGAGATCGGGGAGGGGGGGGAGATCGGGGAGGGGGGGAGATCGGGGAGGGGGGGAGATCGGGGAGGGGGGGAGATCGGGGAGGGGGGGAGATCGGGGAGGGGGGGAGATCGGGGAGGGGGGGAGATCGGGGAGGGGGGGGAGATCGGGGAGGGGGGGGAGATCGGGGAGGGGGGGAGATCGGGAGATCGGGGAGGGGGGGGAGATCGGGGAGGGGGGGAGATCGGGGAGGGGGGGAGATCGGGGAGGGGGGGAGATCGGGGAGGGGGGGAGATCGGGGAGGGGGGGAGATCGGGGAGGGGGGGAGATCGGGGAGGGGGGGAGATCGGGGAGGGGGGGAGATCGGGGAGGGGGGGAGATCGGGGAGGGGGGGGAGATCGGGGAGGGGGGGGGAGATCGGGGAGGGGGGGAGATCGGGGAGGGGGGGAGATCGGGGAGGGGGGGAGATCGGGGAGGGGGGGGAGATCGGGGAGGGGGGGAGATCGGGGAGGGGGGGAGATCGGGGAGGGGGGGAGATCGGGGAGGGGGGGAGATCGGGGAGGGGGGGAGATCGGGGAGGGGGGGGGGAGATCGGGGAGGGGGAGGGAGATCGGGGAGGGGGGGGAGATCGGGGAGGGGGGGGGGGGGGAGATCGGGGAGGGGGGGGGGAGAGATCGGGGAGGGGGGGGGGGAGATCGGGGAGGGAGATCGGGGAGGGGGGGGGGAGATCGGGGAGGGGGGGGGAGATCGGGGAGGGGGGGAGATCAGGGAGGGGGGGAGATCAGGGAGGGGGGGAGATCAGGGAGGGGGGGAGATCAGGGAGGGGGGGAGATCAGGGAGGGGGGGAGATCAGGGAGGGGGGGAGAGATCGGGGAGGGGGGGAGAGATCGGGGAGGGGGGGAGAGATCGGGGATGGGGGGAGAGATCGGGGATGGGGGGAGAGATCGGGGATGGGGGGAGAGATCGGGGAGGGGGGGGAGAGATCGGGAGGGGGGAGATCGGGGAGGGGGGGGGGGGAGATCGGGGAGGGGGGGGGGGAGATCGGGGAGGGGGGGGGAGATCGGGGAGGGGGGGGGAGATCGGGGAGGGGGAGATCGGGGAGGGGGGGGAGATCGGGGAGGGGGGGAGATCGGGGAGGGGGGGAGATCGGGGAGGGGGGAGATCGGGGAGGGGGGAGATCGGGGAGGGGGGAGATCGGGGAGGGGGGGAGATCGGGGAGGGGGGGAGATCGGGGAGGGGGGAGATCGGGGAGGGGGGAGATCGGGGAGGGGGGAGATCGGGGAGGGGGGGAGATCGGGGAGGGGGGGGGAGATCGGGGAGGGGGGGGGAGATCGGGGAGGGGGGGGGAGATCGGGGAGGGGGGGGGAGATCGGGGAGGGGGGGGGGAGATCGGGGAGGGGGGGGGAGATCGGGGAGGGGGGAGATCGGGGAGGGGGGGGGGAGATCGGGGAGGGGGGGGAGATCGGGGAGGGGGGGGAGATCGGGGAGGGGGGGGAGATCGGGGAGGGGGGGGAGATCGGGGAGGGGGGGGAGATCGGGGAGGGGGGGGAGATCGGGGAGGGGGGGGGAGATCGGGGAGGGGGGGGAGATCGGGGAGGGGGGGGAGATCGGGGAGGGGGGGGAGATCGGGGAGGGGGGGGGCGATCGGGGAGGGGGGGGGCGATCGGGGAGGGGGGGGGGAGATCGGGGAGGGGGGGGGGAGATCGGGGAGGGGGGGGAGATCGGGGAGGGGGGGGAGATCGGGGAGGGGGGGGGAGATCGGGGAGGGGGGGGGGAGATCGGGGAGGGGGGGGGAGATCGGGGAGGGGGGGGAGATCGGGGAGGGGGGGGGGGGGGAGATCGGGGGGGGGAGATCGGGGAGGGGGGGGGGGGGAGATCGGGGGGGGGAGATCGGGGAGGGGGGGAGATCGGGGAGGGGGGGAGATCGGGGAGAGGGGCGGAGAGATCGGGGAGAGGGGCGGAGAGATCGGGGAGAGGGGCGGAGAGATCGGGGAGAGGGGCGGAGAGATCGGGGAGAGGGGCGGAGAGATCGGGGAGAGGGGCGGAGAGATCGGGGAGAGGGGCGGAGAGATCGGGGAGAGGGGCGGAGAGATCGGGGAGAGGGGCGGAGAGATCGGGGAGAGGGGCGGAGAGATCGGGGAGAGGGGCGGAGAGATCGGGGAGGGGGGGAGAGATCGGGGAGGGGGGGAGAGATCGGGGAGGGGGGGAGAGATTGGGGAGGGGGGAAATCGGGGAGGGGGGGAAGATCGGGGAGGGGGGGGAGATCGGGGAGGGGGGGGAGATCGGGGAGGGGGGGGGGAGATCGGGGAGGGGGGGGGAGATCGGGGAGGGGGGGGGAGATCGGGGAGGGGGGGGAGATCGGGGAGGGGGGGGGAGATCGGGGAGGGGGGGGGAGATCGGGGAGGGGGGGGGAGATCGGGGAGGGGGGGGGAGATCGGGGAGGGGGGGAGATCGGGGAGGGGGGGAGATCGGGAGATCGGGGAGGGGGGGAGATCGGGGAGGGGGGGAGATCGGGGAGGGGGGGAGATCGGGGAGGGGGGGGGGGAGATCGGGGAGGGGGGGTGAGATCGGGGAGGGGGGGGGAGATCGGGGAGGGGGGGGGAGATCGGGGAGGGGGGGGGAGATCGGGGAGGGGGGGGGGGAGATCGGGGAGGGGGGGGGAGATCGGGGAGGGGGGGAGATCAGGGAGGGGGGGAGATCAGGGAGGGGGGGAGAGATCAGGGAGGGGGGGGGAGATCGGGGAGGGGGGGGGGAGATCGGGGAGGGGGGGGGAGATCGGGGAGGGGGGGGGAGATCGGGGAGGGGGGGGGGAGATCGGGGAGGGGGGGGGGAGATCGGGGAGGGGGGGGAGATCGGGGAGGGGGGGGAGATCGGGGAGGGGGGGAGATCGGGGAGGGGGGGAGATCGGGGAGGGGGGGGAGATCGGGGAGGGGGGGAGATCGGGGAGGGGGGGAGATCGGGGAGGGGGGGGAGATCGGGGAGGGGGGGGAGATCGGGGAGGGGGGGAGATCGGGAGATCGGGGAGGGGGGGGGAGATCGGGGAGGGGGGGAGATCGGGGAGGGGGGGAGATCGGGGAGGGGGGGAGATCGGGGAGGGGGGGAGATCGGGGAGGGGGGAGATCGGGGAGGGGGGAGATCGGGGAGGGGGGGAGATCGGGGAGGGGGGGAGATCGGGGAGGGGGGGAGATCGGGGAGGGGGGGAGATCGGGGAGGGGGGGAGATCGGGGAGGGGGGGAGATCGGGGAGGGGGGGAGATCGGGGAGGGGGGGGAGATCGGGGAGGGGGGGAGATCGGGGAGGGGGGGAGATCGGGGAGGGGGGGAGATCGGGGAGGGGGGGAGATCGGGGAGGGGGGGAGATCGGGGAGGGGGGGAGATCGGGGAGGGGGGGAGATCGGGGAGGGGGGGAGATCGGGGAGGGGGGGAGATCGGGGAGGGGGGGAGATCGGGGAGGGGGGGAGATCGGGGAGGGGGGGAGATCGGGGAGGGGGGGAGATCGGGGAGGGGGGGGGGAGATCGGGGAGGGGGGGGGGAGATCGGGGAGGGGGAGGGAGATCGGGGAGGGGGGGGAGATCGGGGAGGGGAGATCGGGGAGGGGGGGGGGGAGATCGGGGAGGGGGGGGGAGATCGGGGAGGGAGATCGGGGAGGGGGGGGGGAGATCGGGGAGGGGGGGGGAGATCGGGGAGGGGGGGAGATCAGGGAGGGGGGGAGATCAGGGAGGGGGGGAGATCAGGGAGGGGGGGAGATCAGGGAGGGGGGGAGATCAGGGAGGGGGGGAGATCAGGGAGGGGGGGAGATCAGGGAGGGGGGGAGATCAGGGAGGGGGGGAGATCAGGGAGGGGGGGAGATCAGGGAGGGGGGGAGATCAGGGAGGGGGGGAGATCAGGGAGGGGGGGGGAGATCGGGGAGGGGGGGGGGGGGGAGATCGGGGAGGGGGGGAGATCGGGGAGGGGGGGGAGATCGGGGAGGGGGGGGGAGATCGGGGAGGGGGGGGGAGATCGGGGAGGGGGGGAGATCGGGGAGGGGGGGGAGATCGGGGAGGGGGGGAGATCGGGGAGGGGGGGAGATCGGGGAGGGGGGGGGGAGATCGGGGAGGGGGGGGGAGATCGGGGAGGGGGGGAGATCGGGGAGGGGGGGGGGGAGATCGGGGAGGGGGGGGGGAGATCGGGGAGGGGGGGGAGATCGGGGAGGGGGGGGGAGATCGGGGAGGGGGGGGAGATCGGGGAGGGGGGGGGAGATCGGGGAGGGGGGGGGAGATCGGGGAGGGGGGGGGAGATCGGGGAGGGGGGGAGATCGGGGAGGGGGGGAGATCGGGGAGGGGGGGAGATCGGGGAGGGGGGGAGATCGGGGAGGGGGGGAGATCGGGGAGGGGGGGAGATCGGGGAGGGGGGGAGATCGGGGAGGGGGGGAGATCGGGGAGGGGGGGAGATCGGGGAGGGGGGGAGATCGGGGAGGGGGGGAGATCGGGGAGGGGGGGAGATCGGGGAGGGGGGGAGATCGGGGAGGGGGGGAGATCGGGGAGGGGGGGAGATCGGGGAGGGGGGGAGATCGGGGAGGGGGGGAGATCGGGGAGGGGGGGAGATCGGGGAGGGGGGGAGATCGGGGAGGGGGGGGAGATCGGGGAGGGGGGGAGATCGGGGAGGGGGGGAGATCGGGGAGGGGGGGAGATCGGGGAGGGGGGGGAGATCGGGGAGGGGGGGAGATCGGGGAGGGGGGAGATCGGGGAGGGGGGAGATCGGGGAGGGGGGGGGAGATCGGGGAGGGGGGGAGATCGGGGAGGGGGGGAGATCGGGGAGGGGGGGGAGATCGGGGAGGGGGGAGATCGGGGAGGGGGGGAGATCGGGGAGGGGGGGAGATCGGGGAGGGGGGGAGATCGGGGAGGGGGGGGAGATCGGGGAGGGGGGGGGAGATCGGGGAGGGGGGGAGATCGGGGAGGGGGGGGAGATCGGGGAGGGGGGGGGGAGATCGGGGAGGGGGGGGGGAGATCGGGGAGGGGGGGGGGAGATCGGGGAGGGGGGGGGGAGATCGGGGAGGGGGGGGGGAGATCGGGGAGGGGGGGGGAGATCGGGGAGGGGGGGGGAGATCGGGGAGGGGGGGGGGAGATCGGGGAGGGGGGGGGGAGATCGGGGAGGGGGGGGGGAGATCGGGGGGGGGGAGATCGGGGAGGGGGGGGAGATCAGGGAGGGGGGGGGAGATCGGGGAGGGGGGGGGGAGATCGGGGAGGGGGGGGGGAGATCGGGGAGGGGGGGGGAGATCGGGGAGGGGGGGGGAGATCGGGGAGGGGGGAGATCGGGGAGGGGGGGAGATCGGGGAGGGGGGGAGATCGGGGAGGGGGGGAGATCGGGGAGGGGGGGAGATCGGGGAGGGGGGGGAGATCGGGGAGATCGGGGAGGGGGGGAGATCGGGGAGGGGGGGAGATCGGGGAGGGGGGGAGATCGGGGAGGGGGGGAGATCGGGGAGGGGGGGAGATCGGGGAGGGGGGGAGATCGGGGAGGGGGGGAGATCGGGGAGGGGGGGAGATCGGGGAGGGGGGGAGATCGGGGAGGGGGGGAGATCGGGGAGGGGGGGAGATCGGGGAGGGGGGGAGATCGGGGAGGGGGGGAGATCGGGGAGGGGGGGAGATCGGGGGAGATCGGGGAGGGGGGGGGGAGATCGGGGAGGGGGGGGAGATCGGGGAGGGGGGGGAGATCGGGGAGGGGGGGGAGATCGGGGAGGGGGGGGGAGATCGGGGAGGGGGGGAGATCGGGGAGGGGGGGAGATCGGGGAGGGGGGGAGATCGGGGAGGGGGGGAGATCGGGGAGGGGGGGAGATCGGGGAGGGGGGAGATCGGGGAGGGGGGGAGATCGGGGAGGGGGGGAGATCGGGGAGGGGGGGAGATCGGGGAGGGGGGAGATCGGGGAGGGGGGGAGATCGGGGAGGGGGGGGGGAGATCGGGGAGGGGGAGGGAGATCGGGGAGGGGGAGGGAGATCGGGGAGGGGGAGGGAGATCGGGGAGGGGGGGGAGATCGGGGAGGGGGGGGAGATCGGGGAGGGGGGGGAGATCGGGGAGGGGGGGGGAGATCGGGGAGGGAGATCGGGGAGGGGGGGGGGGGGAGATCGGGGAGGGGGGGAGATCGGGGAGGGGGGGAGATCAGGGGAGGGGGGGAGATCAGGGAGGGGGGGAGATCAGGGAGGGGGGGGAGATCAGGGAGGGGGGGGGGGAGATCAGGGAGGGGGGGGGGGGAGATCGGGGAGGGGGGGGAGATCGGGGAGGGGGGGGAGATCGGGGAGGGGGGGGAGATCGGGGAGGGGGGGGAGATCGGGGAGGGGGGGAGATCGGGGAGGGGGGGAGATCGGGGAGGGGGGGAGATCGGGGAGGGGGGGAGATCGGGGAGGGGGGGAGATCGGGGAGGGGGGGAGATCGGGGAGGGGGGGAGATCGGGGAGGGGGGGAGATCGGGGAGGGGGGGGAGATCGGGGAGGGGGGGAGATCGGGGAGGGGGGGGGAGATCGGGGAGGGGGGGGGAGATCGGGGAGGGGGGGGGAGATCGGGGAGGGGGGGGAGATCGGGGAGGGGGGGGAGATCGGGGAGGGGGGGGAGATCGGGGAGGGGGGGAGATCGGGGAGGGGGGGGAGATCGGGGAGGGGGGGGGAGATCGGGGAGGGGGGGGGAGATCGGGGAGGGGGGGGAGAATCGGGGAGGGGGGGGAGATCGGGGAGGGGGGGGAGATCGGGGAGGGGGGGGAGATCGGGGAGGGGGGGGAGATCGGGGAGGGGGGGGAGATCGGGGAGGGGGGGGGGGGAGATCGGGGAGGGGGGGGAGATCGGGGAGGGGGGGGAGATCGGGGAGGGGGGGGAGATCGGGGAGGGGGGGGAGATCGGGGAGGGGGGGGAGATCGGGGAGGGGGGGGAGATCGGGGAGGGGGGGGGAGATCGGGGAGGGGGGGGGAGATCGGGGAGGGGGGGGGAGATCGGGGAGGGGGGGGAGATCGGGGAGGGGGGGAGATCGGGGAGGGGGGGGAGATCGGGGAGGGGGGGAGATCGGGAGGGGGGAGATCGGGGAGGGGGGGAGATCGGGGAGGGGGGGAGATCGGGGAGGGGGGGGAGATCGGGGAGGGGGGGAGATCGGGGAGGGGGGGAGATCGGGGAGGGGGGGGAGATCGGGGAGGGGGGGAGATCGGGGAGGGGGGGAGATCGGGGAGGGGGGGAGATCGGGGAGGGGGGGAGATCGGGGAGGGGGGGAGATCGGGGAGGGGGGGGGAGATCGGGGAGGGGGGGAGATCGGGGAGGGGGGGAGATCGGGGAGGGGGGGGAGATCGGGGAGGGGGGGGAGATCGGGGAGGGGGGGGAGATCGGGGAGGGGGGGGGAGATCGGGGAGGGGGGGGAGATCGGGGAGGGGGGGGAGATCGGGGAGGGGGGGGAGATCGGGGAGGGGGGGAGATCGGGGAGGGGGGGGAGATCGGGGGAGGGGGGGGGAGATCGGGGAGGGGGGGGAGATCGGGGAGGGGGGGGGAGATCGGGGAGGGGGGGGGAGATCGGGGAGGGGGGGGGAGATCGGGGAGGGGGGGGAGATCGGGGAGGGGGGGGGGAGATCGGGGAGGGGGGGGGAGAGATCGGGGAGGGGGGGGGAGATCGGGGAGGGGGGGGAGATCGGGGAGGGGGGGGGAGATCGGGGAGGGGGGGGAGAGATCGGGGAGGGGGGGGGAGATCGGGGAGGGGGGGAGATCGGGGAGGGGGGGGGAGATCGGGGAGGGGGGGGGAGATCGGGGAGGGGGGGGGAGATCGGGGAGGGGGGGAGATCGGGGAGGGGGGGAGAGATCGGGGAGGGGGGGAGATCGGGGAGGGGGGGGGAGATCGGGGAGGGGGGAGATCGGGGAGGGGGGGGAGATCGGGGAGGGGGGGGAGATCGGGGAGGGGGGGGAGATCGGGGAGGGGGGGAGATCGGGGAGGGGGGGAGATCGGGGAGGGGGGGAGATCGGGGAGGGGGGGAGATCGGGGAGGGGGGGGAGATCGGGGAGGGGGGGAGATCGGGGAGGGGGGGAGATCGGGGAGGGGGGGAGATCGGGGAGGGGGGGGAGATCGGGGAGGGGGGGGAGATCGGGAGGGGGGGGAGATCGGGGAGGGGGGGAGATCGGGGAGGGGGGAGATCGGGGAGGGGGGGAGATCGGGGAGGGGGGAGATCGGGGAGGGGGGGAGATCGGGGAGGGGGGGGAGATCGGGGAGGGGGGGGAGATCGGGGAGGGGGTGGAGATCGGGGAGGGGGGGGGGAGATCGGGGAGGGGGGGGAGATCGGGGAGGGGGGGGGGGGGAGATCGGGGAGGGGGGGGGAGATCGGGGAGGGGGGGGGATCGGGGAGGGGGGGGGGAGATCGGGGAGGGGGGGGGAGATCGGGGAGGGGGGGGGGAGATCGGGGAGGGGGGGGGGAGATCGGGGAGGGGGGGGGGAGATCGGGGAGGGGGGGGGAGATCGGGGAGGGGGGGGGAGATCGGGGAGGGGGGGGGAGATCGGGGAGGGGGGGGGAGATCGGGGAGTGGGGGGGGAGATCGGGGAGTGGGGGGGGAGATCGGGGAGGGGGGGGGGAGATCAGGGAGGGGGGGGGGAGATCGGGGAGGGGGGGGGGAGATCAGGGAGGGGGGGGGGAGATC